>NC_060885.1:20166756-20482381 GCF_014805685.1 Silurus meridionalis
CTGGAAACTTGTCTGGTATTTTTGTACACTTTTGGATCATGACAGGATTGCAGCCATTCAGGAACTGATATCCAAACATGAAGTCTTCTTTCCAGTGCTGCATCACGTACTCTGTGAGAAAAGAAAACTAAATCATTGTCATAATATATCAAATGGATTGTTTTCAGTCTTTCAGTCATGTTAAACTTTACAATTACTGAGTTAGAGCTGAATATATTGTGTGGACAAGGGATTCAAATATTTAACTGAAAGAACCTGATATTGTGTTCTTGATCCTCATGAATATCCGCTCAAAATCGGACAAATCTCCCCAAGAAGACTGGAACATGTGCATAAACTGGTTAACACAGAGGTTCTCTATCCTGAAAGAAGAATATATGTTTTTAACATTGTTGTTTATATCTTCAGCCGCAAATCAGTGTAATTTTCTGTTTTTACAAATGTAAACTTAGATTGCGCTCCCTTTCCGCTGAACTACTTATATTTTTTTATCTAAATGATCAATGTAGACTACGTGTTTGACTACAGAGAAAACACCACACTGAGCACCACAAAACGTAAGTAAATGCTCCATGTTTGGTGGCACTGCACCGTGGGAAACTGCTATAATGCACAATTATACTGATGCTTAATAAAGTTTTGAATAAAATTATTTATTTACTGATTGTCGCATTTATCTAAAGGTTTGTAATTGTCCACTGTGTTATAAAAAGACTTAAATTTAAGTTAAGAACATTTTTAGAGTATATTGTGTTAAGAGGTAATGAAATTGAAAGTCCTGGGCATGTATGTTTTTAACAATGAACTGTATGTGTTTAGGAGGCTGGCTGTAAAAATGACATGTAAATATTACATGCAAAAATGACATGCAAATATGACTCACTGTTGGAGAATCCAGGAATGTTGGATATAGGTGAGTGTAGGTCAATTTGTAACTAGGAATTATAACACAAAACTTACGCTTTACTGTAGTTTAGGGCGAAATCCACACCTTTCTCGCTGTCAAACTGGATGTCTCGTGGTAGTTCTTTATGGGCTTTGGCATCGATGCTCATGGGAAAGCCAGGGTGCCATTCCTTCCATCTTTAATAAGATGTAATAGTCATACCTTCACTTAAGCAAAAATGTTTATTAAATAATGCACATTAAATGTGCATATTTCCTACTTTTCATAAAGGAAATATAGGAAATGTTTTTGTTTTATTGCCAAAAATATTAAAGCCATTAAAAGTACAAAAATATAACTCAATTTTGCTCTATTATATATTTTTTTGAATGTTACATATAACATCTTTAAATTTAAACCTGAAAGCCTTCTGTCTGTTTTCCAGCTCCTTGCGTCTGTGCTGTCTTGCTATTCTGGTTTTGTCATGCTGAGGCAGATGAGCTGCAAATAATCACACATGAAGCAAGCATGCAACAATTATAATTTCTTTTTTTATTATAATTTTGTTTCTTTCTTTTTTTCTTGTCAACTGACAGACTATCAAAACAACTAGGGCAATTAAAGCATAGCGATTTTACATAGTAAAGCCACATAAACAAAATGTAGGATCAACAAAAATGGCTCCTACCTTTGCCATCTCGAAGGATCACCTCTTTATCGTCCACTATCCAGCGAAAACAGGGGAACTCAAGGTACTCTCCACTGGGTGTCTTCACTGTAATGTATTTACAATACCAGTCATCATGCATCCAGTACTTTTTCTTCTCAATCTTCACAAGCTCTATGTCACCAAGGTCCTCAGCCACTTTGATTTCGTACGAGTCCACCTGGGATTAGACAAAACTTGGCATCAACTGACAAATTATAAGATAAGATTATTTTTATTACCAAATAAAGTTGCATCGAAGACCTCTTTTAGGAGATCATATCTGTGAGGTGAACATGGTCAGATTGGATTTAAAAAACAGTGAATTGAAAACATTTTGCACAGTAAAGGTTTTGGCACCTCTCACACTGTCAAGCTTAAAGCCCTACATTTTTGCATTCATTTTTTTTAATTCTTGCTCGTTATGTTTATTTCACCTTATCTAAAGTGCATGAACTTTCTTAGCATTGCTATGTCATGTCATGTCATTTATTTCACCTTATCTAAAGTACATGAACTTTCCTAGCATTACTATGTCATCTTATTCTGTTCTCTTCCTGGTCTTTTTCATTTTATTCTTCTTTACATTTTCATACAGATTGGTACAATTTCAACAAAGAGCTCATGTAAAGGGCTTTCCTGCGATCACTGAAAAGGAATGTTGGCATTGATAACAGCTTACCGCTCCTCGTTCAAAGTCATTATATAGTGGTTTATCCAAAAGGGTCTTTTCACTGCAGTGGTCTGTCCCCACCAGGGTCAGATAGATGTAGTCGTCTGTGCCAGCGAACCACTGATTACCAGTGGCAACTGTTACGGTGTAGGAAGGCATCCTGGTCACACAAGAGCACAAGCTTCTGTTTCTCCAACCTTAAACTGTCTGTAGTCTCTCAAACAAAGTATTTCCCCTTTTCTACTTCACACTCACACTCACACACTCAAATATTTGTAGCTGATCTGCTGAGATAAGACATGCAAATCTTTCTAGGCTATTTCCTAGTGAACCATGTTCCTCCCAAAAAGATAGCTGTACCAAATGCGAAAACATGTAATTGCAAATCATCTACAAAAAATGTCCTGCATAATAAGAGGCATTTGATTGAAGAAATTGAAAAAAATAATTGTTTTATGAACTCACAACCAAACAAAAAATAGTGAAAGCATAACAATGGGTAAATTTAAAACCTTTTTAACTTTCGGTAAATTAGATCACGTACAATCCCGAAGTTGAAAACTGCAGACAGAACATATTGTATCAGATGAAACAAAAATAAAGTACACTCACTATATTATGTTTCTACTTTTTTTTTTTGTTTGTTTGTTTGTTTTTACCAAGCTATGTGATGAGAAACGTGTGAAACATATACCACAAACAATTTTTTTGTATGCAACATATTTACCAGTCAAATAAACCTTGACCTCATGCAGCAGCACTATACAAGAGAAAAATGCAAATAAGTGAAGAAAAGCTAGACAACAAGACTTTCTTAGTTATAATATGATGAGACTGAGTTGAAGGTTTAATAAATATCATTGCATTTTTATTAAAATGGACGTTTGATGGTTTGCTCAAACAAAACACATAAGTGTTGCATGTGGCATTATATCTCTGGTCTAACTAAACACTTTTCTTTGACTGGCTGGAAGGTGTGAATTCAAAACTCTAACTACTTAATGAGCAACTGTGACCATGTTAAACACATCTACATTTTAACTGTTGCATATCATTCAACTTGGCAATGATATGGCAGTTTTTATAACAGCAACAGCTTCATTATTAATAGAGATATTGTACAAATCTGTACAAATTGTCACACAACTTTATTCAATTCAATGTTGCACTTATTTATATCTGTGTATGATTTAGAGTGGAAATCACCCAAAATCAATCAACAGTATCAACAACCGCCCTCCACTTCCATTCAACCAGTTATTTGCTTCCACGTCATGTATTAAAATCATTTAACGCACACCTAGCCATGGATTTAGCCCGTATTTTTGTTCCAAAATCAAACAGGATGACACACGATTGCTGCAATATTAGCTAGTATGGAAAATATAACAAGCGCAATTTATTCTAGTCTCCTCACTGAGGTGTCCTTATAGAAATGTTAGAAACTCAGGGGTGTTTTCTGTGTGGGTTTCTTCTGGGTTTCCGTGGTTTCTGCCAGCCTTCCAAAAACTGTAGGCTGTAATTAGTAAAAGATTGCATGGGTGTATGGTGACGGCAACTGTCTGGCACACAAGAAATACTCCCACTCATACTTAGTGTTCCTGAAAAAAATGAAAGTGTTTACTTCCCGTAGCCTATTATAATATTTGGTATTCTGTGCAAATGCCTTTAGCCATCAGAAGTTTCCATCACCCACACAAAGTTCTATGCAGGAAGTGTGTAAAATGATTGTGGGTTCCTGAAGCCACTGTCAAAGTATGCAAATCTTGTCTAATCAGTTATTAGAATGTTAAGCAAAACCATTTTGTGGTCTACGTTGACACCAAGTGAGAAATATCACACATCACAGTACATGTATGTTTGGATTGAATAAAGAAATTTTAGGTATCGAATATACACTATACAAACCCAGACCTTCACTGGTGAATATTTAAAAAAAAACTGCTAAATGCATTCGTCACTCTACTATGGGTTTAGCACAGTTAACTTCCTCAGAAAAATTCGTACACTTTACTTCCTAAGAATGATTTCTTCAGAGGAAAGAAAATCATTTGCTTGCAAAAATTTGAGTGAGATTCGTGAGAAGTACTGCAAGCACGGCAAATATATTTACATTTCCGTATGTCTCATAAACAGTGTTTAATTCAATTGTTTTGTCAGCAACAGAAATACATTATGAATCTGAATAATTCCAAATATACTTAATGAGATCATTTTTTTAGATGTCTCCTCACAGCTCGCCTTGTGCATAACGTAAGGGCAAATATGCAAATGACATTTTACACTCTTCTCACAGTCACTTGTACTTGCAGGTCAATGAAAACTGGGGTACTGGGCTGAGTTTAAGAAAAAGTGAAGCAGTGAACATGAAATGAACGTTCGTGGCAAGCTGCATATTTTTGCAGAGATTTCAAAATGTGAAGCTTTTTCAAAACGTGAACTTGGTAGTAAACAGTGCCTGTTTGTAACTACGCACAAAGAAATGCAAACCATTACACACCCATTATTGAATTATGTATATTCTCAAAGAACCCGTTAAAGTCATTGAGGCATACAAAACACAGTGCCTGTAATTATTTATTGTAATAGGCGTGTGTATAAATGTCATGATGTCATGAATTGATAAATAGAAATAGAATACAAGCAGCCACATGAAAATCCTTGCTGTAATAGAAAAGCAGAAAAAAGATTATGATATTAAATTATAGTAGGTAAGATCCATGGTCATATTGAAACTGATCATCATAAACTTACATCAGTTCAATCTCAGAAGGACTACAAACCTACATCTTAATGCTAGAGTGGGTCAGAGTTTAAAAACAAAAAACAATAAGGAATCAAAATAGCTATCCATTGGTTGAAAATGAAAAAGGCATTCAAGCTCATTTTACAGAGAAAGAAAACTTTTTATTATTATACTACACAACAACCATATCCAGACCAAATGAAGTTTTGCATAAATAGAAATGCACATTTGATATAACCACGACATAAACATAACAATCTTTGCTGATCAGTAGTTTTATACCGATGAAATATCCACCTGATATAAAATCTTTCATTTAATATATACATATATATTTTTTTATTCTATACCAGTCAATTCCCTTGTTTACATAAATAAGATTAATTCAGTCTCCAAATACATGTGAAACATTACCCATACAAAACATCATTTCTGAGCACATGATAATGGTTTTATAGGCATCTATAATGACAAATAAAACGTGACAATTTACCTCATTTACCTCACACACATACACATATATATATATATATATATATATATATATATATATATATATATATATATATATATATATACACACACACACACACACACACACACACACACAAGTTGTGCAAGCTAGTTACACGTTCCTTTTTTCCTTTTTGTTTTAACAATGATTAAACTGTCTCTTTCATCTTTATTTCCTTTTTCAGAGCAGCACCTGTAGATAAAGGCATGTTCATTACATAAAACAAAATAACAATGAAAAAATGTGTTTTAATTATAAAAAAAAAAAAAACTAATATAAATGCACAGATGGTGTACAGATAATTTGTTGTTGAATTGTGGTTTCAGCTTAAGACTGCCATCAAGTGGAAGGGAAAAATAGAACTATCTGCTGTGGTCTACACTTCTGTAAAGATGCTAAAACACGCTTAAATAATAATAATAATAATAATAATAATAATAATAATAATAATAATAATAATAAAAGAAAAACCTAAAAGAAAATCTCTCATATATGCATGCACAATATCAATGTATCACAGTCTGTGCTTTAAAAGAACCGAAGAATCTATTAACTCTCCGATACTGACAGACTACAACACATATGAGCTGGATCATGACATATTTGACACTTCAGTATAAATAGAACAAGCTAACCCACATCAGAATCTACAGCATTCATTTGGAGTAATGAATGTGGAAATCCAAATATACAGTATCTCACAAAAGTTCACCCCTCACATTTCAGCAACTATTTTATTATATCTTCTCAAAAGACAGTACTACAGTAATGAAACTTTGATATATTTGAGAGTAGTCAATGGGCAGCTTGTATATATTTACTGTCCTCTGAAAAAACTCAACATATTGCGATTATTGTCAAAATAACTGGCAACAAATGTGAGTACACACTAAGTAATAACAGCTATACGTTGTGTAACCATGCAAAAGCCACATGTCCTATTTATCATGTTCATGTTTTAGGCTCACAAGAAAACCCACAAACAGTTTGTTAAAGACAACTTGTCCAAGAGCATGAGAACTACTAGAACCATGTCCTGTGTTGTGATGAGACTAAAATAAACTTGTTTGATTCAGATGTTGTCTAGAATGTGTGGGCCAACACCCTGGTGAGAAGTAGCAATGAAAATAGTGGTGGTAGCATTATGGTCTGAGGCTGCATGAGTGCTGCTGGTCCTGGGGAGCTGCACTTCATTGAGCTAAACATGAATTCCAACATGTACTAGCAGAACATAATGCCCTCCCTTCAGAAACAGAGCTGACAACTGCCTTGCTGAAGAAGCTGAAGGTGAAGGTGATGGAATGGCTGAGCCCTATTAAGCACCTATGGGGGATGTTCTAGTGGAGGGTAGAGAGGCACCATGTGTTTAACATTCAGCAGCTCCATGATGTCATTATGAAGGATCAGGGCAGTGCTAGATAACAGTGGTGCTCACACAAAATATTGGAACTTTGGACACAGATTTGACATGATCACTTAGGGTGTACTATTTTTTGTTGCCAATTATTTTGACAGTAATTGTTGTATGTTGATTATTTTCAGAGGACAGTAAATCTGTACTGCTATAAAAGCTGCACATTGACTACTCTAAAATATATCCAAATTTTATTTCTGTAAAATTGTCCCTTGAGAACATATAATAAAATTGTTGCTGAAATGTGAAAGGTGTATTCACTTTTGTGAAATATGCTTATATGCTACTGTGTACAGCAGTGTGCCCTAATGAAAATGAATGAAAACTAACTTTACGCTGACAAGACAATGATTCAGTCACAATCACATTCAGTCACGCTGAAGATGTATTATAGTTCTTACACACTGGCTGTAGAATCAGTCTGAAATGTACAAAGCAGTCAGAAGAAGGATGAGTTTTAACTAGTTTTACTTACACAAGACATAATACAATGTGAACAGTTAAGGCCGTTTGTTCAGTGCAACCACTGTGACATTATCATGCATCATTACAGTGATCTGTATTAGTAATGTTCCCCTGATCTGCATGTGATAATGGCAAGCAGAGCTCCTAGGACACTCCCTGAAGCCCGAAGCTGCGTGGCAACTTTGTTCCTGGTATGGAAGTGAGGATACCTGCTCTAGTTCAAGTGCAGGACCTGCTTCATAAACTCGTAAGTGGTGAAGGCAACAGCTTGGGATGGAACACAGCGGATGTAGTTGAGAGACAGGCCACGGTACAGTCCATTTTTAATCCCATATTGGTTATACACATGTTTCAGAGTCTTTGTAAGAGACCTAGGCAAAAAAAAAAAACAAAAAAAGGAATATATTAAAAACAAAAAAAACAACAATATTTGCTTTATTTAACACAATTATTTCTTACCACATGCAAATATAATGTAGAAACTAAACACTTAACAACAGTACATGGTGTAACTGCATTTAATATCAATTTAATATATTTAAAATCAAACTACACCTACAGATATTTATCGGCGTCAGGGAGAGCTGCTCCTAGCTGCATTCTTCTCCGGGCAACATCCAGAGGATACCTAAACAATACAAATCAAACGATTATTAAACTACAGGTATAAAAATGGAAAGTATCAGGCAAGCAATTAGGTGACAAAGACAGGTATCTAAGTATAGATCAACAGCAGGTCTCCCAGTAGGAACAACAAAGACAAAGGACCAGTTGTAAATAAAAATCTTGCTCATTAATTAAAACCACAACATTACGATGTATTTAACAATGGATGCTAAAAGCAGTTTTGATAGTATTTATGATTATTTATTTATTAGTTTTATTTGTTTGATCGTAATAAAAGCTACACTGTCCTAATTTCGGGGGTAGAAGCCTGCAGCTGATTGTTTATTACTCTGAAAATATAGCAAGTAAAAAAGCATCTCAGAATGCACAGTGCATCAAAGTTTCAATAGTTCAGTCTTGTGAGATGTTTTTTTTTGTACTTTTCTGCTACCAAATGACTGAGCAAATGGATAACAACATGAATTGGCAGGTGTTCCCTCTCTGATTGTGCTTAAAACAATAATATTCCCATAGTTTAATATCAAAAACTAAATATCAAGAGGAAAATGAAAATACAAAATGTTATAAATGTGATTTATTATGAATATACAAAAAACCCTTAGTACTGTATAACTTACGATATAGTTTGAGCGATGGCCCCCGCTACTCCCCCACACAGCAGGTTAACGTGTGTCTTCAGAACCAGGACATCAGGGTTGTCCCGAGACGGCTTTCCCAGGAGCTCTGGGAAATTGGCCAGTCCCAGACTCTTCAGTGTTCCAAAAGTAAAAAAAGAAAATCCTGCAGAAAACCAAAAACAAGGTACACGTGATGCATATAAGAAATAGAGCCAGTGACATCACATTTAAACATTTAAGGCCCTGATTTATTAAATACATAGAAACCTGATAACGATTGCAAAAATATTTAAGCTGATTTAAAAATAGGGTCTATGGTGAAATACACAGACAAGGGTACAGTTTATGCATAAAAGTTATAAACTGTAACTTTGAACCCGCAATGTAAATAAAAAAATTTAAAATGATCTTAAAGTGACTTAATTAGAATAATAATAGAAAATTAATAGATGTCTTATTATTAACATGGTAACATTAAATATTAAAGTTAAATACTGGAATATGTATTTTGCCTTATGTAAGAGCTGCAAAGGACTTGTGTTTGGTGTAGGTTTTCTTAAAAATAAAAATAAAAGATTCTGAGATAATATTAATAAAAGTAATACAATATTTCTTTAAAAAAAACATAAATCTAATAGTTCACAAAGGGGCAAGAAGAAACACCTGTCAGTTACATGTTCCAAATGTTTATCATTTGAAAAATGTGTGAATTTATACAACAGGTCCCCATGTTCTACATTTTTTGACAAATCTAAGAGTCGATATCATAAAATAAAATCTGAAATGTGGATAATTTTGTCCTATGTTCATCCTTTTAAACCCAAATGTCTTCGGGGGAAAAAAAAGAAAAAAAAAAAAGAATCAAATGTCTACGTACTTTTGGAAGGGGCAGTATAATTTATAAGCAGAAAGCACTCTTTAGTCTGCATTCATTCCCCCTGACATTAATCATGTTTCAGTTTCACTTCATTCTTCTACAATAAGTTATTTTCACAATGTTAGATCTTTGCATGTTGCATCATTTACAAATATACTGTTTTGTATATTTTGTATATACATCCACGACACACTCAATAACTGCATGCAGAATTTGTCCAATAAACCCAAAAAATTAGGGCTAAATCAAGGTCTAAGTGCTAAAAACTGTGTGAAATGATAACCAATTGAAAAGCAGAACCTGCATAGGGAGCCATGCCAATGATGGTCGGAATTAAACCACGGTAGAAACCAGGGATGCCCCCTTCCTACAAAGAGAAAACAATTGCAAAAAGTCTGACAAAACAATTCTTATTCAAACTATGTCTCTCTCTTATACCTTCAGGTAGATGGTCTGAAAGGCGTTTCCTATACCAGTGTATCGATGCTCCCCAGTCACCTGAAACGCCAGGCGAACACGAATAACATCAAGAGGGTATGTACAGATGACTGCAGTCATTCCTACAGAAGAAGTGTGAACACAAAACCACACATTTAGCATCACTTAGTACACACATTTGCACATTTAAAAACTACAGCCATATATTTATCTCGGTAAGCGGAACAATAATATCACATACCTGCCATAGAACCGGCCATTAGCCGATGAACATGACCAGATATACCAAGCTGTGTACTGAGGAACTAAAAACACAGAGGAAACACTAAGACCATTTAACAGACATACTGTTACACAGCTCCAGCACTTATGCAAACATAAGAATAATGTAAAGTACCTTTTTATAGTTGTCAAAGGCCATAAACTGAATGGCTCCATATGGAAAGATCCTGACCATCATGGCTCCATTTCCTTTGTACAGCCCGAGGAAGCCCTCTTTTTTCGGTACAGCCCCGAGTGTAGCAAACACTCCTGCAATGTGCACAAGCAAAGACTGTATCGTTTGAAATCAGATTTGTTTATCCTTACAAATAGAATTTAAATAAATCGATTTTCTTCCTCTAATTTGTAAAAGGCGTTACTTACCTAAGTGTTTGTAATGAGGATTATGAGCTTGAAGTAAAATTTTTATTCTGTCTAAAGGTGCAATAGTGGTTTTGGCACAGCATCCTGCTACACCTAGATAAGCAACAAAAAAAACCTCAATTACGAAAGCAGTCAAGGAAAAAAATGAGCCTCTCTAAAAGGTCATTATGAGGAAATAACATGCACAAATAAGTAACTGTCGAAGCATGGGTCATTTTCTAGACCACAATAAGGGATCAATCTTAGCTCACACTCCTCGATAGAAATACATTAACACAAAGACACATAAACACTATATATATACTGTAATTAACATAGGCATGGACAAATATGGATGCTGTATGCAAATTTATTTTTAATTATGAGTGCAACCATATTTAACATAGAGCATGAAGACAAAATATTCGAGTGAATGTTTTAAAGCAATTATTGTGTTTTAAATTATGTAAATCATCAGGACACCAAACGGAACTTTTGCAGTGTTTCCACACAGATTTTGGTCTGGAGAATAGGGATATACACTGTATTGCCAAAAGTATTGGGTCACCTGGTCATAAGTTTGGTACTTGATTTTTAAACATTGCATTCCACATTTAGTCCTAATTTGCTTTTATAATTCCCTCCACTCTTCTGGGAAGATGTTTCAGTAGAATTTGGAGTGTGTTTGTGGACATTTGTGTTCATCAGCCACAAGGATGTTAGTAAAGGCAGGTACTGATGTAGAGTGAGGAGGCCTGGGGTGCAGTCAGTGTTCACATTCATCACAAAGGTGTTCAGTAGAGATGAGTTCAGTGCTCAATAGCAGGTCACTCAAGATCTTCCTCTCCAAAGCATGTAAACCATATCTTCATGGAGCTCACTTTGTGCACAGGGGCATTGCCCAAGTTTGGGCAGGTTTGGGTTTCCAAGTTCAAGTGAATGCAAAATTTTATTATAGCGTGTCTAAAGACGTCCTATACAGTTCGAGTGCCTACAGCTTTGTGGTAACAGTTTGGAAAGGAACCACATATACAAGGTTCCAAATACTTTTGGCAATATAGTGTTAGTCTCTAATCCAATAACAGAAGAAGAAGAAGAAGAATCATGGTGGTTTTTGTTGTTTGATTTGAGATTATGTAAAAACAAATATTTAGTTCATTAATTAGTAAATTTTTCGCAGGAGTTTATTTTTTTTTTATATCTGAGTAAAGAAGTAAGTCGTCAATTAATGTGTTGTGTTGAAGGTTTTAATTTTAACTCTTTCACAATTGTTTCTTTATATTTTTCATAAAAATGATCAAACAGAAATGCAATCTATCACACGTTTATCGCGCAGAAAGGCATTTATTACGCGTTAATAAAATTTGTGGCATTAAAATTAATTTGCGTTAACACGTTATTAACAGCCCTAATATTTATTCATCTATTTTAAATATTAATTTATACATTATTAAAGTTCTATTAACAGCCCTAATATTTATTCATCTATTTTAAATATTAATTTATACATTATTAAAGTTCTATTAACAGCCCTAATATTTATTTATATATTAACACGTTATTGACAGCCCAACAAAATCGTGTCTTATCTACAGTCAAGCATGGTGGTGGTAGCACCATGGTCTGAGGCTGCATGAGTGCTGCTGGTACTGGGGAGCTGCGGTTCATTGTGGGAACCATGGATTCCGACATGTACTGTGACATTCTGAAGCAAAACATGATGCCCTCCATTCAAAAACTGGGCAGAACAGCAGTTTTCCACATAATAATGATGACCGCTAACACACCACTAAGATGACAACTGCCCTGCTGAGGAAGCTGAAGGTGATGGCGTGGCCAAGTATGTCTCCAGACCTGAAGCCTATTGAGCACCTCAAGTAGAAGGTGGAGAAGCACCATGTGTCTAACATTCAGCAGCTTCATGATGTCATTATGGAGGAGTGAAAGAGGATCTCAGCAACAACCTGTGCAGCTCTGGTGAATTCCATATCCAGGAGGATTAAGGCAGTGCTGGATAACAGTGGTACTCACACTAAATATTTACATTTTTGACGTTCACTTTGGGTAGACTGACTTTTGTTGCCAGTTATTTTGACAATAATGGCTGTATGTTGAGTTATTTTTATAGGACAGTAAATCTGTACTGTTATACAAGCTGCACATTGACTAAAATATATCCAAGTTTCATTTCTATAGTATTGTCTATAGAGAACATTTAATAAAATATTTGCTGAAGTATGAGGGGTGTACTCGCCTTTGTGAGATAAAGTATATTTGAACGGTAAAACATTTAAAAATAAAGCTCATCAAAGATAAACCAAATATTTTCTACATGTGTAAGCTTTACACATCAAGATCTCAACATGCTGCTGTATATCTATCAATGACAAGCTTTACCTCCTGCCACAAAGGAGCGGAGGAAGTAGTAGTAGTCCCTTTGTACAGTGTTTCCTCCTGCAATCTGAGACCGACCAGCGGAGGAAACAGACACCTCGGTTGCCATGCTGTGTGGATCAGCACTCAAGCACAGGCATGTCTTTGGCACGATCTAAACAGAAAAAAACAAATACAGATCATAATAATTATGATAATAACACACTGACATTAAAGAAAGCAAAGCAAAATAGGCAGAACATAACATAACTCACTCATTTCATACATACATTTTATTGGAGATTTGTACAATGATTTTGGAGCTCCTCTGCATCATTACAATAAAATTAAGTTCATGATTACCAATCTTTACTTCTAAAAGAAATTTTCTGAAGGTTTTATTTTTTTTGTGACTGAGTTACAGAGTAGTTTGACTTCATTACCACTACAAATCACTACACTGTTGTAAAGGACGGATTGTTTAATCACTATAATATAATTACGTCTTACATTTTTACACTTACATTTACTTATTACAGATTATACCTTTATCATTACCTTTATCAGGAGCTCCCAAAATGTTAAATAAATTCCCAGAGCCCTTCATCACATTTTGTTTTTCCACAAATATGATGAAACAATGATGTATTGTTTATTTGATTTTTATTAGTCGGCCCTGTAGAAATTTTCTCCCTGAACTATAAAGTGACTGAACAAAATAGCGAACATTGAAGTTATCCTTTTTTTTTTTTAACCTGTGGTTTTGTTGATGTTTAAATTAAACCCACTACATTTATGCCATTTGAAAGATGCCCTTAGCAGTTTTCTTATTAATACAACTGAGGATTAGGGGACTTGCTCAGGGGCCCAGCAATAGTGGCTTAGTAGTGCTGGGATTTGAACTTGTGACCTTCTGATCAGACTTCCAACCATTGATCTACCCCTTCCCCATTAAAATGTCCAGTCTATAATAACATAATAATTAGTATGGTATGTTTGATCATGCTGGGTTGTGAGTTCCACCACTATAAGAGTGAACTGACTGATTTCCTCCTCTTTCAGTGGTCTCTATACAGCTAGGCAGATAGTTGCTAGCTAAGTAGCTGTCAAGAGATCAGGTCAATAAAGCAGTGGATTACTTCTGTGATCGAATCTACTGTAATATAGGAGTTCCTGAGAATATTTTTGTTGTCCTGATAGGGGAACCACGTGTTGTATTTAGGTTAGAAGTATCCCGGATATATAAACATTCCTACCCGGCAAACAATGTCAAACGTCAGGCGAGGTTTTTGCTCCTAGCGGTGTTTCCTTCCCGGACTTTGAGCCTGTCCCGTGTGATCCCTGTGTGTGATCGTTTACACACGCAGCAGTTCCGGATCACTGACAGTCTACGTGAAATCTGAGTTCCTCCATTTCCATGCCAAATTTAATCGTTAGCAAAACTCGCTAGTCCTTGAATGACACTACCTGATTGTGAATCTAATGCAGTAACCTCAACGGGTTGAAATGTTTTCCACTGTACAACGTACAGATCAGGTTAAATCACCATGATGACCCAGACGATTTCAGTCAGGACCCTATTCAGGACATTAGGGACAAACTTCGCACGTGTCTTTCTCACTGGCTATACGTCTACTGGGCTCATTCGAGGGCGCGTCTCAAATCGATTCCAAGCTACCCGTCCTAAGGATCTGAACACGGATTGGATGATAGTTCGTGGTTACTTCATACAGCTGTGTTTTTTCAGCCTCGGTTCCTATGAGTCCATGCATATTCTGTCCAAACTCATCAAATCACCAATACTTCAGCAATCACGTGTTAGAGCAGGTATCACGAAGTACAGAAATACAAAAATACAAAAAGTGATTGAACGAAAATGGAAAGTGTTGGGGTTATAAATAATCATAATACGTTTTCTGCAATAAAATTAGTCTGATTAACAAAACATTTACATCACATAAACCCGAAAAAACATTTTTCAATATCTGAAATCCAAGCTCACTACATATCCAATAAGACACCGATTTGAGACACAGGAATTACATGTTCATTTCTGTCGCATACGTATTACGTCATTAGTGAGCGGAAGTGTGACGTCAGTGTAAACAAATGTAACGTTTTAACTATTATTTAGTTTTCTACTTATATAAAGTTCAGTTTACCTCATTTAAAAATATGTTTAACCCCATCAACACCGAGGCAATTAAGTCATAATATTCTTAACACTGTCATAATGAAAATATTTGCTCCATAATTAAAGCGTATTTCTATGTGAGGTTTGTGTTTTCACTGTTATGTGTTAATGTATCATATACATATATCCATTATTGTTCCTGGACTCTGTAACTTATCATTTGGTCCAAAAAATATTGTAATGTAATTATTAAATAGTAATACAGTGGGGGTTTTTTGTTTGTTTTGCATTGTGTGTTTGTGGATTTAGAGAAAGTGTACGTCAGGGCAGAGGCGTAGCCATCATTTTAAAAGTGGGCGGGACGAAAAGTCTGGTGTTACCTGTTTTTTCTTTTTTCGTTAACCCTTGTGTAATTGACAGGTTTTATTTTTAATCATAATTTTTTTGCTTTATATGCTTTATGATTATATATGATTATAAACCAGAAAGAAAGAAAGAAATACAACTGGGACAGTACCCTTAAAATTACATCTTTGTACCTTATTTACCCCAAAAATGTATAGTTGTACATTAAGGTACACATTGGCACTCTAATGTAGTAATGTGTACCTTTTTAAGTATAAAGTACAAAGATGTCCTTATAATGGTACTAAGAGTATATTGTTTACATATTTCAAATTGTATTTTGTGTATGCCCAGTACATGGCACACAGTAATGGAGACTTGCACATTCAAATAATACTTCATTTTGTTCTATTCTACAGTCCATGTTTCAGAAATAAAACAAGTAATTCAAAACAAACTATTGAAAGACAATATGTATTGAACTCAACTGACAAACATGTCAAGACCCGATATCAATTATACAATGAGATGAAATAAACATTTAATTTCCACTTCTTTTAAGCTTCCCGGCTGGTTTGTTTAAAAGTAGTAGCTTTTTACACAGTGTTAAAGCTAACATATATCTCAAAATATAAAGCTACATAACTACTAATAAACAGCCAATGCGCAGTTGTTCATCATACTAATGTGTTACATATTTTTCTATATTTTACTAATTACATTTTTATGATTGATCCATATATAATCCTACAAACACTTGTGTATTAATAGATTATACATTATATACATTATAAAATGTAAAAAATAAAATAAAACTGCAATAGCAGCCAGGTGTTAAAAGCCACATCTGTTCTCACCTGTAAAGTTTCTTGTGTGACATCCTGAATCTGCCCTGAAAAACCTAGGCTGTCTGTTTCTTGCTCATTCTTGACAACACATAAAAACGTAAAATTAGTGTAATAATGAAAGAGCACCCCATAAAATAAAAATCGTTCCTATCAGCATACTGTAACGTTTCCCCTGTCATCTACCCTCATTCACCGGACTACATTACCCATCATTCTTTGCACCCCGTCATCCACCATGTTTGTTTCCCGTCTTCACCTGTCTGTTCACCCGGACTCTGTTTATACTCATCACCACGGTCTTCACTCATTGTCGGTTATCGTCTTTACCACATTGTATGTATGTGTGATTTACCTGCTCCTTATTATTAAAATTACATCTCTAATGTTACTATTCGTGTCCTCGTCTCTCCGTGTACATACCGTGACACACAGAGTTAAACATGCTGTAAAATCTCAGTTCAACATTATCTTTATTCTTATTTGAAGGGTTTTGATAACACATTTGTTAAAACAAAAGACGTTATAAAAGAGTTTAAGGAAAATACACACAAAAAGTGAACGTTTGTCCAAGCAGCTATTTTTCCTCATAATCCTTTAAAACTTGCTCATTATTCAACAAGAGCAACAGGCAGAGTTACTAAACATTGTGCAACACAATTCGGATACCATATGCCAACTTACACTGCTTGACTTTTTTGTAAAAAAGGAGTGAAGCGGTTTTGCTGAGTGACTGCGGATGCGACTCGAGCTACAGTATTAGGGCGTGTGATGACGTGACAAGTGAGTGACTGATTGCCATGGATACGTGAACGTCATGTATAGACTATCTTGTCTCTTTGAATTTTAAATCATTCTGCATTTATACACATTGCTCCATTAAAACCTCAACATGTCGTGAACACAACTCACCACTAAAAAAGTGAGGGGGGACGAATTTACTTTTTATAAAAAAGTGCGTGGGACATGTCTTCCGCGTCCCCCGTGTAATCTACGCATCTGTGTCAGGGTGCCAAAAGAAGAGTTGTGTTATTGTATGAGGAAGCCAGGTATGTTAGAGAAGTATGTGAGGGTGGTGCAGGACATGTATGAGGACAGTGTGATAGCAGTGAAGTGTGCAGTAGGAACGACACACTGGTTCAACGTGGAGGTTGGACTGCATCAAGGATCGGATCTGAGCCCTTTCCTGTTTGCAGTGGTGATAGACAGGTTGACGGACGAGGTCAGACAGGAGTCTTCATGGACTATGATGTTTGCGGATGATATTGTGATTTTTGTGGTGAGAGCAGGTTGAGAAGCGCCTGGTGATGTGGAGGTATGCACTGAAGAGAAGGGGAATGAAAGTCAGTAGGAGTAAGAAAGATTACATCAGTGTGAATGAGAGGAAGGGCAGTGGAGTGGTGTGGTTAAAGGTGGATGAGTTTATGAACCAGGGGTCAACAGTGCAAAGTAATGGAGAGTGTGTTAGAGAATTGAAGAAAAGAGTGCAGACAGGGTGGAGAAGAGTGGCAGGAGTGATTTGTGATAGAAGGGTATCTGCAAGAGTGAAAGGGAAAGTTTATAGGACTGTGGTGAGACCTGTGTTGTATGTTTTAGAGACAGTGGCATTGAGTAAAAGACAGGAGGTGGAGCTGCAGGTAGCAGAGCTGAAGATGTTGAGATTTTTGTTGGGAGTGACGAGGATGAACAGGATTAGAAATGAGTTTATTAGAGGGACAGCGCATGCAGGACGTTTTGAAGACAAGGTGAGGGAGGCGAGATTGAGATGGTTTGGACATGTGCAAAGGAGGGACATGGGGTATATCGGTAGGGGAATGCTGAGGATGAAGCCACCAGGAGGAGGAAAAGAGGAAGTCCAAAAAGAAGGTTTATAGATGTGGTGAGGGAAGACATGCAGGTAGTTGGGTTAAAAGAGGCAGATGTAGAGGACAGGGGAGTATGGAGACGAAAATCCGCTGTGGCGACCACTAATGGTAGAAGCCGAAAGAAGACAGTGTTATTATTATTATTATTATTATTATTATTATTATTATTATTATTATTATTATTATATTATTATAAAATTAAGAAAAAGAAAATAATAAAATATTGTGTTTATATATACCAGTACAGTATAACTGGTCATTTAAACTATGAAACTTTTAAACAATAGAATTAAAGTTAATAATCACTGCTTAATAACTATTTGGAAAACGCTAGCCAGGCAGACATACATAAAAACAGACAGACAGACAGACAGATAGATAGATAGATAGATAGATAGATAGATAGATAGATAGATAGATAGATAGATAGATAGATAGATAGATAGATAGATAGATAGATAGATAGATAGATAGATAGATAGCACCTATTATTTTTTTGTCAATAGTTTTAGTTAAGTTTTTCTCTCTAATAGTAAAATGTTAATAGACTGGAACTAGCAAAGAAATTGCTTTCTGAATGTTGACTGAATGCTGTAGCGTGTTTTCATTGTATTGTTGTATTAGGTTAATTATTAAACATGCATCTGGGGATTTGTGTTCATTCAGCCTGTAAGTTCAGGCACTGCTGTTGGGTGAAGAGGTTTAGGGAGCAGTCCACTGACTGGGCAGCTTGGTGTGGTTGACATTAGAACTCATAGCCTTCTGATTAATGATTTAATGGAAAAAAAATGTAATGGAGCTTAGTCTTTACACATCATCCTGTACAATTGTGTGTTTCAATTGTGTGACTGTAATTAGAGGAAGAAAAACATAGCAATCAAAAAATATCTTTGCAATTATACAACCACCAGGCATAACATTATCACATTATAACATCATGACCAGTGAGTGAATAACACTGATTATCTCTTCATCATGGCACCTGTTACTGGGTGGAATATATCAGGCAGCAAGTGAACATTTTGTCCTCAATGTTGATGTGTTAGAGGCAGGAAAAATGGGCAAGACTAAGGATTTAAGGGAGTTTGACGAGGGACAAATTGTGATGGCTGGACGACTGGGTCAAAGCTTCTCCAAAACTGCAGCTTTTGTGAGGTGTTTCCTGGTCTGCAGTGGTCAGTATTTATCAAAAGTGCTCCAAGGAAGGAAAAGTGGTGAACCGGCGACAGGGTCATGGGCGGCCAAGGCGCATTGATGCACGTGGAAGTGAATGCTGGCGCGTGTGTCCGATCCAACAGACGAAATACTGTAGCTCAAATTGCTGAAGAAGTTCATGCTGAGTTCATGCTCAACGCTGCGACGGGTCAGAACTGTTTTTGCATCCAAGGCAGGACCAACATACTATTATGCAGGTGGTGATAATGGTATGCCTAATCGGTGTATGTGTAATATAAGTTATAATAGAGTGCAGAAAGAGTTTGCAGAAGGAAATCCACTCCGCGTTTTACCAGCAGCAGCGGCGGGCGTTAAAGAGCCGGGACAGGCGATCCGATCCGTGCCTGCGGCCGGAGAGAGAGAGGAGCTGAACTTACACGCTCCGGTTCAAGTGCAGTTTATTAAGACATCATGGCAGTGTTTGGAGTAAAAAGTTTCGACCGGGCTTCCTTGTGAGTTTCTAGCAGTTTGACCGACTTAGCCAGTTCGCTAAGTAAACATGTTGAAGGACCAGGCGTCTTCTACAGGCGTGCAGTTGGAGGATTATTAGCAGGTCAGACGCTCCAACTGTCTCTCCGGTATGTAAAGTATTTCAACTGGTCTAAAGTGTACACATTACTGCAACACCACCACACACTTCACAATGACTATAAGAACCTGGGGCATTTTATGATATTTTTGTATATATTTTGTCGATTTCAGACTATTTAAAGCGAGAATAGTGTTGTAACCAGACTTGAGAGCAACGGTGACGGATAAGCAAGTGGCTAGCTGGCTAATGCTAATTCAGCCAGGGTAGTATGTTCAACAAGACTATGGACTTTATTATTAACATTAATAACATGTCAGCGTAGAAGTGTTAGCAAAACACACACATTTTCATCTTAATAAAGATACATTTTCAGAGTGTAAAGTTAAAATGTTTTATAAAATGTGTCCACACAACTTTATGGAGTGTAGGTCCTGCCGCATTAGGGCGTTAACTGTGCGTAAAGTCACAGTGTCGATTATTCTGTTTTGAATATTTTAATAAAAACATAAGATTTAAAGATTCAGTTCACAATTTCGCCTATTTATTATATATATATTGCCGTTTTACATTGTAATTAACAGACCAAGGAACTGCACTCACAGTTTATTACACAAACCTTTATAATAACTCATTGAAAGTAAGGCATGCTGAAATAATAATAATAATATATGCTGAAGTAATAATTATATTTACTGAAATAATGATACAATTACATAATAATGATAATATAATGATAAAATGAATCCATCCTTTAAAACGCTAAACATCCAGGACTTGTCAGGAGGTCCTTCTATTTGTGACACTTCGACCCATTTATACCCATCTTTACATTAGTTTCATTACAATTAATAAACTTTTAATACTGCTATAATTGATAGTTGTTACGGATGTTATTGAGCAGCACATCTGAAGATTGATAACTGAATGACGTGTATAATAACAAGATAAAAGACGCATTGTTACCAGGATGAAGTCAAGTAGGCTTTTATAGTTATTCCATTAATATACAGTAAAAAAAACACAGTGTAAGGAAACAATGTTCCACAAGGATCAAGGTGTTACACGAAAATAACTGGGGCATGACATCAAGTGATGATATAACATGATATAAAGGGGAGGTGAGTAACTCAGTGGTTAAGGCACTGGACAAATGTAAATAAATGTGTATAGAGGTGTTATGAATGAATTCTCCCTATAATAATAGTTAATGTTCATGTAAACATTGAATTGGTTAGGCAGCAAAAATCAAGCAAAACAGCATTTCTGATGAAATATATCAACCTTTTCCACAGACATGCTCAGGATTTATTGGACCGGACACTAAAATAAGGGGTCTTAAGTTCTATTTTTGGAAGATCTTCAAGCTAAAAATTGCCTTAACGTCGCTTCCCATGTGTGCTGACTCACCTTTTAACCCCTTCACTCTCGTGCAGCTTAGCTATGCCTCATTCTGTCAAACGACCAAAGAAGGCACACCCCCCAATAAAACAAAATGTCAAAAAGTTGAACTCATTCACTGGTAAAAGGCGAGCAGCGAACGCAAAAAGTCGGATAGGGCCAAAACGACAAGCAGTAACCAGAAAATCCAAAGTAAAGAAACAGGCAAACAGGGTGGTCCAAAGTAGTGTCATCAGCAAGGTCACAAATAAAGCAAGCAAAGGGAGAGCAAGCAAGACCAACACATTTAGTGTTTCAGGGTCTACCAGATGCACACGTAGCTGTCAGACCCAACACGGCCTGTTTGCAGACCTTGCTGGCAGAAGAAGGTCCTTTCGTGGCAGTCAGTTGTCGCAGATTGTCCTGCAGGAAGTGAAGTCTCCCAGGAGGGTGGTCACAAAAAAGACCAGCCAAGGCCATGAGGCCAGGGAACAGGATACTATAAAAAACACAGAACCTTCTGATCCCAAAAGTGATGACCAACAAAACGGGGTACCTGTTCCCAACATAGGCCACCCCCCCTTTACTCCAGGTTCTGAAGAAAGGAAAGTGGAGGAGGACAGAGAATCATTTGTTCTCAAGGCTGCTAAGGTGGAGGAGGAGAAGGCAGAGGTCACCTCTGAAGTGGTAGAAAGTGAAAACAATCCTGGGCCCATTCAAAACACTGACAAACCAAGCACTGGGTTGAGTGATTTGCTTACAAATGCATTTGACCCAAACCTTAAAGTGGACTTTGTTTGCACACTTAATACCTCAGACCTGACCGTATCCACGCTTTCACAGTCAAATGATGTTGATCCTCAAATAACTCCGCAAGATTCTTCTCAATCAGATGTCTTTCTGGTGCCCCCTTTAAATACATTTGTTAATGAATCAGCAGCACTTCAACACACTTCAGATCCCACTCATCTGATAGAAAGAGAGCATCAGTGCACCTTAGACACGGAAACCAAAGATGCAAATGACAATGACGATGAGATGTACATCAAAAACGAAGGAGCGCTCACACTCCTCTCATTGAGGACAGGTTTATACTCCAGCCCTCAGCCTGGCCTGGACTGTGAGTCTCAAACGACATCTTTTCTGAATAAACTGTTGAGCAGCTCGGAAAGCACCCAGTCTTCTTTTGACACGGAGTCAGAGGTGGGAGGTTCAGGACTGGCTCCAGGACCTGGGGAAGCACGCGCCTTTTCTCTTCACCAGCGTTTGCCCCAAGATCAGGAGAGAAGAGAGAGAAAGAAGAGGAGGAGATGTGGAGCATGTGTGCCATGTCTTCGCAAGGTCAACTGTGGACAGTGCAGTTGCTGCTTTAACCGAAAGACCGGTCACCAGATTTGTAAACTCAGGAAATGTGTGGAGCTGAAGAAAAGAGCCTCTCCGGTCTCTGCTGAAGAGGTAAGTCACTTGACTCTATTCGTGAAAAGGTTTCTGTTCCTCCGGTGCTCACTATAGTGAAACTAAAACCCTATCATTTGAGTCTATGTCAGTTTGGGAGTGTAGCACTAATCAGAAAGTATTCTCTCCATATACAGATACTCTTTAACTATCTTGATTTCAGTTCAGAAGTCTAAAGAGATATTTTAATGTAAGAAGTGAAACAGTAGAATATTTTCATAGGCTTTAGTAAATTGCCCTTTTTTTATCTCAGAAATGCTTCAGAAGGCAAGCCGTCACATTCTCCGTTTTACTCATCTGTTTCCGCTGCTGTGACAAAAAACGGAAGTACCCGATTACTTCAGTCACTGTCAGCTTTGCACGTGGTGGCCCGTCTGCGCGTGTTTGGGAACGATAGCCTTCAGTACGCTAAACTGCCACAATGACACGTCTCCTTCCTTAGCACGGAAAGCTGTAGCATGTTTTTAGCTGATGTGTCACGCTATGCTGAAAGTTTAGAGCATGTAATGTCACGCACTCACACTGGCAAAGTTGCCAGAGGGCAAATGTGAGAATGCTACCTCCCTTTCTTTAGTCAAGAGCTTTTAGAAATACAGAGATCAGGACAGAATTGCAGTAAGTAGAAATGTATTGCTTTTGCTACTTTTATCAGTTTGAATGTTTGACATATTCAGAGGCATTGCACATTTCCTGCAGAAATGCTGTGGTATCAAATTTGAACTGAACTTTTCTTTTACATAAGTTTTGTAGCCATATGACTTTACATAGTAATCCACATTTACTAGTAATCTTCTTGAGATATGAATCCAACACAGTTGAAACACACAGTCATATTGCTGTAATTATTTCTTCTTTGCAGCAATTCACTTTGCAGTAGTTCACTAATTGTTGGAGAGCACTTTACTTTAACCTACATGATTTTTACATCATTACATAGGTTTTTGAGAACATTAGAGTAGCAGGGGTCTGTTGCAGATTATGGCAACTTTTTGGCAATACTCAAAGGCCATCAAGGGTCTGTATACTAATGTGTAGTAATACTCAGTGCATACATTAAAAAAGTACACAGTATATTTCCTGATATTGTGCAGCGATTCATTATAAAGAGAAATAGTGTTTGTGTGTGGACAGAGTGAGGAAATGACAGAATCTTGTTATTAAAATGTTCGTATTTGATCATGGAAATTGAGCAAAATTACTTTATTACTGTATTATTATTATCTTATTACTTCTACATTATTATGATCAAGACAATTCACTGTGTCCTTTGCCTTGAATATTCTTGTGAAATATTGAACAGCATGTTGTCTATTTAAAACATCAGACTGTCAGGGTTGTCATATAAAAGGCCTAGTCCTCAAAAATACAGAGAAATAAAAGATTTCCCCCCTAATTTTACAGGGCTTCCGAGTGTCTCAGCAAAGAAGTGTCTGTGCTATTGTCAGGAAATCGCAGGTTCAGATCCTGACAATGATAAAGCTCTACATAGGCGAATAAATTAGGTTGGAAGGGATGGTACTATTCTCTTTTCTGTCAATCCAACCAGCTGTAACTAACTGGGGGTGTTTTTGTGCCAGGGTATACAAAAGAAAACAATGGGGTTTGGTTTCCCACTTCTCATTGTTGTGTGATAGGGGACATCACATCTTTTTAAATATGCTATCTAATATTTATGTGCATACCTACAAAAGGTGCATTGCAGTGTTTCTAATTGTTAACGTAACAACATTCTAACGTGCAGCTGTTATTACAGTTCCAGGATAGTGCATTTTTTTTTCTTTTTAAAGTAAAGGTTAGGCATAGGAGGGCAAGATGAAGCTACTGACTCCATTCAGGGTGATCAAGATAAGCCTGTCTCCACACCTTAAACAGCACAAACACACCAGATCTTAATAAACAACCTTCAACTCAGGTAATAGAACAGGATGAGGATCAGCCCTGAGAACTGATTGTGTTCAAACTGAATGCGTAACAAAGCTGCGCATCACAGAAAATGTTTTTTTTTTTTTATATAATTGTGATTATATTGCAGCATTTAGCATTTAGTAGTGATTAAGTGTCAGGTAAACTGTATATTTATTCAATACTATAAGGCCAAAAGAATGTGAAAACCCAACCATGAGACCCAGACATGTTTTCTGAACATTCATTCATTCATTCAATTCATTCAATTCTATTTAGTAACCTTTTCATTTTAGCCAGGAACTCGATTGATCTGGAGCCTGTCCTGGAAATACCAGATACATGGTAGGAATATACAGAATAACGGATGTTAGTCCATTGTATTGCACTATAAACAAACAAATAACTGCTTTATCAGTTCACATTTTCTGTGTTTTAGTTTAAGTACTTGAAAGTAGGGCTGCCGCTATCGATAATTTTAGTAATTATTTCAATTGCAATAATTATTATTACAATTACAATTATTTCATCAATTAATCGAATAATTGGGTAAGAAGTACTTTTTCTTTTTTAAAGAGCAATACTAAATAAGAGGGAGGAAAATAAGACGGGTCTCTGAAAATGAACAAGTAATTTGTTTTTTGTTTTAGAAAAATGTACATTTTTATTGCTTAAATTGCATAAATGCATTTAATAGCCATAAAAATACAAACACAGTTGCCTTCAACAAAAAAAGGTCCCTTCACAGTGCATAGAGTAGGTTTTGGGAAACTATTAGTTTAATGAAACTCATAATTATTCTCACTTATGTATTTATTGATTAAATCTCGCACAGTATTGCGATGTGGTTTTCTTGCCTCCGAAAAAGCTGCTTGAAATTTTCGATGAACTAAATTGTATAAAATGTATTTAATGTATTTATCGCCAGCTTTAAAAACATGCTCCAATACCTGCTTTATGCAGCCACTGCAGAGGGACTTATTGAACGCACTGTATATGAATAAAAATATAAAAATCAATCGCAAATTATTTTAAAAATGGTAACCACACTTTACAGTGTTTTTTTTATGTTTTAGTTTGATATGATACCAAACTTTGGAAACCTCTGGTGTTTTCTTTGGCCTTATTCTTCTCCTCGCCCTTCACTGTTTTCTTCCTGTTACTCTGTTTTTCATTCTGCAGCATCTTCTGTGTTACCTGTCCAGAGCGCTCCAGAGTTGAGCGGGTGGTGTTTCAGTAATAATGGTCCGCAGGAAACACGGTGCTCCTGGTTAAATAGACTAAACGAAGTATAGCGGAAAAATCATCATCATTTTTGTTAACTGATGATTTGAATCTTTGATTTCTGTTGCTAACTGAATACAACTCAAAGTAAGCAGTTCACAAGGTAAAATCCACAGTGCAACAGTAACTGTGGTGCTTATAAGGGGCTTATTGCACTGACCAAGCAATTGCTTCATTGTGACAGTAAGGTTACAGTGACACTTCACACAACATACAGGAAGCAAGCCAACAAAGTATAGAGGCTTTTGCAAAAAGTAAGATGAATACAGCAAATGAAAGGATGCAGTTGGTTTATTTGTTTAAAGAACATTGTACATTGTGCAACAATGCCAACTGTCCAAAAGGTAACAGTGGCTCTTGACCCTGTTTTTAGATCATGAAATGCTTATCTCACTTGTTTACTGACACTGCAATTCTTAATTACTACAACTGAGCTAAAATGACCTGTGCCATAGCTATAATTCAGTACTTGCCAAACCATCACCTTCAATCTTGTATTGTAGTCATAGTAAAAAAAAATAGCATGTTTTTTCCCCATTTATTCAATTCTACAAATGTTCAGTTCACATCACAAAAGAAAGTTGTGTCATTGTCAAATGGCACCATTAACAATGTATGATTTGCCATTTATGTCCATTTTACCCGCTCTATTATTATGTGGCATTCGTTACTCAGTCTGTGGCTTTTAATAGTAATAAGAGGAAAATACTGGTCAGTGGGCAGTGCACCGTGCCAATTCGGCCAGTCTGCCTGTACACAGTTTACTCTATTATTACTTAATGTAGTTTTTCAGTGTGCCACAGTGACCGAGCTACTGTCATTTGCATTGTAAATGTAGCAGGGCTTTGCTTGGCCATGTAGGTAGAGGAGGGAAATCAGGTGAAGTTAAAGGGCAAGATGGCCAGCGCTTAAATCAGTTTATCAAATCAGTTTTTCACATCAAAGCTGATGTGTCATAATGGATGCATAATTGCAGAATGTATTATTCATTAGTCTCTGAGTTTTCTAAAACAGTATAAATACCACTAGAATGGCACAAAAACTGGTAATGGAAAATAGGGTAGATCGATCGCTCGATCGCTCGATCGATCTATCTATCTATCTATCTATCTATCTATCTATCTATCTATCTATCTATCTATGTGCAATATATATACATACTGTATTTCACAAAAGTTAGTACACTTCTCACATTTTAGCAACCATTTAAAATATGTTCTCAAGGGATGATACTAGAGAAATGAAACTTGGGTATATTTTAGAGTATTCAGTCTGTAGCTTGTATAGCAGTACAGATTTACTGTCTTTTGGAAACAACTCGACATACTTTATAGTGGTATTGTCTTAATAATGGACAATACAATTATTGTCTAAATAACTGGCAACAAAAGTGAGTACACCCTAAGTGAACGTGTCAAAATGGTGTCCAAAGTGTCAATATTTTGGGTAGGAGTTCAACTAACGATTATTTTGATAAATGAGTGATTGGATGGGGTATTTATGTATAAAAGTGTTTTTTAAAAAAAATGCTAGAGTAATTTTGACATTTTCATCAAGTATCTGGATACTAATGTGATTGATTATTATTGATTTTTTAATCGATTAGTTGTTGCAGTCCTAATTTTGTGTGAGCACCACTGTTATCCACCACTGCCTTAATCCTCTTGGATATGGAATTCATCAGAGCTGGACAGGTTGTTGCTGGGATTCTCAGCCACTTCTCCATAATGACATCATGGAGTTGCTGCATGTTAGACACATGGAGCTTCTCCACCTTCCACTTGAGGATCCCCACAGGTGCTCAATAGGATGCTCCATCACCTTCACCTTCAGCTTCCTCAGCAAGGCAGTTGTCATCTTAGCGATGTGTTTGGGGTCGTTATTATGTCAGAAAACTAATCGATTTAGACAATAATGGCTGTATCTTGAGTTATTTTTAGAGCACAGTAAATGTGTTAATGTGTTAGTAAATGTGCTAAACGAGCTGCACACTGACTACTTTAAAATATATCCAAATTTCATTTCTATAGTATTGTCCCTTGAGAACATTTAATAAAATGGTTACTGAAATGTTAGGGGTGTATTAACTTTTTTGAGATACTGTATATGGGGAAAGCTGACTGGCATGGCTTTTGGTTTGGCTTTTCAGTATTTCAGAAATATTGCACTCCACTCCTGTCAGTCACGTACAGAAATCAAGACTTCGAGGCAACAAGCTGACACTCAGCCAGATTTTTCTGAGATTTAACTGACTGACATTTCGCTGCTGACCTTCATTACATCATTTAAGCATAAACTGTAGACAACTTATGTCATAGTAAATATTACTTCACTCTTCACTGTAATACACATAATTCTTAATGCAAAATAATATGTTCATATGTAAGAAACTAATGACATTCCAGTGTCCTAATATTGGGAGGATTTCCACTATGCTGTGAAACAGAAGATGAATTTATTTTGTTTCACACTTGGGCTCTCTCTAATGTTACAGATTAAAAAAAACTAATAAAGTTTTTCTGTCTTATTAAAGTTCACTGCAGCTGTTCATGATCAGTTATGTTCATTCCAGTGATCAAGGTTCTGTGAACTCAAGTTTAAGCTTGTGTGAAATAGTGTGTCCAACCAACATAGAATGCAATGTTGCTAACTAAAACACACCTTTTTTCAGCACTTTCCACTGACATAATAATAATATACAGCTAATTAGTTATGTGCCTACAGTGAGTTCTTGTTATAACCTTAATCTTAAAAAAAAGGTTGCCTTTTGGTTAAACATGCAGTCGTTCTTGTTTGGTCCAGCTAACATCAAAACTGTTTGTTATTTTTGTCCTTGTGTTCATATTCGGGTCCCACTAAGATAGACAAGCATGCCCATGCACGTGCACACACACACACACACACACACACACACACACACACAAACACACACACTGCTGTTGAACTCATTCAACCCTCTATAGCATTGCTATGGAAGGAAGTCTTGAATAAAGTAAGCCAATGTGAGTCTCCACCCTGCCATTCCAGCACATATAAATGCCTGGTACTCAGCATTGTGATATGTTGGTGTTTAGAACAGCTTGTTTTGTTTAACACATATAATGGATGAGTTTTTATATGGTTATAAATGAAATGTGACAGATTTCACAAGAAATACAAATACTGAAAAAAGGACAGTGTGGGTTGTTCATGCTGTGAGTGTGTGTGTGTGTGTGTGTGTGTGTGTGTGTGTGTGTGTGTGTGTGTGTGTGTGTGAGATTGTGAGGTGTAGGCATGACCACTAGGAGGCTGAGCTGGCAGAAAGGAATCGTGAGAATCGTGAAGCATGAAATTATGAGGAGGCAGCACTCACTGGCAAAAGTACTGTAAAGTATATTTTCCCCTGTCTGCCTACCACTGCTGTTCCCAACCTTTACACCCGGTAGCTACCCACATATAAAAACATCATCTACCTCAAGTTCTACAGTAGATTTTTCAACACTGAATCATTTTATACCTCTGTGAATACCTTGGTTGTAGGTAACGAAATTCTATCTAGGTCCAAGTTATCTGGATATATGAATATCTGCATAGTTTTGCACAAAATGGGTGCCTTGTCTCTTGAAGAGTAGTATAAATACGTAGGAGCATTTGGAATGACTTAACAATGTGGGTTATTTGAAATTAAGGATAAACCTGTATGTAGTGCCCAATAGTCCACACCAAAACACAGAAATATTGTTTTATACAATGTTTTTTTGAAAATAAAATTAAGATGGTCTATTCTACCTTTTACCAGCAATAAATATTTTTCATACTATTGTGTCGTCTATCAAACATAAAATACCTTATGTTTATAAATGCCTACTGAACACCTATGGGAGGTCACCCCAGGCCTCCTCACCTCACCTACATCATTACCTGATTTTGCAATTACCTTTGGCTGAATGAACCCAAATCTCCACAAGCACACTCCAAAATGTAGTAAAGAGTGGAGGTTATTATAACAGCAAATAGGCACTACATATGGAATTTAATCAAAAAGCACAAACAGATTTTATGGTTAGTTTTCCGAACTTTTGTTTATATAGTGTATATTACAAACATAGGGCCTTGAGGTATGTTCTCTTTCTGGAAAAGCAAAAATGTAATGTCGGCTGTATTTTCCATTCTACTATTATCTCATATTTTTACTCCCTTTTTCCACTGGGAAAAACATATCAGATGTTCCTTAAAGTGTTCAGTATAGGTATATAAGCAGAATCTTCCCTTAAACAGTCACACATCTCATGTGCTCTAATAAACATGTCAGTTACAGAAGATAAACGAATGAACATGTCAGTCTATTAGCCTACAGTTTGAACATTGGTTGTTGTTGGTCTTAGTGAAGTAATAAGAATTCACCTTTAGCAGTAATTGAAGGCTGCTCTGAAAATGTACCAGTGATCACTTTTTTCTTATCTTCTGCATTAGAGAAGTGATTATACCAGATGTTTGGTCAGCGTTCACACTTTATTAGGTGTCACTGGTGACTACAGATACATATACACTAGATATGCAGCTATAATTGCACTACTAAGGATGTGCGCACAGATACTGATGGATCACTGCAGTACATCTCATATAAATTCCCATGTGTATCAACTTCAGTTCTGGCTTGGGTACTTACACAAGACAAGCTTGGCAGTTGTTAGAAGACATCAGGTTTCTCTTAAGTGCGGTAGGTTGAGGAAAATTACATCGGTATGAGCTGCTGGTTTTCCAATAACATTTTCGTTTTGATTGGGACAAAATCTACAGTCTATTATAAAACGATAAATCAATCAGAACACTGTGAGGCAGACTGCCCATAGCAAAGTACTAAAAAGCAGTCACATTAAATGGAACTTGTCATTTTCAAATTGTATAGCTGAGACTTTTTTTTTTTTGCATATGTGTTTCACTTCTAAATGTAGTAATAAACTGTGACTAAAAAAAGAAAACCGATGAAAGTTGTACTTATAAGTACAACCGACAACTGAAGTGAATAACACTGATTATCTCATTGCAATGGCACCTGTCAAGGGGTGGGACAGATTAGGCAGCAAGTAAACAGTTAGAATTTGAAGCTGATGTGTTGGAAGCATCAGAATTGGGCAAACATAATGACCTGACCTACTTTTGAATGGCCAAATTGTTATGTCTAGATGACTGGGTCAGAGTATCTCCAAAACAGCAAGTCTTTCTGAGGTGTTCCTGGTATTTCCTGGTTAGTACAGGTTTGTCGTTGCCTGTGGGGAGTGAAGTCCTGCCTGTCTGTGTTACAAATAGCTGAAAAGATTATGCTGGCTATGATAAAAAGGTGTCAGAATACACGTTGCATTTCAGCTTGCTTTCTATGAGGCTGCATAGTTGCAGAAGCAGTCAGAGTGCCTATGCTGCTCATTCATGGTCTGACGAATAACGTTAACTTTGACATCGTTTAGGAATAGTTTGAGGAACATGACAAAGTTCAAGGTGTTGTCTCTGCCTCAAGATTTCCCAAATCCACAGATCTCAATCCAACTGAGCATCAGTGGGATGTTTTGGACAAACAAGTCCAATCCATGGATGCACCACCTCCTTGCCCCAACAGCTCAGAGCTGTTTTGATGGCACAAGCAAGACCTACAAATGTTTAGCAGGTGGTTTTAATGGCTGGTCTTATAGAAGTTAGAAAATGTCATAGTACATAAGTCAAAACCGAAATTGATACACTTATGTACTTACACAAGTGATATATACTGATGTTATCCATCTGTTCCATTGTACACATTGGCTGTATTGTTTATGTGTAACCACATAAGTATTAAAGACTTAGTTTAAAGCAAAACATTTGGTCTTTCTCACTTCACACAAACAAAACACACAACCATACACTCTGCTTCCCAACCACTCAGGAAAAATGTGGGCTGGATGACTGGGGTCTGTTTCCGCCTTCACTGATAATAAAAGCTGCAGGCAGAGACAAAGTCTCAGTCCAGTGTTGCTCACGGGCTCCACACTCTGTCCATCAGAAGAACAAAGCTTGGTGATGTCCTTATTAAAGGCATTGATCTTTTGATCCTGTAGGATTTTTGGGCAACCAGAACGTTCAAAAGATTAAGGTTGAGTGAAAGGAATTTATTAGACTGCAAATTGAAGAAATAAACACTCTGTACTTAATATTTTCTTAATTGTTATATAGATGTCCTACTCCAGTGTAACAAAAATGTAGTAGGTTTCACTTTCTTCATGTTAGAATGGGTTTTTTAGTTATATTAAGCTCATCATATTGACTTGGTTGGCTATTCTTTGTATCTGGCGGCTTATTCATTGTTTGGGGTCAAGCGTGGAGTCATGCTTTCCGAAACTGTCAACATTAATATAAGCATTGGAACTTTCCGTCATTTTCACATCCATCTAGCACCTGCATATCCTACGTGATGGGTGTGGTGTAGCGGGATGGGATCGAGCACCTCCAGCCATTTTAATCATTTCTTATTTTGTTAGTTAAGGACAGTTTGCCAACACAGTGCTGAAAAGAGCATGATTAATGCTGGCACTGCTTGTGACTAATGACAGTTGGTCTGCTTGTTAAAGAGCAGCATATGGGACATTTTAAAGAGCAAGCCAGTAGGAGTACCTCAGTGGAGAGAAAGAGGGGGGAAAATGTGCCATCATCAAAAAAATCTAATGCTTTCCATGATAAGTATTTAGTATACCGATCACCTAGTAAATGTTTGGGCATCTGTTTTTATATTAGTGATAAAAGCAGAATATATATATATATATATATATATATATATATATATATATATATATATATATATATACGAGGCAGATGATCAGCTGTGGTGGAACAGGAGCAGCCATACATAATAAAATAGATACATATATAATATACGCAACTTCAGCATGGATTCTACAAAAAAATTGCTTATTAGGCGATCATTTTGTATAACCTATACATATACATTGTATAAATATTTTTGCACCCAAGCATTTCTCTCTCAAGTAAACATTTTATAAAACAAGGTACCCGTAATGTAAATTAAACCAAGAGCTAGGTATTTCACGAGTGGGCACCAGCAACAAAAGACTATTATTCAACCCCATTAAATTTAGCATTATAACTCACAAATAGCATCAGCAGGGTTTCCGCAGTCAGAGATTACCTCATCGGGTTCACGCTGCCGTCTTTCTATCTGAGCGGATCTCACGAGCTCTATTATTCAGCAGTGGTGGCACGAAGACAGCGTATTTTCTGAAGGCTGCTGAATCACGGCACGACCCCGGATTCCGCTAAAGACCGACTGTCGTCATCGCTGAACGCACATTGAGAATAGCTGGGGTGAGGGAGGGTGAGGGAGACACGCGCTCACAGATCGTGAGAGGATACAAAGTTTGCGTAGAAAGCAAAAGAAAAGTTTAAATAGAGTGGATTTAATGTAATGCGTTTATATCACTTATAGACAGCGGAGCTTCTGAGTAGTAACCTTTTCGAACTATTTCATCCGAATGATCAAACCGGTCACTTCACCTTGGCTCAATGTCATTTTACAACAGTTAATCAAACAGTCAATCTGCCTTCATACCTCACACGCCAGGTAGGCTTTTATTTTCTGATGTCATCATGTGTTTAATGAATGCTCATTTATATATGGAATGCATTATATAATACCATTTTTATTGTATACAGTCATCTGTGTGTAGTAAGACCAGGTGTGTATATGAAGTTGCTGAAAGGGAAACACATGGCGACAAAAATTACTATGACATTGTTAGCTGTAGTAAAGTAACAGTTAATAGTCATTATCGTTTCTTTAAGGACGTGGCACCACTTGTTTTAGTGTTACTTTAAAGAAATCTTGGTTATTAGTTACAGAATAAATCAGTCATTTTTTTGTCATTTGATATCGATAATGTGATACATTAATGCTAGGATATTGAAATGCATAAATAAAGTAAAGATAAATCTATTTATTGTTTAAATCAGTATTTTAGCCGTACTGAACAACCTGTTCCCTCCAGAAAAAAAAAGCGAATCTCCTCATGCTGCTTCAAGCTCCAGTCCGGCACTGCAGCTGTCCACCCCACGGCTTATCTCTTGCCCTCGTGCGTACTTGTAGAGTAAGAGCCCACATAGGGGATCCTTTGTTTAGGAGGGTCTAGGCATGGCCGATGATTTACAAGCTGCTAAAGTCTCCACGCGATTGGCTGCTTGTGCTGTGTGCGCGTCGGCCAGAAGCATGCGTCAGGCGTCTGCGGCAGTGTGTAGCTGTTTCAATCTGTGCTGATCATGCAAAGCTGGGCAGCTCACTTCTCATCGACCACTACAGCCACTTATTCTTCTAAATCCAAGCGATGCAAGATGGCTACCTTTTAGGATTATGTTGCCCAAAATCGAGGGCTTGCCCCTAAGGAGCGACAAGGTATACCACTGGCTTTTTTTCACGGCTATTGTCTCAAGGAGACAGAGGTGTAATGACTGTGGTCTGCTCATTTGCTTTGTGCATCCGACTGTGTTTTTTTTTTTTATTCCTGCATCAGTACCTGTGATGATTTATGTTTTGATTTTTCTGTTTAGGTGAGCTGCAAAGATCTTTTCAAACCACAGAAAAGGGACAGAGTCTCCAAGGTAACAGACGGCCACTTTTTGTGTCTTTTTTGCTACACCAATGTTTTCTTCATTGTTTTCTTAAAAAAATTTGTACTTAAGTAATTGGCACCTGCTGCTCTTTTCATGGAGCATTGGTTTGTTTAATATACTCATGTACGTATGTTTATACTGCCTGGTTGGCAGAAGCGAGCGTAAGATTTTCATCTGCGCTCTGTTTAGTCTGTTTTCTACTGCAAAGTTGTAAAACAGGAAAGGAGTAGTGTATGAATGAAGCCACCAAAAACAGCTTCAGAGAAACTCACCAGGAAGGAAGCATGTTTTTTTTCTTCAGAAGTCACGTTGCACTAAAGGCTCGATACACTTAAATCGTGCACGCGGTGCAGTTTTGGTAAATTGTTCTTTGATGGGTTTAGATATGGTGGTGTTTTGGGGGGTGTCATCACGACTCTTGTTAGTAATGTGTCAAGTTAGAACCAACTTCTTTTTTTTTTCCAGCTTTAAGAATTAACGACTTGAAATCCAAACCGCCAAGTGTAAATCTGTGACCTATTTGTGTCTTTGATTCTTTAAAATGTGAATCTTTGTTTATGAATGGAACAAGTGGAAAGATTAAAGAGAAGGTGTTATTAAGGTTGGATTAGCTTTTCTTTCTTTTGCAACGGAGCATTATTTCTATTATTGTCTTCTTTCTTTTGTAAATGAGAAATTTCATTAGTGTGTGTAGTTAGTGAGATGCGAAAGATGTGAAGTCTCTGCTCTGTGTTTGGGTTCGACACGCCCACCCTGCTCTAACTTTCCCTGGTAACGCTTCCTTAGGGAGGCTTCTTAGAATTCTGTAGGCAATACGTGCTCTGTTGCTAGGTGTGTGCATGGGGGTGTGTGTGTCGTTTGCCATGTCTACTGTCGGGGTTTGTGTTTGCGCGTGCGTGTGTGTGTGTGCAATAGGGGGGTTTTTTTGCAACAAAAAAAAATGAGTCAAGTGTGACTTTCTGGGGCTTCAGAGCTTCAGACACAACAAACGAGAAACAAAGAAGCCGAGATGTGTGACGTGCAGAGAATGAGCAAATCATCTCCTTTATGTCATTGCCAAGTGCCAGCTGCATAAGCACTATACATGTTTTTACAGTAAACAAGCACACTTGATTTAAAAAAAAAAAAAAAAAAAAAAAAGAGTTGTTTCACTCTCTGCTGTTTGCACATTAGAAGAGACAGCATGAAGTCAGAAACTTTCAGGGTTTAAATCCTTCAGATTTCAGATTCTGGTATTGACATCATGTTAATGCAGATGAACCTAAAGCAGGAATCTTGCTATTTTGATGCTCTTTTCAATTTTATTTGCAGCTGTTTTTATTACAGGTTTTTTTTTTTAGCTTTCCAGTAACAAAACTAAAGTGCACCGGAGTATTTGGATTTAATTTGTTAATTTGATAGATGTCATACACACTGACTTCATTAGGACGAGTGAAAATATATGCTCAGCTCAGCAGATTTCTACGAGCTGCATGACAAATTCACGTGTTCAACCTTCAAAAAGCAAATCTCTACAGGCCACGTAGGTCAGCCAGTACACACATCTGTTTATTGATTGCCCCTTTCCAAATAAAGAGATTCTTGGTGAGCACAGCACATACACAAGTGATCGGAAAGCTGCTGCCTGAATGGGACACAACCTTTTTTTCACTGAAATCTCCATGTATATAAAGTAGGCAAGAAGTTTTACTGTCATAGCATGTTATTATTGGTAATTACAACTAGATTATCTTCGGGAACCACTTTGTCCTGGTCTGAGCCTGTGCCAGAAAAGCCTGAAAGTTGTACATAAGAATAGCCTGGCAACTTCAGAGGTGTGATCTACACTCAAGTAATCTGAGTGAGCAGCCCAGAAATCAACTGATAAATATGTAACCTGACTAATTTCAGATTATTAAATATTGATGATTCTTGCATTGATTATTTAGTCACCAAATCTGAATATGTTCTTATGTCAATAACCCCAAATTTAACAAATAAATTGAACTTTTAAAACTTACATGTCACAAAGTACAATAAATATCATTAGATGAGATTTACATTCCCATTGAGACATTGACATTGAGAAGCTCTTCCAATGCAATACGAATAGACTATGAAGACCTACAACAGAATGTGATGATATACAGTACATAGGCTGCATGTGCAGGTCTTGGACATGTTCCAGTGTTGGATATGAAAAGTATTTTTTGATGTTGGCTGTTTTTTTTTTTCCCTCACATTTCAGGATTACATGCCAGAAAAGTTGATGACTATACTGTTTTTTTGTTTTGTTTTGTTTTTTTATCCAGCCGTGACAGTTGCAGGTGCTGCTTGTTATTGCCTCACACTGCTTTTGGCAAGGCGAGTCAGTTGCATCCCTGCATGTCCTGGAATAAATGATAATAAAAACACAATAAATTCAGTAGTTGCTGGTGTATGATTCATATTTCCAGTAAACAATTAAACCACAGGTTGACTCCAAACACTTAGATTCATTCATCTGTTTAAGTGTTGTGTATCTTTGCTTAGAGTTTTGTGTTTATGCAAATTGAAAATATGTAATATGTAAGAACATATGTTCTGTTCTGTTGTGGAAATACCACTGTGTATACACTATATTAATTGTTGATGCAGATAATAGATAATATAAGAATATGCAAGAAGAATTATTTTTAATTACAAACATCACCACAAATTTGTATATTTCTAGTAAAATTACTTCATCCTGCTATTCAAAATATAATAATAGAGATGGATTGGGCCATTAACGTCAAAAATACAGTGTTGTTTTTTTTTTTGCATATTATAATAATAATTTAATATATAATTTATCATTCCTTTAGTGAACCTGCAAACACTGCACAGAATAGAACAGCTACTATTTTGTATGCACACTAGAACAGCCACTATGTTATATTTTATAACAAAAAATAAATAATGACTTAACTTTCTTAATTAAAACTTCTTTTATTAATCATGTTGCTTTATTTTCATTAGGGTCAACACACTAATCCTTTCTCCAGAACAAGACAAATTAATAAGAAGTTATTGATCAGATATTGGGACAAATGTTTGTTGTTCTCCAGCCAAAGTTTTGAGTATATTCATTAATATGTCCATATCAAACGGTTCAGGGTGTAGTCCTGCTGTGGCACCATCAGGCTGTTGATTTATGATGGTCAGTAGCAATATGTGCCACATCACTCCTATGTCAATACCGGTTTAGTCATCATTCTCTTTTTTCCTACTCAGGTTGAGTCACAGGGCATCTCAGTAAATGGCACAAGTTCAGAGCAGATGGAGGAGGAGGTGCCAGAGGACGGGGCATGTGATGTATCTCAAGAACACTCTGCTCCACCTGACTCGCCCACTTCTCTCCAGAACAGTCCTGCACCAACACCAGCTGAGAGCAAGCTTCAGCCTGCTGTCAGCCACCATGCACTTCCTACTCACCATGACTCTCACAATGGTGCTAAACATGTAAAACCAAACACTGAGAAACATACAGATCACACCAAAACACAGTTTAAGCCCCAAAGGACTTTGAACATACTCACCAGCATTCAACCATCTGATGCACCTCCTGAAAAGATGGAAAATGGAAAGATCAAAATAGAAGTGGTGGAGGATGAACACTTTACATCCCACTCAGGTAGTAATGTCTACTTTGAAGATGCTTTGTCTACACTAGCAGCTGTAGTGTGTTCCTCCATGAATGATAGGAAGGCTTTGGAGGAGAAGCTATTTGGTCAACAAACCTCAGATGTCTGTTCTTTTAAAAATGAAAGAGAAGAATCATATCAGCGTGATATACACCAAGAACAGACTTTTAACAATCCAGAAAAAAATTGTAACCCACAGCTTAAAGACTCGGATGCACGGTCCTTTTCCAATATCCAGTCTTTTGTTTTTAAAAGGAACATAAGCATTGATCAGGCCATAGCTATTGAGGCCTTAACCCAGTTGGCAGCTACTCCAGAATCAGTATTCCAGAGTCAAAACCTTCAGAATGAAAGCTCATTGTATACAAACATTGCATCAAGCAAGCCTGCACCACTTCAAGAAGCTAAATCAATACCAGAGGTTGTTTCCAATAAGGTCCCAGTAATTAGTTCATCATTGTATCAGACACCTGTTATTTGCAGTCCATACAACAGGCAAGAAACTTCCACCCACCGCAGCATGCCCCACAAACTCTCAATACATGACCTCTTAAAGGCTAGCTCAGAATGTGAAAAAATCTTGCACACCCAAGATAATGGAAAATTTAATCAAGCACTTTGTAAAACAGAGAGGATCGATGGCACTTTCAAAAAGATCAAACATGTTGATAGAACGCATAACTCAAGAAGGAAAGACGAAGAAGAGGTAGCTGCCCAGTTGGTGCAACTTGCATTCATGATAGAATCACAACACAAGCCAGTATCTTCTGAAAACAGTCCACCCAAGGGAACGCCAGTTCAGACCATAAAATACAACCATCACGCCATTGGGCAACATTTAAAAAGGCAAAACAAAACAAAGTCAACCTCCTCAAGTCCAAGGATATCAAAAAAGAAAGCCACTGCGAATGAGGGAGGCAATCATAGGATACCACTAGCCAAGAGATCACCCAACGGCAAAGCACTTCTAAAGATGAAGGGTAAAATGGAGGCGTTGCAGCAAAAAACAAAATTACACTCCAAACGAAATCCGTTTCTGCCCCAGACGCAAATAGACTTGAAAAAGTACCTAGGACATGCTAATAATGAATATAGGCGACTTTTCAGCAACTCCCACAAGAAAGAGCACTTAGACCTTCAGGCTCTGATGAGCTCTGGAAACCAGAACACTCAGCATTTTAAAGCAGACCATGCAGCTCTGGGTCACTGCCATGGCAACCAGTGTCAACTGAATGGACATTGTCATAGTCTTACAAATGGTCACCTAGGTGCTACGCAAGGCCAGAGGCATGAATGTGAAGAACGTTTTAATTCTCAGGTATCGAAAACCCACAGTGTGCTCAATCATGGTGCTAAACCTCAAGCCCCCTGTGTCATGCCTAATGTCCAAAGGCCAGACTCATCAACGAGTCCAGGGAGGCCACAAGTAAACAGATTCAACTATGAGCCACGTCAGGCTTTCGTTGATCAGAACGGGTATTGCAAAGTAGAGACATCCGGCTCTCTGACCGTGTTGTCTGTGTCTGCTAAACATATGGAAAATGGTGATGGAGAATGTCCTGGAAAAAGCACTCCCACCAAGCACATGCTCAACAGCTTTTTGGAATCTCCTTTAAAGTTTCTGGACACACCAGCCAAGAATCTGATCAACACTCCTTCAAAAAAAACATTGGACCTCCCCTCCTGTGAATGTATGGGTAAGCTGTAAAACATCACTGACCAATTTTTAGATCACAGACACCATTAGTAGGAGGAATTTCTCAGAAACGTTGTATTTTTCTGTAGCACAAATCATTGAGAAGGAGGAGGGCCCATACTACACACACCTTGGATCTGGGCCAACTGTAGCTGCAGTACGAGAGATGATGGAGAACAGGTGACAAACTTTAATCTTGTGTTTTTCACCGAATACATTTTTTTCATCCTTACTTCTAAGTATGAAGTATGAAAGGTACATTTAAATCCCTAGAAATACAAGATATCTGAATTCTGTTTTAATGCAGTATCATATGGTATAACTACAAACCCATTATTTATTTTTTTAATAGTCTGTTTTGAAGAATGGGAGGATATACCTCCCTCACTGGGACCTACAGATTTCAATATCCTTACACAGTGCAAAAGGAGATTAATTTGACTAAAATCACACAATTACATACATACACTAGCTGTCTATAGTCTATAATTGGCTTCAGTCATGAATTTCTTCAAATAGTTGTTGGATGCTTGCTTTTTTTTATTTCTGCAGTAATCTGAATCTTTGTTAAACTTTGTGCACATAAGAAAACCAGTGTATACAAGCAGAAAAGTTAAACCTGGTTCTCATGCACTAGTGAAGTGCAACAGGAAGCCACATTTTTGTGCTGAAGGGGCCCAGCAGAGGGACTTTTACCACACTATATGTTCACAGATGACCTGCTGCAGGCTCATGTCTGTGATGCATTTAGGTGCAATGTGTAATGGAACCCTTCCTTAGTATCTAAAACCACATTTATTTTTCTAGGTATGGGGAGAAAGGCAAAGCAGTTCGCATGGAAGTGGTGGTATATACAGGAAGAGAAGGCCGGAGCTCACAGGGTTGTCCAATAGCCAAGTGGGTAAGTGGCCTGCTAAAACACATTTTATTAATTTAATATTTTTTTCGAGGTGTATATATATATATATATATATATATATATATATATATATATATATATACACATACGTGTGTGTGTGTGTGTGTGTGTGTGTGTGTGTGTGTGTATATATACACTGTGTGTACAATTTTTAGGCAAGTAATTATTTTGACCATATCATCATTTTATTCATAATTTCCAAGTCCAAGCTGTATAAACTTAAATGCTTATTGGATTTAATGCATATCAGGTGATGCGTATTTGTGTAACGAGGGAGGGTGTGGCCTAAGGAGATTAACACCCTATATCAAGGTGTGCATAATTATTAGGCAGATTCTTCTCCTCAGGAAAAATGGGCTTAAAAAGAAATTTAACTGACTCTGAAAAGTACAAAATTGTAAAAAGTTTTTCACAGGGATGCAGCACTCTTGAAATATCTAAGATATTGGGGCGTGATCACAGAACCATCAAATAGTCAACAGGGTCGCAAGAAACGTGTCGAGAAGAAAAGACGCAACTTAACCGCCAAAGTTTTGAGAAGAATCAAACACGAAGCTCCCAGAAACCCATTATCCTCCAGTGCTGCCATATTCCACAACTGCAACTTACCTGGAGTGTCAAGAAGTACGAGGTGTTCAGTTCTCAGAGACAAGGCCAAGGTAAGAAAGGCTGAAACCCGACTACCTCTGAACAAGACACATAAGTTGAAACGTCAAGAATGGGCCAAGAAATATCTGAAGACAGATTTTTCAAAGGTTTTGTGGACTGATGAGATGAGAATGACTCTTGACGGACCAGATGAATGGGCTCGTGGTTGGATCAGTAACGGACACATAGCTCCACTTAGACTCAGACACCAGCAAGGTGGAGGTGGGGTACTGGTATAGGCAGGTATTATTAAAGATGAGCTAGTTAAACCTTTTCAGGTTGAAAATGGACTCAAAATCAACTCTCAGACCGACTGCCAATTTTTAGAAGACACTTTCTTCAAGCAGTGGTACAGGAAAAAGTCTGCATCTTTCAAAAAGACTGCATCATTAAAGATTTTTATGCAAGACAACGCTCCATTACATGCATCAAAGTACTCTACTGCGTGGCTGGCCAGTAAAGGCCTTAAAGATGAAAAACTAATGACATGGCCCCCTTCTTCACCTGACTTAAACCCTTCTGGGCCGGAAGGAAATTTACAGTGAAGGTAAACAGTACACCTCTCTGAACAGTGTCTGGGAGGCTGTGGTTGCTGCTGCACAAAAAGTTGATTCTGACCAGATCAAGAAACTGACTGACTCCGTGAATGGAAGGCTTGTGACTGTTATCAAAAATAAGGGTGGCTATATTGGTCACTGAGGTTTTCTTTTTGAAATTTTAGAAATGTTCATTTGTGAATTTTGAGTTTGTTTAATATTCTCACTTTAACAAGTGAAAATAAATATATACATATATATATCAGGCAAAATAAATAATTAGCGGCTATAGTTCAGCATATTTTTTTTGTTTTAATCATACTTATGGTTACTAATATTATATAGATACAGTATATGTGTATGGTTAACACAAAAAAGAAAACGCTGAACTATAGCTGCTAATTATTTTTTGTGCCTGATAGACTCACAGTGACAGTGACAGCACTGAGAATGGTCACTTACTTGGGTGTGTGGGTGCTGTACTTTCTGTTCTGCTATATTCATACAGTCAGTAAACATGGCAGACAGGTTGCAGTTTGGCCTGAGTATGAACTGTTGCTTTTTCTTTTCAGTTTTTGACAGTGCCTCTGCTGGTTAGGTGTTGTAGGAGAAAAAAAAAATTATTAACTGTGTGCTTCATTTATAACTTTATAACAAACTATATTTGTACCTATGAGTTGAGTTTCTGTTTCTAGCGAAACAAGTTTTTCTTTTCTTGTAAATGTGAACATCCAAAACATCTGGACACAAGGTCTCAGTTGAGTTCAAGGAACAAAGAACCACAGTTGTGAACATGATAAAAGGTTGATAAACTTGGTCTTTTGCACACACTTTGTGTGTAACTGAGATGCCTTTGCTGAGTACAGAATAAAACTGGCTCTTATTCATTAATCCTCTCTGTTTATTCATTTTATTAGACTTTAATTTCCAAGGACAATATTTTCAGATGATGGACCTGTTTTTAACTGAGCAGTGACACTGAGTGACAGTGACATCCCAGCAAAGTTGTTGCACCTACTGCTCCAGAACCTCACACACACACACACACACACACACACACACACCAGCATTATCATTGCAATGTCAGTGTAAATAGTGTAAATAATGTTTTGATATATAGTTCTTTGTAAAAGTTTAGATTTGGGAGAAGCTTGTAGCCTTTTCATAGATTTACTAAATCCAAACACATTCAGATCAGATAACAGCAATCAGGGAAAGGTTTGCATGCAAAACGAAGGATATACTTGGACATTGTAAAAATTAATCTGAATGAAGTGACTTGGAACTTGCTTAAGGTATCAGCAATAACCCTTAGTCTACAAATGCAGGAAATAGACCTTACTGTATTACATAATCTATTAAAACATTAGACATGTTTGGGGAACATGAAGGGTGCCCTCTATTAGTATGGAGGTGTCACGGCATGAGCTGGTTGAGTGGAAACAGTGTACAAGGGTGTCACTAATGGCAAATTGCACCAACCCTGACCATGTCTTTTAGATTATCCGTCGGGGCAGCGAAGAGGAGAAGCTCCTGTGCCTGGTGCGTCAGCGTGCAGGTCACTGCTGCCAGAATGCTGTGTTGGTCATCCTCATCCTAGCCTGGGAGGGCATCCCACGCAGCATGGCTGACGGACTGTATGAGGAACTCACCAACACCCTCTACAAATACGGATCGCCCACCAGCCGCCGCTGTGCCCTCAATGAGGAGTGAGTCAGAGAATAAATAATATTCATACACACACACACACACACACACACACACACACACACACACATTCACAAGGGTGTTATTTAAATAACACATATGATTGAGAGCTATCATATGTTAAGTAGAAGGTATTACTCTAGGACTAATATTTCTCTTTTCGCTTTGTTTACCCTCCTTCTTAGTCGTACCTGTGCTTGTCAGGGTCTGGACCCAGAGACTTGTGGAGCCTCATTTTCTTTTGGCTGTTCATGGAGCATGTACTTCAATGGTTGCAAGTTTGCACGTAGCAAAGTGCCCCGAAAGTTCCGGCTGCAGGGTGACTACCCTGCCGAGGTAAGCGCAGCAAGCCTTCAGTAAGTGGATATTATAGTTTTAGAAGTTTTTTTATTCTTGATTATATTGAACATATATAGATGAAATAAAAAATCACTATCGGAAAATAAAATGCCCAAACCTAATGAAATTGTTATCGGTTTGAGGGGGTGAGATAAACCTTACAATAAACCAAACAAAATAGAAATTCCGCCATGTGAATGCGTTAAACCGATTATTTTTACATCTACATTCCTCTACCAATCCACACAAACGTGTGAATAACCGCCGACCCATGCGAAAGTTTAGTTTCCATTCCAGGTCACAACATTTCAGCAATACATCCCATTCAGACCAGTCCTGACTATGAACCTTCATCTTTTCCTCATACCTTCCAGCGGTAGTATGCCTACAAATTCACGCTGTTGCTTTACAGAAAAAATAGCGCATAAGAAATAATGGAACTCCAAAGCGCTGGCACATAAAAAACACCATATAGGATTCGATAACATCTCATGTAAACAGTCCACCGAATCTTTCAATCAGAATGACACAAAAGTGTACATGTAAACGTGGCTAAGGTGACTGATAATTTTTTTATTATAAATAAAATTTACCTTTGGATTTCATGGTATGGAAGCAATTATTGTAGAGAAAATATGACAGCACTGGTACAATAAACCATCAGGTTCGTCAGCATTTTGATGTTCATAAAGGCATTAAATAGTCGGCTTTTCAGTAGGGATGGTAAGATTCACAGATTCGCATTGGTGCATGGGCATAAAAGTTAAAGATGTGATACATCCATTTAAAAAAGTGTTTATCGGATACAAGTTGGCATTTGTATATTGATGCATCATTTTTAACATATTTGTGAAAAAAAATTTTTATATATAATTATTAGTAGATGCGCTATACTTTTACTATTTAGAAAGTGACCAATAATTTGTGGCAAGTTTTTTATATGTAGATTTATTTCTCCTCGCTAAACTCTTCTCAAGCGCGTTTTTTTCAGCACCACTGCTGCTACATGAATATGACAACACAGGACACCGAGGCGTGTCCTAAGAGTCCCTTAGAATATACTTTAATATGGCAGAAGTAGAGCTGCATCTTCCTGGAGACAGAACAGAAAAAGAACTGGTTTTATTTAATATTTGTTCTGTTTTTGCACTGCAGAGGCCTGTTTGTGAAATTATATTGCATTGAATCAAATCGGATCGGATCAGATCGCACTGCATCGTAATAGGGGTGAATCGTATCGCTTCACATCAGTAGCTGCTTCATATGTATTTATGTATCGTATTGTTGGCTATACATCAAGACGCAAATCTCATCAGCCTCAGTTATATCGATGCACATTCCTACGTTCTAGTGTATGCAGTTTTAAATAATGCGAGTTATATAGATGTTAACTTCATTAAAATACGTGCAAGAAAGATATCTAAATCTTTTCACCCTTTAACCATAAGTGCATGTTGCTTCTGTGGTTTGCATGCATTAAAATGGATATGCTGGAATATTCAGTACTATGAGTGATTTATAGTTTTATTATTGTGGGCAGTGCAGTTGTACCACATATACAGCGATGACAATTTCTGTGTATCCACTTTTACTTATCTGCATATTTTTAAAGGAATAGCAGGTATAGTGCAATATAAAATATTATTATTAAATTAAATAAAAGGACAGTAACACTATACTGCATGCATATAAATGATTGTCTTTTTCGGTTCCTATTGCTAGTGTAATCTCTCTTTTATTATAACAGACCCGAGTACTAAACATGTTACTGCCGTCAAGATTCCTTTTTATGATACATATACGATGTGCGAAAAGGGTTTATTGTTAGAACACAAAATGTAAATATAATTTTTTTTATCAACAGGAGGTGAATCTTGAACGCAATCTGCATAATTTGGCATCAGACGTGGCTCCTGTGTATAGGAAACTTGCACCTGAGGCTTATGAAAACCAGGTAGGATCATAAAGACAGCCAAAAGAGTGAAATCAATAGAATTATATAAGCCTCTGAGCAAATGGGGAACAATGAGATGCTAAGATTTCTCCAGATTCTCCAGATATTGTCAGTATTTCAAATTTCTGTCGATTTACTGTGAATGCTTGTAAGAAAGGATTTCCATTCAGTTGTATTTCCACGCTTCACCACTAGAGGCAGACATACAGTTTAACACTCATGATAAGTTACCTATGACGTCACCGTGCACCGTTCTCCATCAAGAGTATGAAAGGCCAAAGCACTGAGAAGCAGTCAGCACTCTACATCACGCAACCTACCGAACAGCAGCTAGCAGTCGACAGCAAGAATCACACACGATCAATTCTAAACTCAGTAAAGTTTGAGTGTTCTAAATCCTGTACCGTGTTTTTACTGACATGCTGGGGCGAGTACAATCTCCTGATCATCACACACCAGATAATGAAACTTCCTTACAATTGGTGCTTCTAGCTAGATAATAAACCTTCCTAACATTGCTGATATCTTCATTGTGACTTAGAAAAGTTGAGTTTACTTATGTCCTTTCAGGTGGAGCAGGAGGAGCTGGGGCAAGACTGTCGGCTGGGCACGAGAGAGGGTCGTCCGTTCTCTGGTGTGACCGCGTGTGTGGACTTTTGCGCTCATGCTCACAGGGACACACAAAACATGACCAACGGGAGTACTGTGGTAAGCATTGTGTGTTATTTATATAAAGTTACATTTAGTTCAGATTAGGGATGCACCGAATATTCGGCCACCGAAAAAACACGGCCGAAACAGTTTGTTGTGATGACACAAACAGAAACCGCGGCCTGCACGTGCTTGTCTGAAGCAACATGTCTGCGTTGTGGACGTATTTCAGTATATCTGAGAAAGACCCACAAATAGCGATTTGCGAAACATGTAATGCCGAAATTTCAAGAGGGGGTGCGTCTGCAAAGACTTCGTCGGGTTTAATTTATCATCTGCAATCCAAACATCCCGATCGCTATGCTGAATATGAGAATAACGCGGCACAGAAAAGCAAAACCCCTCCGAGCACGCGCACTCTATCTGTGGCGGACGTTTTTAAAAAGGCAAGGAAGTTTCCCAGTGATAGTGTCAAGGCGCACTGACAGCGAGAGACTGTTCAGTGCAGCAGCCCATGTTTTTCAATGAGAAGAGGAACAGACTTCACTGTGATAAAGCAGTGAAGCTACTCTTCATCAAGAAAAACCTGCCACTTTACCTCAAGAAGTAGAATGGGCTTGTCTAGTTTTTAAATAATTATTATCCACTTTGCACATCTGCAATTTTTGGTGCATTTGTTGTTAAAGTTATACAGTTAACATATGGACTATGGCAGTCTTTGTTTTGATACATTAATATGTTTTAGGCCTACAGTGAAAATATTGTTACCTTTAAACAGTTGCACTTGTTCTGAATGCACTTTGTTTTTATGAAAGAACATATTTAATTTCACAACCTTTCAGCATTATTATTTAATGTACACATGAGTGCATTTAAGTTAAACATTTAGGTTTGAATTTAAATTAATTTTATCCTGTGCATTATTGCAATGTGCTATGAATAAATATTTTCATAATTTGTAATTGATTTATTCTTTGACACTTTAATATTAATTTATGCAATTGAAATGCCTTGATTTTAGTAAGTTTAGTACACAGTCATAGCCATAAATGCAATGGTAATAATAATTGCCATAATTTCTTTCGGTGTTTCGGTTTTCGGCTTTGCTTTCCTCTTTTTTGGTTTTCGAGAATTTTCATTTCGGTGCATCCCTAGTTCAGATGTACACCCATGTGGTGAGGGTTAAATACATAAATTTTACACACTGAAATTTTAATTCAACACCTCATGTGGAACTACTGCCTATTGAAGTAATTGTTATAGGAGTTTGCTAAAGAACAGAGTCATGTCTCAGGTATGCACAATTGTGAGTGTAAAATGATTTTCTTGTCTAAAATCACCTTGATTAAGGAGTATTATTAAATACAGTGTACGTTTCTGAGAGTGATGTAGCTACAAAATGTCATGCTGGATGCCAGTGGACTGTAATATTAAGTATATGTTTTTTCAGAAGTGCAGAAATCTCTTCATTGGATACTCATGTCAATAAAAAAGTATGCTCTGTCGCTTCTTTTTGCAGGTATGCACATTAACTAAAGAGGATAATCGGGCAGTGAGAAACATTCCAGAGGATGAGCAACTTCATGTCCTGCCTCTCTATAAGATCTCGGAGACTGATGAGTTCGGGCAGGTGGACGGCCAGAGAGCTAAGATTGAGAGTGGAGCCCTGCAGGTGCTCTCCGCCTTCCCGAGAGAGGTGCGTATGCTGGCTGAGCCCGTCAAGTCTGCGCGCAAGAGAAGACTGGAGGCCAAGAGAGAGCGAGAAAAACAGAGCAGCCAGGAAAAGAAGCAGATCACCCCAACAAAAATGAAGAACGATCCTCTCAGAGGTATTGTCAGCAGTGCCATTCTTTTACTCAAATATAAAAAAGGCAAGACAGTCAGAGCTAATATTTGTTTGCCTTTATTATAATTATAAAATTTTTCTACATTTCTCTTTTGTAGGCTATAAAAGCACTTTGCAATGTTTTAAAATGGAGCCGCAGAATTACTGTCCCCCTATGCGAGTGACTCCAGACATGGACACACGCTTTTTAAGTGATTCATCCAGCCCTTTCAGCAGTATGAACTGTACTCCACAAGTGGGCTCAAGTGAACACACTGCAGCACTTTCTCCTTACTCTCACTGCAACCCGCCTGCCCCTCCACAGTTTGCAGAACAGAAGCCTTTCGAAAGCCACCAGGAAACGCGCGACTCCTTGGAAACCGAGTCCCAAGGTTTTAGTGGCTACCATTTTGCAGTAAAGACAGAATCCAAGGAGGTGCACTGCCTCCAGGGTGGAGCTTCTCCGAGACCACTCTCCCCAGCCCAAGCCAAGGGTCTCCACAGCCGACTGAACCAAGCACAACCAAGCCTGGATAACAACTACCACCAAGGACTTCCCATAACTTTCCGACCCCTGACCCCGGAAGAGGTTAAAGCTGAGGAGCTATGGTCAGACAGCGAACACAACTTTCTGGATGGGGATATCGGTGGGGTTGCAGTGGCCCCTTCTCATGGCTCCATCCTCATTGAGTGCGCCCGACGCGAGCTTCACGCCACCACCCCTATCCTACGGCCTAACCGGAGCCACCCCACCCGCATCGCTCTCGTCTTCTATCAGCACAAGAGTCTCAATGCACCAGGCCATGGCCTGCTCCAGTGGGAGGCCAAAATGGCTGAAAAGGCCAGGGAGAAAGAAGAGGAGGCTGAAAGGCTGGGATATGAGGCTGTAAACATGGGAAGGTCAAAAGTAATTAAGAGAGATTCAGAAAGTGAAGAGGAAGATGGGTTGCAAGATGAGAGACAGGAGCTAAAGGTCCCTACTCGGCAATCACTAACAGCTACTCGAAACAACATCATCACATCATCCCCATACGCTCTTACTCACGTCACTGGGCCTTATAACCGCTGGACATGACCGTGGCAATGCCACTTTTAGCTAATGCCTTACCTCAGTCAGATCTCTCTGTTTTAATACATGCTTTTTTTGTGTTACGATCTACATCTCAGCTTTTCAATGCTGACTACATTTGTCGGTTTTTAACTGTGAGTTTGGTGTCTACATTTTTGAACAGATGGTGCTCACCACAGATGTTTTAAAAACTGGTTTTATACAAAGAGATGGAATTAGTGCATAGAAGATGTGACTATTTATTCTGAATGTTTTTTTTTTGTTTGTTTTTGTTTGGGGTTTTTTTTTTGGGCAACAGTTTGTATTTAATTTTTGGTCCAAGCCTGTTTACTGCAATATTACTGTGTCAACCTGAAAAATTATGTGTATAGTAAACACTCAGAATTGACATTGTAAAATGTGACCTATTCTTTTTGCCTCAGCTTGGGTGCTCTTGTCAAAAATGTTCAATGGTTGCTGTTTTATGGTGCCATTGTGGCAGTAACTTTGAATAACCACACAATGACATACATTACTATTTAAAAGTATTGTGACACAGTTGGTTGATGGATAGATTTAAAGATGTAGCATTGGTTTTATCATGTGATGAAGGTACATAGATGCTGAATTATTCCCATTACTCATTGCATTGTTAGAAAAAAAAAAAAGCACTTTGAAGCAACTTGACTTTTGAAATGTTCCGTATGCACAGTTGTTTTGTTTTGTTTTGTTTTTAATGTGACCTCCTTCATTTAATATCTGTATATACGCTTTACAAGTTGGTTTGGAAACCCATTCAGGATTTTTTGAGACCATGCTTATGAAAGCAATAATCATGGAAGGTTAAATGCTGCATTTTGATAATGTGTAGAATTTAAAACATTTTATTACTGGAATTTGCATAAAATACAATATTACTAGGTTACCCAATTGTTTAGTTTTTTTTTTTTTTTTTTTTCGGCTCCCACAGAGTTTGCAACAAGACTTGAAAACAGCATTTTATATAATCTGACGTAATAATTTGTCACATTTGTGTGCTAAAATGCATCAGTACTTTTACTGTATGTTTCTCCATGGTGCTTTTTCGAAGACCTGCTAAACATCAAAGTGATAGTAGATCTCTTTTTTTTTTTTATTATTATTATTATTATTGATTTACAATGTTTTTATTTGAAATAAATCATGCCATGATTTACAACTAGAATTTTTTGTAAATGTCTGGATATTAGGGGTTTTGTTTTTCAAACCGACATTTCTGTCTGTTTGTTAGCCTGCTATTCCATTGCCTGAAATGGAGTAGGTTACTATACTCTATGTTCATAATGTTCACTGTAGAAATGCTTTCTAATTTTTATATTAGATATTTGTTATTGCGATTTAGGAAGCCTATGTTTTTTCCAGTCTTTTTCCTTAAGGTGCTTAAAGTTTACTGTGTAAATGTGGTATATTATGATGTACTTCCAAAACTTTTATATTGAAAGCATTTGTGTCTAGAAAAAAAAAAAAAAGACATTTCTTCATGCCAGCTGTGTAAAATCATCTTTTATAATCTTTTTCCTTACAGCGAAGGCAGAGAACCTTCTTAGAAAAACCCAATAGGACCTTTTAAAGACACAAGTGGCATGGATATATTCATTTTAGTGTATGTTTTCAATTAAAGCTACTTTTGTTGAACAAGGAAATTGTTGCATTTGTGAAAAACACCGATCTACAGCGTAGAGTAATACTCATTTTTAACTTCTAACAACACTAGAAACTGTTTGAACGGATTTTTTATAAATGTAGCTTTAAAAAATTACTTTCATCATGATAAAATGAGCAAACAGTCAAAAATAATATGGTAAAGTCATCATTAACTTTACAAAATATGTTTATGATTAAATCATTTCTGGCAGGTTGAATGTGCAGCTTAACATTCATTTGAATGCGCATACACTAAAGTCACTGTAGTCTGTTGAGTTTATAATGTGTAACAGGTAAATGTTATTGCATCATTAAAATATATTCTGTTCTCAATATTATTTAATGCCACTTTCAACAGAAGACCTTTTCATAAAGCAGCTTTTTGGAAATAGGGAAATACATCTGGATCTCTAATGAGTAAGTCAGACTTGAAACTAATGACAGACAACATGAGGAAGCAGACCTGAGAGGAACCTCTTCATGGGTGACACTGAATAGTGGGATATTTGTTTTTAAGTTTACAGCAAACAATAAAATAATAGAGAAACAGTATTAGATCTGTTTAAAGAATAGAGAACCATATTTTGAATAGAATGAGCATAGGAGGCTCCAGTGGTGCTTGGGTGAGATTATAGAATCTATGTTCCAATTAGCAAACAAGCCTACATTAGACCTGTTAAAAAGAAAAAAGCAATAATTTTATTAATTTGGCATCATTATACAGAAGGCCCCATTGCAATTCAGATCAAAATGGGATGTAAAACCATCTTGTGATACCCCATGGGTGAGTAATTTTTCCACTTAACAAAACTTAACTATAACCACAATTAACTCATCTCATTAGTTAATCAGTTGTAGCTAATGCATGATTTTTTTTACAGTAAGGTCTTATCTACAAGCTCCACTTTCTAGCACAATTTTCTAAAATACTAAGCAGAAGGAGTACGTCACTAAAGTTCTTCGACAGAGGTACATTTTTCAAGAGTCAAGTCAAGAAGCTTTTTATTGTCATTTCAACCAAATATAGCTGACGCAGTACACGGTGAAATAAAACAACGTTCCTCCAGAACCACGGTGCTATATAAAACAACATAAAACAACAATCACAGAAACAGAAAAACACAGGGCTAAGGACTAGTAAGTGTCCTCACCACATAAAGTGCATGTGTGCAACCTGGTGCAAACAGTGCAAAGACAACACACAGAACACAAGTAGATGTGTTGTAACATGACAGTGAACAGTAGCAAAAATGTAAACAAAATGTTGTGCAAAAGAGCAAGTAGCAGCAATCCAGGAAAGATGTGCAAAAATGGCATGTAAACAGTTTATGGTAATAATGTAATATGAGTGGTACTGGTCATAGGTGTGCAAAGTGAGTACGAGTGTGTGTTGAGTTTGGGTTGTACAGATCAGTCACACATTTGTGTGTGTGTGTGTGTGTGTGTGTGTGTGTGTGTGTGTGTGTGTGTGTGTGTGTGTGTGTGTGTTCAGTTCTTTTTTGAGAAGCCTGATGGCTTGATGTTTCCAGTTAGCTAAGGCTAAAACAAAGAAATACACTGATCAGGCATAACATTTTGACTACCTGCTTAATATTGTGTTGGTCCCCCATTTGCTGCCAAAACAGTCCTAACCCTTTGCAGCATTAACAGCATTAACTTCTTCAGCAATTTGAGCTACATGAGCTCATCTGTTGGATTTGACCACGTGAACCAGCCTTCGCTCTCTACGTGCATCAATGACCCTTGACTGCCCATGACCCTGTCACCGGTTCACCACTGTTCCTTTCTTAGACCCCTTTTGATAGATACTGAACAATGCAGACTGGAAAACACCCCACAAGAGCTGCAGGGTCGAGAAACTCTGACCCAGTTGTCTAGCAATCACAACTTGGCCCTTGTGAAACTCCCTCAAATCCTTACACTTGCCCATTTTTCCTGCCTCTAACACATCAACTTTGAGGACAAAATGTTCACTTGCTGCCTGATATATTCCACCCAGTAACAGGTGCCATGATGAAGAGATAATGTTTATATTTACTTTACCAGTCATAATGTTGTGGCTAATCAGTATATACAGCTACAGTGGATCTATTACCTGTTGCAGCAACACAATGCATGGGATTAAATAATATTTACATGGAAACAGGAAAATGGGAAAAAATACATATGGAAATGGGGGGGAATTTGATCTCAGTGAGCATGGCATGGCATAATGGATTGGCCTGAGTATTTAAGAATCTCCTTGAATTTTCACATACACAACGGTCTCTCAAAATCACATAAAATGCCATGAAAAGTAAAACATACAATGAGGGAAAATGCCTTTTTAATAAATGGGATTGTAACTGTATGAGCTGTTCTGCTATTGTATTTCATCTGCCTCAAAATTTGATGTTTTGTGCATACTGTGATGAGTGGTTGAGTCACATTACCTTCCAGGCAGCCCAATCAATGTTCTTTTAAGTGTTCTTTTTTTTAACTGTTATGTGTAAATGCCGTAGATTGTTTTATGTGACAATTGCTTGAACACTGAAAAACAATCACATTGTTTAAGTGCTCATTTAAAATATTTTATAAGAAAATGTTATGTTGTATGCAATTCCCTAAAGTCACAGAGATCACATTTTCCAATTCTGTAATTTCTGTGAACTGTAATAAACTGAATGTGCGTGAGTAAATGTTTGCTAATAGCATCATTGTATGAGCGTGCAGGTGTAGCCACTTCCAAATAAAACAGGCAGTGAGTTTATATTAAACATATTTGGCTAATCAGAAATAGTTAGCAATACCTAAACACCATAGGGCACTAGTTACGAATCTGTGTGCAACTGACAGCACCAATCATTCTTTGAAACAACCTGTAAAATAATATTTTGTTGAATAACTTTTATTAATGTTAATTAAGCTATGCTATCCTGTTGAATTTGTAAAAGTAATCCTAAACATATCCTGCCCTGGAGCATGTTGGCCACAAAGCAAGTTTCCATGGCAATATAGCTCAGTAAAAAGTGATTCACCACCATGAGTCAAAAGTCTAAATCAAAGATAGAATTGTAAGACAGACCCTGTGAGTAGATCAGGTTTCTAACCAAATGTATTCTACTTGTGAATCTTTTAGAGAAGCCTATCATCAATACATCCTATATAATGCCGATCTGGAGTTGATTTATATTATGAACACTTGTTCGCTGAAACTTTGTTCAATTCGAGTATGTGCATCTCTTCAGGAAAATAATTAACATTTACAAATTACCATTTCTTCTAATGGCTACTTATAGCCTGAAATTAAGCCATGACACAAAAAAAATCTAAAGTCATCTTAACTGGTTTTATGAACATTAGAATGGATCCATATTCTTCAATGATCTTATGAGTTACTGGTTCCGAATCTAGTGGAACGTTTTTGGCATGAGCAGAAAACTTCCTAATATCAACAAAAAAAGCAGTAGCTGTCCTACAGAAAAATCCAACGCGATACAACATCTCACAAAAATAGGTACACCACTCACATTTCAGCAACCATTTTATATATTCTCAAGGGGCAATACTATACTATATAAAACTTGGATATGCTTTAGAGTAGTCAATGTGCAGCTTGTATAACAGTATACATTTACTGTTCTCTGAAAATAACTCAACATACAGCCATTATTGTCTAAATAACTGGCAACAACAGTGAGTACACCCTAAGTGAACATGTCAAAACTGTGTCCAAAGTGTCAATATTTTGTGTGAGCACCACTGGAACATAGCACTGCCTTAATTCTCCTGGGCATGGAATTCACCAGAGCTGCACAGGTTGTTGCTGGGATCCTCTTCCACTCCATAATGACATCACAGAGCTGCTGAATGTTAGACACATAGTGCTTCTCCACTGGAGACATACTTGGACACTTCATCACCTTCAGCTTCCTCAGCAAGACAGTTGTCATCTTGGTGGTGTGTTTGGATCGTTATAATGTTGGAAAACTGCTATTCGGTCCAGAAAGGCACCATGTTGTACTTCAGAATGTCACATATCATGTTGGAATCTATGTTTCCCTCAATAAACCGCAGCTCCCCAGTACCAGCAGCACTCATGCAGGCCCAGACCATCACCATTTATCATAGTCTCATCAGACCACAGAATATGGTTCCAGTAATTCATGATCTTGGGCAGGTTGTCTTCAGCAAGCTGTTTGCAGGCTTTCTTGTCAGCCAGCTTCAGAGAAGGTTTCCTTCCGGGACGATGGCCATGCAAACCAACTTGTTTCAGTGTAATATGTACGGTGCGAACACTGACAAGTGGAAATTCTGCTTCTGCACCTCTAAAGCAATGCTGTCAGCACTCATGCCTCTGTTTTTTGAAGCCAGCTTCTGCACCTGACGCACAGCACGATATTCTTTTAGTCTAGACCATCTTTGTGGAGAGCAACAATTTTAATTCTTAAATCCTCAGAGAGGTCTTTGCCATGTAGTGCCATGTTGAACATCCAATGGTCAGAAGGATAGAATTGTACTCAAAGCACATAATTTTAACTGCTCTAATAAAAGTCACACATTTGTACTATTTTTATAGTCCTGTAAAGCAGACAAAAAACCATGAACATGATGAATTTAGCTTTGCATGTTTAAACAACATACAGCTGTTATAACTTGTATACTTACTTTTGTTGCCAGTTATTTAGACATTAATGGCTGTATGATCAGTTATTTTCTGAGGACAGCAAATCTGTACTGCTTGCAATTTAATATGTTTTGCAGTAAGTTATCTACACTTTTACTCAAGTATGATATTCAAATACTTTTGAGAGGGAAGTACTCCGCTGTAAGATTCTGTATTGAATGAGAGAGCTGAAAAAGCCTCAAAGCAGGGTTTCTCCAACCTGTGGGCAAAGTGACTTCAAATGGACATTATGACATATCTGCAAGCCCCAGCCTTGACCAATCTACATTTATAAAATCTACATTTATAAAATACAGATTTTTAATTTAGGTGTATTCTAAATTTAAAACATTTTATTTTGTTAGAAATCTGTCGATGTATAATGTGGATGAATACTTGCTGCACTGTAAAAAAAAAAAATCCTCACCAGGGTGGTGTGATGTGGCCCAATGTGAAACAAATGACTGTTTTTGTGTGCTTTTCACAAACTCTACATTGTGAGGAACAAGCACCCAAAATCACCAAGGACATCATACACCTGGCTAACCACCGAGCACCAGAACTACATAAAACAAGAAAAGCTTTTTCCCCAAGGAAGTTTACCTCATAAACACTTAAACTTATACCTGTAACCAACTCATGTGCAATATAAACACATTCAGGTGCAATATGTCAACACGTTCCATATACAGCAAATTCTTCTTCTACCACAATTTCAATGCAGTACTTTCCACCTGCACATATCTGTGTATAAGATAAATTCTGCATGTCATTCCGACTGTACATTGTGTATAAACCTTTCTTTCTTATTTAATTTTTAACTTAAATATTGTTTTACCTAGAAATAACCCAGCAGACCAGTCACCAAAAACAAATTCCTTGTATGTGAGCACATTTAACAAATAAAACCCTTTCTGATTCTGATGTGCAAAGCAGCAGCATCACATGCAGCACCGTTCACACACTCACCAAGCGGCATGTCAGAGCCAAAGCATTCACCTCTGTCAGATTTCCAAGCCGGAATTTATAACGTTTATTGATTTTATCTGTGGCTTTGTATGATCAGCTGGGTCTCAAATCTTAGGCCCTGAACATGTAAGAACAATTTAATTAATAACTGGAATATGTAAACCACTTAGAATTATTACTTAAGAATTTTGACTTGTACCTATGTATAAGATTTGTGTGTCTCAGCACAAATGCACAGTAAAATCTATTACATTTTATCATTAATCATAATCGTAAAATATGTATACAATGTTTTATTAGACGGTGCCGGGAGCACAGTACAAACTGATAATGCAAAAGCCATAAAGTATGACGCTAAATGAATATGTTAAGGGTGTGTTAGCTGTTAAAGGGGTTTTGGGTCTCAGGAACCCCAAACAGAAGGGTTCCAGGATTGAAATAAAACAGTGCAGATACACCGACCAGGTATAACATTATTACCGGTGAAGTAAATAACACTGATTATTTCTTTCATCAAGGCACCTGTTTGTGAGTGGGATATATTAGGCAGAAAGTGAACATTTTATACTCAAACTTGATGTGTTAGAGGCAGGAAAAATGGGCAAGCTTACAAATTTGAGTGATTTTGACAAGTGCCAAATTGTAATGGCTAGACGAGTGGGTCAGAGTATCTCCGTAACTGCAGCTCTTTTGGTGTTACCTCTCTGCAGTGGTCATATCCATCAAAAGTGGTCTAAGAAAGGAATATTGGTGAACTGGTGACATTGAGCACGTGTGGTCCAATCCAACAGACGAGCTGCTGAAGCTCAAATTGCAGAAGTTAATGCTGTTAATGCTCGATGAGTCAGGACTGTTTGGGCAGCAAAAAGGGGGACCAGCACAATATTAGGCAGGTGGTCATAATGTTATGCCTGATCGGTATATGTCAAAAGATGTTGGAATAATAGAGTAGAAGGTGACAGAAGCCAGTGATTTTCATGAACAGGCAGGAGTGTGTGTAGTGGTAAGAAGAGTAATTGTGGCTGGGACTGGGTGGAGTGTTTCTGAGCACTGGGTGGGTGTTGCAGCGTGGGCTCGCAGAACTGAGTCATTCTTTAGCGATGACGCGGGGTGTGAATGGGAAGAGGGAGGGGCAGAGGGGGCTTCACCCGCGTGACTTCAGCGGGTTGCCGTAGGTTCCGGTTGGCCGTGTGACGTCACGAAGGGCCAGGAGAATTTTAGAGGCAAGATGGCGACTTCGGAGCCGGTAAGGGAGAAAGGGGTTTGCATTGATTGAGCTTGTTGACGGGCCTCTCAAAATGCCGGAGACGTTGTTTCGAGCGGGTTCTCGGCTCGTTCTTTGTTGTGTTTGCACGGTGTAATGAGCGGCGGCTTCGGTTTCGATGCAGGAGGACGGGCTGCTGCTCAACTGGATGAGTGGATGAGCCGCGATGGCTAAAGCTAATGCTAGCTAACGATCTATCTAAATGGACGGATTTTTTGGAGGGTGAATCGCAACTTACTGCCGTTAAAGAAAGAAAGGAGAATCGCTCGGAGGTTTGAAATGGAATTTGTACATCATTATACGTCGTTGTGTTCGGTACTTGGAAATGGCGGCACTTTGTGTGTGAGAGAGATGGAGAGAGAGAGTTTTTTGCCGGCTTGTCGGTTATTTCTGGCCACCTGGACACGTGTGTTGGCTGCAGCTTTTTGCTAGCTCATTTTCCAGGTCAGGTGACACCAGCATTTGTACACATCGACACGCAGATATAATCACGCAAGTCTGATAGATCCTAGGATTGCTAAACTGTCTTCACAGACATGTCGTTTAGTCGTTGATTTTGGGGCGCGTTGTGTGAGTTGTGAATGAAGGGACTGTTAGCTTGCAGGCTAACAGAGCATGAGCTGGAGTCGTGATGAGCTGCTCCGCCAGTAGAGGGCGTATTGCGTTTGGCAGCCTGCTTTCTGCATGTATTTACTGCCTTCCTGTCAGGTCACAAGTATAGTGAACGTAAATCGCTTTGTAGCAGGGATTACATGCAGGGATTAGTCAACTATTGCAACCTTTGTCTCCATATCTCTGATGGATGCTCAGTTATTTCCTTGTTTTGCCGTTCTCTCTATTTTGAACGTGTCTGTTAATCTCTAAAGATCATACATATCATGACTTACAGATTTCAAATACATTCATTTTAATGCTATTATTGGTCATGCAGCGAGCACCTGAAACTGAAGAAGGCCCAAATGATGGTCCTACACCAGTTGCTGCCAGTCCCGAACAGTACATTAAACATCCTTTGCAAAACAGGTAACTATTCTAAAACACACTGCAACTGTACATCCTGCAGGCCTTTGTTTATCATAATAATCCCTATGGGTTTTATAATCCATATATTAAATATACACCATGGCCTTTTTGACAACCTTGGTGAGAGAAAATGCTTCAATGCATTACGTACAACTTTTGAAAAAATTCTTGCCCTCACATTCATCAGTCTTTCAGTCAGTTTGGCATCATTCTGTCACCATGCATTATGTGTGTGCGAGAGAAAGAGATACTGTGACAGACTGTCCCTTAGCTGTGGGCCAATTGGAAATGCTGACCACAAACGTTGCACAGTGTGTTTCCAGAGACGTCGGCCTTGTTGCTACACACTGCTCGCCTTTCTGCTTGTTCTGCTCCAATGAGAAGCCTCACTTCTGTCGCACTTAATACACACTGTGACATTTTCAAACTTTTATCATCCATGCTTTTTTTTTTTTTTTTTTCAAGAATGTAAAAACACACCCCCTTTTTTTTGGATAAAAGTCCTGAGAGTCTAAATAACATATGCATGTCTATACTATAATATTTGTATATCATTATTCTCATTAAATATTTCTACTGCAGCAAGATTTTTACTAATAAGTACATACAGCTGTTAAAAAAAAAATCAGGAATGTCCCACGTAATAATTTTGAATGTTTGCAAATGTAGGTATTTAATCCAAATGTGAGAATATTTCAAATATTAATTTTTCTCCCCCACTGTTAACTCTTTGCAGATGGGCTCTCTGGTATTTCAAAAATGATAAAAGCAAAAGCTGGACAGAAAATCTGCGACTGATCTCCAAGTTTGACACAGTGGAAGACTTCTGGGCGTAAGTCCTCCTTTTTTTGTCCCTGTTTTTATTGCCAATTTGACAAAACACCATATACTGTTAATCTTTTGTAGAACTAATCAGCTTCTGTTTGAATTTTCCAGGTTATATAACCACATACAACAACCCAGTAAGCTTGGATTTGGCTGTGATTACTGTTTATTTAAGGTATTTTCCGAAAGACGTTATTTCTGTCACTATTTTGACAGTAAAATATCTCAACAATTGTTGTGTTCACTGATCACCCACTATATGTTGTCTGCGTCTCAGGATGGGATCAAGCCCATGTGGGAGGACGACCGGAATAAACTTGGAGGGAGGTGGTTAATGACGCTCAGCAAACAGCAGCGACACAATGACCTTGATCGCTTTTGGATGGAGACAGTAAGTCGCTTTTATTTTTGCCTTAATTATTTGTGTGTTGTTTTGATGTTGCTTTATCTCTACGTGTTGTGTTTCAGCTGTTGTGTTTAATCGGCGAGTCTTTCGACGAAGCCAGCGAAGACGTTTGTGGAGCAGTAGTTAACGTACGCCCAAAGGGGGATAAAATATCCATATGGACAGGCAACTGCCAAAATAGGGAAGCTATAATGACGATAGGGTGAGTTTTATATTATTTTGAATTTGCACTTAAACTAGCGACAGCTGTGACTGAAGTGTTGCATAATTATTAGAATCAGCTATGAGCTGCAATTATACATAAGAGACAGTTGCATTTACGAGAAACTATAAACTCTGATCTGTATAACATTGTTAAATATCTTAGTCTCGACCAGTGTATAGAATTATAGACTCTTTTTCTATAGCACGTATATTCCTAATCTTTCTAATCAGTTGGATAAACTCGTGTGTGACGTGTACAATGTTTAATGTGGAATTCTGTTTCTTCCTTTCGTTAAGGCAACAATACAAGGAGCGCTTGAATATCCCCATCAAAAACATTCTTGGATACCAGTCCCACGATGACACCTCTAGCAAAAGTGGCTCTACGACAAAGAACATGTATTCAGTTTGAAGAAAACTTTCAAGTTGTAGGTTTATAAAATTACAAATTTGCCTCACATTATGTTTGAGTTGTCAACTGCTGTAGTGTCCTTCCTTTTAAAAAAAAGAAAAAGATAAAAAAAAAATTTAACGTGCATTTGTAGTACTCCATTCTAAATGAACCACGACTATCTAATGGTTTTGACCTGTGAGAGGGACTGCATCAGCTGAAGCTATGCGAATCCTGCTAGACGATGTTTTAGAATTCAGACATTACCCTAACTAATAAACGTGCCCTAGCTGGAAAGGTTCATCAGCTTAGACTGAAAGGACATTGTTTTTCCCTCTAACCTCTTCCGTTTCTCATGCTTCTTGATATGAATCACATATAGAAATAAAAAAAAAAACCCACACGAATCCACAAGGGCAAAAAGCCGACCGCTTTCTTTACACAAATTTAATAGGCCACATCTTTTTTTAACATGCTTTGGTTTGAGGTGTTTGGCATGAGACATGATTGCAGAGGCGCCTGTAGAGAGAATGTCATAAAGGATTGTAAAGGAGTTTCGGTTGCTCTCTAGGTTTGAGATTTGGACGAGCAGCCAATTATTGTTTCAGCGATGCTGGAATTATGGAGTCTTGATTGTGGACCTACTTTCAATTTTTGTGTTCGCCCCACATCTATTTATGACGTACAGATTGCCATCGAGCTACTTAGTGAGAGGATGACTTAAAAAAAAAAAAAAAAAAATCCGTTTTCATTATTTTTATTTCCCCTTCCCTTGTTTTTCTTCTTCTTTTTCTTCCTTTTTTTCCCCTTCTTTTTTTCTGTTTGGAAGTTGTTAGTAATGTGGACTACTGCTTAATATCGAACATTTTTACAGTGAATTCTATAGTAAATGCAAATACCGCCATGCTTTAGGTGTGCTTTTCACTTTTTCCTCTTACAATTATCATTGTAAACATCTAATTTGCACCACTTGGGTGAATAAAAATGAAGACAATACTCATTGTGAATTTATTTTGCTCATAATGTATCTACCTGTAATTCCAGGATGTATATTACCTTCTTTCAAAGTAAAGGTGACATGCTTTGCATTAACCAGATTAATTGTGCCTTTTTTTTTCAGGCAGTATTATTGAAATATTCTACAAAGAAGCATAGCGCAAACGTAGATTCACTTTGTTTTGCTTCATATGTCAAGTTCATTGGTTCAGGGTTAAAAGTTCAGTTTTTTTTGTTTATATTAAAGCTCATAGGTCATACTTGTGATATGATCATAGTTAGGCACTAATGTGAATGTAAGAGCAAACATGAGGGAAAAGTTCACTTGGGCAGACACTGGTATTAAGCTGTAATACAGTCATGAGTGAAAATGTAGACCTCCTTTAATTCTGTTTTTTATTTATCAGGGCCTAAATATATAAGATATTTAATATCTACACATTAATAACTTCAGGTGAAAACAAAATGTTGTTCCCCCCCAGCAAGAAAATCAACATTTAGAAACCAGGTGGACACAGAACAAGTACACCCTGCAGTTTAATAACCTGTAGAACTACTTTTAACAAGAACCTGAAAACCTTTTTAGCATTATTCAGTTATGCACGGCTTTCTTAAGATCCCAGAAGGTCTAGATTTTGAAATATTTATTTATTTTTAATGTATTTAGCTAATGTTCTGGTGCACTTGTGATCGTTATCCGGTTGCATGAGCCAGTTTTTGCTTAAGCTGGTGGAAAGATGGCTTCACACTAGAATATTATGGTATGAGTTCATTGTTGTCTTACTGACTGCCATTTCCCAATTCCAGAGGCTTTAAAACAAGTCCAAGCTTAGCAGTTGGAATGTGGAAATACTATTTAGTTCTTGTTAAATATGGCATTAAGCATTTATGTACCAAAAATCTTAGCTATGACTGTGAATACATTTTTATTTTAGTTCTTTTTTCTGTCTACCCTTCTATAATAGTTACACTTATTACTGACATTTAATGTGCTTATAGAGGCCTGTAGGTCACATGATTTAGCTTCCTGTGCATTAAACATTCTGACTTTGGACTGTGTTTTCTGAGACCCACTCTTGGTAAACAATCCTTATCACTGTATAAATTCAAATTGGTTGGAGGCAGCCATATAATCTTTCTCATGCTAATGTACCACAGCATTTGCTTCACTAATGACCAATGTTTTATTTTATTTTTTAAGCAAGGACGGAGTACTTTAGAACACTATAGTGCCAAAAGTTCTGCTTTAATGAAGGTAGTCAAACTAATCTTGTGTATTGCAGTAATAATACCTACCTGCTAATTACTCTCAATGATTGTGTAAGTAAAAAGGAGGTAGTAATTTGTTGTTTGTTTGTTTATAAGCCAGTGAGGAACACAATTGTTATTTAAGCCCTGATGAATAAAAACACAGAAATTATGGTTTAAACTTGCGTTAAACATTGACATCTTGTGTGATCTGTGCTTAAATACTAATATGATGGTAAAACATGCCAAGCATTAAACAACAACATCTTGTGTGACGTCAATGTCTTGTCTAATGTCAACATGTAATGCTTAGACGGTTTTACTATGTTCACCACACCTAATGGTCTCATGGCCTCGAAAGAATTCATTCTATGTGCTAAACTTTGGCATTAGTGGCTCAAACACTGAGCACAAAAGTTACTACTAGGGTGTGAATATGAGAGCAGTGCTGTTAACCAAATATGCCGTTTATCTGTTAACTGTCTATTCTTTCATCCTTTATCCCTGCAAGGCTTGTGGTAGATCTGGAGTCTATACCAGGGACTCTGATGTGATAAGTATACATATTCACACACTCATTTGCAACTTACTGAAGCAAGTCCAGCTTCTCACATTTTACATGACCAAAAACTGATCTGCTAGTAATAAATATCTTCTCAAGTTACGGTATTTAATGACGTTAAGCCAATGTGTAGAGCTACACTGGCAAACCCTTAACCAAGAGCACATATTTATATAATTATTTACATATATGAATCCTTTATATGGCTCAATGGAAAATTCAAACACCACCATTCATTTTATTGGTCTTTAAATGAATTCAGTTTGGTAGCCACACAGTGTTGTCATGTGTAGATTACATTCCAGAGCATATGAATTGATTTTGCAATGTATAAATATGACTGACATGCCAAGATTCCTCAAACTATATTAAATACGCTTTATCCAATCATGACAAAATTTACATTCCCACCATATACAGAAAAATTGTTTAGCTTTGGAGGTATGAGATTAAAAAAGCTATCTATAGTGGCTACAGCCTGCGTATATTTAACGTTTACTGAATACTTCAGGTATGAAATTTCAACCAAGGCTGAGGTTTGTGCAAAAATATGCTTACATGCCTGAGTCACATCCAATAAATTAGAAGCCAGTTTACAGGTTTGCTTTTCTGATAATCCCTACAAACTTTACAGTCTGAATACACACTAGTAAGAAATAAAGATTTGTTGCTAAGGAAGGGCACGGCTAACAAGTCAGCCATCAGGATAAGATCATAGTGTTCTCTTCATCCCTGTTTGAGAGAAGTACTGAAAGCATTGAAGAGGAGAAGAAATAAAACTCCACAGCATAACTGAGTTCGAAGAGCTCAAGGTTCATGCTGAGAGTCCACTCAAATATAGCAGAGATGTGCCTGTAGTAGAAATCCTTTTGAGTAAAAAAGATGCAGTCTGACAAGAGGTTAAGGAATACGTTGTAAAGAATATACAAAGACACACCAAGTAATTTTAATACAATGTTATACGTTAGTTGGAGCCCCTCCAATCAGTAGACTTGATCCAGAGTCCAGGTGACTCTTTGCTAGCATGGCTCCTAAACATAATATTACATATTGCATATAACTATGTTCTATGAATATTGTATAAGCAGCAGAATTTTAGAGAATTATGTGCTGGGATCATCTCAATTTGTTATTTTTTTGCTAACACTGCATTACTAAATCGGATTGTTGAAAGGTCTTAGCATGTAGCACGCACAAAATGTTTCAATTGCTAAGAACAGCTGTGAAATCAGGTCTCCTGATCAAACAGTTGATAACATCAACATATTAGACTTCAGAAATGACTCTGATGCTCATACGTATAAGTTGCTCGTACGTTCATGTTCACAAAATGGCTTTTTCTGACTGAAGTACAGAGTTATAGAATGCGGATAAATTATAACCTCACTATCTTAGAAGGCAATCCACCTTTAAAGTCTGGTATCTCTCAAGGTTTCTTCCTCATGTCATCTCAAGAAGTTTTTCCATATCATCCTCACCTTGGGCTTGTTTATTAGGGATTGATTTATACATGTAAAGTTTACATCCATAAATGTAGATATGTATATAAATCTGCTTTGTTGATTTGAATTGAATTTCACACCATATCTGCTTGTGGTTTCAAGTTTATGGAACCCCAGATTGCTAAAATATGTTTCATAAATAAATAAACAAAAGGAAATGGCCCAGCCAGCTGTTTTTTTTTTTATCACACCAGCAATTAATAATGCTATATATGTTATGCATACATTTGGACAGGATACAGAGGATGGTTAGTGTGACCTGGACGATGGAGAACACGATGCGAACTGGGTAGAGGAAGCGCTCTAGTCCAGTTAGTATGCATGTGCTTGTCAAAAATGTGAGCAGCACTGTGTAGAAGCAGATACACACAAAGCTCAAAGCAGAACCCAGGTAATGCAAAAACATCAGCTCTCCTGGCTACAAGAGAAAGAACGAAAAAAAAAAACACAAGACACTGTTATTTAATATTGATAAATAGGTTTTTAGAAGATTAGGATGTGTTATGTAGATGAAGAATATGCTATTGCAGATGTCCAGTTTTATACAACTACTAATCATTAACATCTAGTTACTAAATACTGCATGTACTGTTATATTTTCATACAAGCACTGCAATGTACACACTAGTGCTAGCTCAATGTTTGAGCAAAGAAAGTAAGAGAAATTAACATTTTTGCCAAATTGATAAAATGACCAACATTCGGTTAACGTAGGTAGTTATTGCAGGAATGCACTTTTTCAGCAGAATGTGACAAGCTGGATTAAGACTAATTGCAGATTTCAGGCAAGGGTTTAAACTTTTCTTCACGGTTTGATAAATCAGGTTTTTCCAGAATTACCAATGTACAGTCCTATAACATACACACTATTTCAGAATTTATTTTGAAAAACACTTTCTTTTTTATTTATATATACTTTTTATATATGCGAGATAAACTAATGGACCAGTTGATAAACCCATAAAGATTGATTTCATCACCTGCTATTTGTACTTACATTGCAGTTTCCAGCAACAAAGGCACCAACACCAGCTAGACAACCAAATACCATGGCAGACTTACTGAAGAAGCGGTGCACAGTGCACTTCTTCAGGATATGTGCATAATGGAAAATACTGAAAATCACAACTAGACAAACAGAGAGAATGTAAAGTCGTATTTGTTAATCTCAAAATTTTCAAAATCTCAAAACCTTATCACTGGAAAAACACAGTGCACCATATGTATGTATACACAGGTCTGTCAAAACTAACATGTTTTTATGTTTATTTATTTTAACTGCACTACATTTATTAATGGGTGATTAATGCAGCGTGCATTTCTGGTTGACAAACGCACTGGTTAGTTTTGCAATTTCTTCCACAAAGTAAAGTGTATAGAAAGATGGTTTCACTTATAATAAACATACATTTGCATAAAGCATGCATATTTGTCCCTGGCCATTTTGATTAGAGGATTAAAAACTTAAAAAGTATCAATTTAGGATACATTTAAAACAGAAAAGAATTAGTTTGACAGCCCTAATATATATATATATATATATATATATATATATATATATATATATATATATATATACACACACACACACACATATATGCATGTATATATTTTCACATCATATTTCATATTACTTTTATTGTCATGTAACTCTAAAATAAGAATTGATTAGTATCACAATAGCTACGACACTCACATAAAAATGAAGCTGCGTTGATAGTAGCACTAAACAGGGAATTTTCTGGAAATTGGGTTCCACTTCCACTAAAATGTAAAAGAAAATGTAGGTCAACATTGGCATGGCAAAAAGTGGCAGAACCCTCGAAATGTTTATGGGTTTAATGTCTGGCTAACCTTATGGTGGGTATGTTATATTCTGTGCAGCAACCTCCAGTTACAGTTTTATTTGTCAGACATGAGTTGCTGTATTCCCTGCAAAAAAACAAAACAAAAAACAAACAAAACAAAAAAATATATATGTATATATGTGTGTGTGTGTGTATATATATTGATGCTGATTAACAACTAACTCCCACTGTAAATCTATTCTGGAAACACATTAGAACTTTACAGAGCATCCATCACACACACACACACACACACACACACACACACACACACACACACACACACACACATTAATGTGAATATGAAAGAAAAAAAATGGCATGGTAATTTTTTGGGGGTCCAAAAAACTTTTTGAATGTACATAGGAAACACTTGAGAGACTTCACACAGGTAATAAATCTCAAGTTTGAATCTCACAGCTGTGAGGCAAACCACACATTTTGCATCACAGCATGTTTTTCTTTTATATAAATCATTAAATATAATAAAAGATTTAAAGATCATTGTGGTCTACATGTACAACAACTACATAGAAAATTCCAGCAGTGTGACCTGAGTGATGATTCATTAATTCAGTGCTATGGCACTAAAGCAATGTTAGCCTTGTAATACTGCTACATCACTGCACAGACACAAAATACAAACTCAGTTTATCAACATATGATACAAATAGAATAACATGATAACAGTAAAAAAAAATTCAGACATACCAATTCCTGAGGGAGCAGATGTGGTTAAATCTTAATGCAAGTCCATACCTGCAAAAAGAATTGTATGCATTAAAACATAAATATGAATAACAAAAACCTAAAAAACAATATAATGGAAAGCCCCATCTGCAGCTCAGTTTAATGAATAACCCGGAACTTTGAGATAGAGGCTGAATCAGATTTACACACTTATATCAGAAGATATATTACAGGCAAATCCATCTTTTGTCCTTCCAAATAAAGTAAATAAACTAAATCATACAACAGCTAAACCAACAGCAAGAGACATTCCAATGAAAGCTTTGTCTTTGCTTTGAATTTCTTTAATGTAACATATTTGTGAGTATAGACAATTAAAAAATAATTCATATTGTGAGAATCTAAAACACCTTTTAATCCAATGCTGCTGGGCTCTCTATAAAATGTTTTTTATGATAAACAGGCCAAAATACATAAAGCACGGCTTTTTAAGATACTGCTCTCTCCCATAGTACTATTGTACTTCCAACTGAAGCTTAACTATTTTCCACTAAAAAAATAAATAATTTACATGGTTTAGACACAGAGCACATTACTAAAATGTATCGTTATTATTTATATTCAAATTGATACCACACTACTGTAACTGCCATGAGCAAGAAAGTTTGACTTACACTGTCCAGCAACCGATGAGTGAGACAGCACTGAGAGTGATGGGTAAAAAAATCCAGAAAGCCATGTCTCTTTAGATGAGTTATCAAATGACTGAGGAGACTTAGTTTGAGGTTATTCGAAATTCTCTCCCATGTAGATGTCAGCCAGCCAGTTCTTTTCCATGCTTCATTGTGTTTCTATACTCAGCATTCTTAGCCATGTCTTCCACCAACCAAACTACATTCTTTAATAGTTTCCTTTTGACAAACTTAAAACATTCAGCCTCTGTTAACCACTCCTTGCAACACATTGCCCTGTCAGAAAGCAGGAATGAGAACATTTGGGCTGGGTCAACTTCACTTTATCTTAATGTTTGCTTAGGTCTAGTGCTTATTCATTTAGCTACTATGCTCCACATTAATCAAGCTGTCTTGGGATTGCAATAATATACGTTAAGTGTTGGAAACCTTTTTTTTTTATTTTGCAAACATGCGGGTATAAATCATATGTGTTGGGTTTATTGTTTCTGTGTTATCTCCTAGAAAGCAGTACAAGGTGCTCTGGTTAGGGAACAGCAAATTAGCTGTGTTTAGTCTTGTAAACTAAAGTAAAGGAAATCAGTTAATTTATAGACCACTTCATTGTAGTTGTTTTTCAAGAAACCACCAATATACAGTTGTCCCAGTAGATAACGGCCAAATTCCAAAAAAATGAATCATCATATTTAATAATATAAGATATAAATTATACGTAATTGTTGTTTAGTTTAGTTACATAAATAAATAATTGGTTAATTATGACACCTAATGAAAAGTTCTTACTGTGAAAAGTGAAGCCCGTGAAAGAGAATAAGTGGAATAAAGAGGAAAAACTATTCCTAATTCATTATATTGTGTTCTTTTCTGTCATGATCAAACATTTTTTAGTGCTCTTCAATCTTCCTCTTATGTGTTTCTCTCTGAAAATATGATCAATTATGGTCTGATCTGATCCCGTTTTATTTCATCCTATCTTCACTTCAATTCAAGATTTTAACTGTACCCAGTGTTTAGCATCATGGATGCAAATGGTTAGTTTTATATTTAATTGTAAAATAGGTATCATGTGTGTAAGCCTATAAAGACGGTAGACTTCGAAGGTTGCACACTTCACAACTTGAAGGGCGAGTTTGAGCTGCTGCACCCCGCAATTATCAGAGAATCAAGTGCAGCCTGTGTGTCATTTAAAAAGGACCCCAGAAATAGTAGACTAATCAACTGCCTTGTGAATAATAATAAAAAAAAATTCTCGGTTGTCATTGTTTCTAGGAAAACAAACGCTTTATTTCTAATATTTTAATGCTCTGTTTTTTTTGTTTGCTCTGAGTTTTTTTTTTAACTATGACGTCAATCTTTTTTTTACAGGAGAAATGTTGGATAAATAAAGAAGGGTCCTACACACAAAACAGTCAACATGGCGACGTCTTTGAGGAGGACTGCTGTGAAGATTTTTCGGCTGCAGGATGCTTTGCGGTCAGTTAGGTTTGTAAAAAGAAGGACTATTTTTTTTTCGAGGTGTTTTTTAATATATCCATTCTCGGTTGTGTTAAGTATGAGTGATTATGTGGAGTGGAGATATTTAGTCCAGGATGGAGTGAGGTGCACGCACTTTTCTAGCTTGCGGGACTGATAATCAAGTTCAAGTTTTTCTATTTTTCTAAATTTACAATGCACATTGTCTCAAAGCAGCTTTACAGAACTTAAGAATTAAAGTAAATGATGTGCATTTATCCCGGATAAGCAGCCTGGGATGAGTGTAGGAAGGAAAAACGCCCTAAAAGAATGAGACAGAAACCTTGGGAGACCAGACTCAAAACCCATCCTCATGTGGGTGATATTAAAGGTGTGATTATAAATCTTAAAGCAAAACCAAACAATACATAAAGTCAATTTGTTACATTGAAATGGATTTGTATATTAACTTGCATTGTTTTTGAACACAAAACATACAGTTTAGGTTCGTTCTTGTTTTAGTAAACAATAGAGAAGACTTAAAATAATGAATTAGGTTCGCTGTGGGAACGTGATTCTTCTGTCAGCGTGATCAAACATACCGGTATCACTAGGGATCAGTAGGGATGGTAAGATTCACCGATTCGCATCGATACATAGGCATACAAGTTATCTAGGTGATGCATCGGTTAAAAAAGTGAGCATCGGATACAAGTTAAAGTTGGGTATTATCTTTTTTTTTTCATTTTCTTGTAAAAAAAAACAAGAAAATTAGCACCCATTAGCATCGGAATTATTTATAAATTATTATTAGTAGATGCTCTATATATGCATTATTTAGAAAGTGATCAATATTTTATATGTAGATTGATTTCTCTCGCATCATTGCTGCCACGTGACTATGACGCATCACAACACTACGGAGGCCGTAGGCGTGTCCTGAGTGTCCCATAGAATTTAGATTAACATGGTAGAGGTAGAGCTGCACCTTCCTGGAGATAGAACAGGAAAAGAATGTCTGGCTTTATTTAATCTTTTTCCCCCCTTTTCTTGCACTACACATGTCTGTTTGTGAAAGGGCCACGTGTTAGAAACATTTAATTGAATAAAAAAATTGTATTGCACATCATATTTTTCCGTTGAATCACATTGTGTGGAGTCAAATAGTAATTGAATTATCCTACATCATAATGGGGGTAAATCACATTGCAGCTGTTTCTATGTATTGTATTGTTAACTATGCATCGAGATGCTAATCGCTTCTACCTCAGTTATGGAGATGCACATCCCTAGTGATTAGTGCCAGTGTACAGATATTACAGAAGTAAGGAGCAAAGCTAAAGCACGATTCTTTATGGAATACAGAGACCTCTGTGCAATTGTTGTAATGTAGTTCTCCAAATGCAAAGATGTTTACTATTAATTGTTTACCTGTCTACGAATGTGTTTTTACAAAGCCAAAGAAACCTCTGCATGGGTTACGTGTAGATACAAGTACATTAGAAGTTAGATAAATATAGATAGTTAGATATATCTTCATATCTAAGTAAGGAACGATGTGTGAGAGAGAGAAAGAGGCCCTGCTGTGAAAGGACTTAAAAAAAAAAAAAAAGATCCCACTCTTCTGCCCAAATAATAAATAAATAAAAGTAATAAATCAGATTTTTTTTTTTCTTGCATCTCTAATTGTTTTAAATGGTTAAAGCAGGCAGAGTGCATGATAGCAGAGCTGTCTTCTTACTTTTCTTTTAATGGACAGACTATTCTTGTTAAATTCCTCATGTGAACATTTAAATAAATGGACAATGTCCAGTTGTGAAAAGTGCTACAGAAATAAACTTGACTTGAAATAGAAATATACCTCAGCACACTGATGCTTGATTGTCTTAGAAGAAACATCTGGACTGACATGGAAAGTCTCAAAATTTCAGAGTTGTTTGGATTCGCAAATAACACATGAATTGATCTCCGCAGGTTTTCAGTGAAAGATAGAAGTCAGTGCCGTTCCCTGTGGTCAATCCAAAAGCACAGTATACGAGCTCACAAGTTACACAACAAAGAGTTTTCAGGTGAGCTATTTGACACCACCAAACGTTTATCATCCAGTGCCATATCCACCTAAATAACAATTTTAAATAACTCATCAGATCTCAATTAACAAATCTTTGCAGATGAAACATCATTTTCCAATAACGAGAGAAAATTAACATAATTTTAAATGGTTGTATTTTCGCTTTATAGTTAAATGTTAGGTAAGTCACTCTTCTTTCTTTTCTCTTTCTAAAGACGTGCTCTGTGTTTTATAGTACGATGGCTGTCCGTTTACACAGAAGACACACCAAACCCCAGGAGTTTAAAATTCCTCCCTGGAAAACCTGTGCTGGGAACGGGAACGCTAGACTTCCCGACTTCAAGTTCTGCAGAGTGCTCTTTGTTAGCCAGGTAAATAGCTTTAACCTAGCATCTTTTTTTTTTTTTTTTTTTTTGGATCAGTGAAACATCTGTGCTCTCTGCAGAAATAAAAACGATTTCATTTTGATTTGATCAATTTGGTTAAATCATTTTAATGAATGCTTTTATTGCACTCTTTCTGTTGTATTGGGTAGTTGTGAAATTATAGTCGGACAGAGAACATAGCAGACAGAAACGAGAGTGAAAAGCAGCATATCTGTGTTTATCACTTAATGTTATGCCTGGCCAATTTGTCCTTGTTCTTTTAGTGCGCAATTTGTCTGTACTTCCTGAACCTGGTTGTATGTCATTGTGTGCGACATAGATAAGGCACAAACTGTCGCTGAAAGACAAGATTTTAAAATATTTTTCCGTTGTTTCTTCAGGAATCTTTTTCAGGTTGAAGGAGTAAAAAGTGTCTTTTTCGGTCCTGATTTCATCACAATTACAAAGGTATCAATAAAAACAAGCTAAATAAAAATTGATGTAAATATTTGTCAGAATTGCAAACCAAATTGAAGTAATGCTTTCGTTCATTGCGATTTTAGAAGGATGATGACGTTGAGTGGGCAGACGTTAAACGGCATGCGATTGAGATCATCACACAATTCTTTGAAAGTGGAGAACCTGTAACAACAGGAGTAACGCATGCAGAGAGCAGTAAGTAAAACACTGAAGAGCTGGAGAACAGCAAGAGAGTGGTAATTGTGGGTAATCTTCAATCACAATATTCCTTTTATGTGCTCTTCAAAGAAATGTCAAATCAAGAAGCTTTTAATGTTATTTCTACTATATATAGCTGATTCAGTACACAGTGAAAATGAGACAACGTTCCTCCAGAACCCTGGTGCTTTATTAAACAACATAGAGCTACAACACACAACATAAAGTGCATTGAGTGCAACCGAGTGCAGACAGACAACACAAGACAGTGTGGGACAAATACGCATAACACAAACTACAAAATAGTGCCGACCAGTAAACCTACTGTATGCTCTGATTATACAGTACTGTGCAAAAGAGGACTATTAACAAAGAGTATTTGTAAACAAAACACAATGCCGTGCAAAAACACAGTAGCAGCAGTCGAGAGGTCAAAAAAACCCAGCATGTAAACAGTATCATATGATTGAATATAAATAATCAATAAATGGTGGTGGAATGGATTGAGATGAGTAATGAGTGTGTTGAGTTCAGGTTGTACAGTTCTGTAACACACAGGTGTGTGTGTGTGTGTGTGTGTGTGTGTGTGTGTGTGTGTGTGTGTGTGTCTGTTTCATATTCAGTTCTGTGTTGAGGAGCCTAATGGCTTTAGGGGAAAAAGCTATTTGGATGTGGTGGTCAGAATGCTTCTGAACCACTTACCTGATGGCTCGAGGGTGAAGAGTGTGTGAGGGTGGGGTCACCCACAATGCTGTTGGTTTGCTGAGACGTTATGTCCTCAGCGAACTTGATGATGTGATTCTAGTTGTGCATTGTTACACAGTCATGAGTCAACAGAGTGAACAGCATTGGGCTGAGCACACAGCCCTGAGGGGCTCTAGTGCTCAGTGTGGTGGTGCTGGAGATGCTGTTCCTGATCCAGACTTCCCAGTCAGGAAGTCCAGGATCCAGTTGCAGAGGGAGGTGTTCAGGCCCAGTATGCTCAGCTTCTTGATCAGGTGTTGAGGGATAATAGTGTTGAATGCTGAGCTGAAGTCTATGAACAGCATTTGTACATACATGTCCTTGTTGTCTAGGTGGGTAAGGGCCAGATGGAGGGTCGTGGAGATGGCATCGCCCATGGAATGGTTTGGACGATACGCAAACTGCATGGGGTCCAGTCAGGGTGGAAGCTGAATCTTGATGTGCCCCATGACCAGCCTCTCAAAACACTTCATCACAATGAGTGTGAGCACGACTGGATGATAGTCATTCAGGCAGGAGACTGTAGACTTCTTCGGAACTGGGACGATGGTCGGTGTCTTGAGGCACGTAGGAACAACGTGGGAGATGCTCAGGGAGATTTTGAAGATGTAGGTGAAGACATCGGCTAGCTGCTCGGCACGTTCCCTGAGCACTGCCAGGAATTTTGTCTGGTCCAGCAGACTTCCATGGGTTAACTCTGCATAGAGTTTTCCTCACTTCAGCTGTGGTTAGACAGAGCACCTGGTCACTGGGAGGAGGGGTGGTCTTCCTCGCCTCCATGTAGTTCTGCACCTCAAACTGGTTGTAGTAGTCGTTTAGCGCATCTGTTAGGGAGGCATCACGGTCACAAGCAGGTGAAGTTGTTTTGTAGTTCATGATCGCCTGGATGCCCTGCCAAATGCGCAGTGTGTCTCCGCTGTCCTGGAAGTGGCTGTGAATTCTCTTGGCATGTGGGTGCTTCGCCTCGCTGATGGCACGGGACAATTTGGCCCCTGCTGCTCTTAAGGCCGTCTTGTCGCCTGCTCTGAAGGCAGAGTCTCTTTGTTTCAGCAGCATTTGCACTCTTGCGGTCATCCACGGCTTCTGGTTGGAGCGTGTAGTGATGGTCTTGGAGATGGTCATGTTATTGCTGTTGTAGCTGGTCACTGATGTGTACTCCTCCAAGTTGATGGAGTCACCATTGGTTGCAGACTCCCTAAACATGTCTCAAATGTTTCACTGAAAATTAGATTTCTTCTTTAGCCAAAAATTCATTATTTAATCAACAAATTTTTTTATGGGTATTGTTTGTGTTTTTTCAGAATATACATAATATAGATATTTATTTATATATATATATATATATATATATATATATATATATATATATATATATATATATATATATATATATATATATATATATATATATATATATATATATATAAAATAGATGGATAGATATTATATTTTTATCTATCTTTGTAGTATATTTTAACAATAATTGCAGTAAACAAATTTTTTCTTTGTTAATAAAAGTGGATGGTGACACTCTCAAAGGCTTTTAAGCAAGTGGTGGGGGGAAGTGGTCAGGACTTCACATACTTGGTTTGGCACATCATGACTTACAGACTAGGAATATGGTTTTTGATACATTATGATACAAAACTCTGATTACTCTGATCTGTCTAGAGTTAAATTGATCTGAGAAGTTAAATGGATTATACAATAAACTTAAATCTGTAAATTTCCTAAAAATAAAAATCATTTATTAAAAAAACTTAATTCTTGTTGAATTCTGGCATGCTAAGATCTGTTATTTTAATCTATCTGCTTTTTGATTGTGTAGATGTGTCTGAAGAGGATGATGAGATTGTCTCAATGATTAAAGAACTTTTAGACACTCGAATCAGGTAACTCATGTTGAAATATTTATGCATATAAAGGGCTTCCCAATGTCATTCAGTATTCTAACTTTTTCTTTTGCTACCTGCCAGGTTAATAGCTGAGAAAGTTCAGTAGCAAACTCAGTATAACTGAAAGTTTAACACAATGACTTATACCAAGACACTTATCAGGACCATGTGCTGGTTGGAAACTGAACTGATAAATACACATTTCCTGTTATAGCACAAAGGCTTGTTCAATGTTAAACAGCAGCTGTGTATGTGAATGCACTTTAACCCGACCCAAATTATTCCTTTTTAGAAGTGCAGAGATCAGTTGGACCAGTATTTAATGTCAAAAAATATGGGAAAATATTAAATACAGTGCCCTCCACTAATATTAGCACCATATATAATCATTTTTCATGTTTCACAGGGAAATAAATATGAGGTAATGCAGACTAAATTATCTTATTCACACAGGTTGTTAAACCTTATAAAATGGGTAGTGAGTGTAAAAATAGCAAAGGCATTGAAAATGCTTGTTTCCACTATCTGGGTATTTGCAGTCGACTGAAATGTTATGAATTGACCTGGAAGAGGATGTGGTCTATATTGTCTTAGCGCACTGTGAAGATGATGGTTTAAATGCATACAAAATCTCTAATCTGGACAATATACAGAAATTAGGTGTGTAAATACGAGAAATGCAGACATGCCACACTACTTTCAATATACATCCCAATAACCATCTGACTCCCCCCCCCCACATAAGTAGTTCAAAATTGGCTTTATACCAATACAAGGGTGGTACAGTATAACCAGAAGTCACGTACAGTAATTGTAGATTTAAGGGAAATGAAGACTTTTAAAGCGTAAGCTATATTCAATAAATATTGATGCAATCATGTGGCAGAGGGACAATGCAACAATCATAGAGGCACAGGTCAAGTGCTTTAGTTAATGTTCACATCAAACATCAGAATGGAAAAAAGGATCATAAGAGGAAATGTTAATGTATCCCTATGGAATATCAAAAACCTGTTCAATCTTGCCAATAAATGAATAAATATGCAAATAAACTGTGCTATATTTTCAGTAAGCTTGAACAGGAAAAGAAGGGCACAGCACTTTTTCTGCTATAACTGTCTACGGTTTAAAGAATAATTTAGCTGCTTTGAAGCTCCTGTTTGCTCTTATTGACACATCTGAGACCTTCTCCCTGAAAACCATCTTGACTTGTTCCATGTTTCACAGGCCTACCGTACAGGAGGATGGCGGTGATGTAATCTTTAAAGGCTTTGAGGATGGCACAGTGAAGCTGAAGCTCGTGGGCTCCTGTACCGGCTGTCCCAGTTCCACAGTTACTCTGAAAAGTGGGATTCAGAACATGCTACAGTTCTACATTCCAGAGGTGGATGATGTTGAAGAGGTGAGGGATATCATTCTAGTCATAGGCACTACAACATTTTCAATGTTGAAACATTTAAATTCCTTATTTCAAGACGTCTGCACTTCTCATATGTTTCTCTGTTGCTCTTGTTCAGGTGGTGGATGAACTGGATGAAATCAACATTAAGGTGTTTTCAGAGCTGGAGAGAAAATTGAAGTGAAAATGAATCCAGGCTGTTCTCATGGCTTGTAAAGTTTGACCATACAACCGTTTGACCGTTGCCCAGTGGCCATTCTACCCAGTAGAAATAGAATTATAAATGCGAATGCTTTATCCTGGCCAGAGTAACGGTGGAGCTGGAGACTCTCAGGAACATCAGGCAAGAGTATTGAGTACATCCTGGATGGGATGGGGGTTTCTCAGAGTACCATCCCTACATGCATGCGCGCACACACACACACACACACTCCTTCATACTTTAGAGTGAACAGGTATAAAATATTTTGCAGTATACCAAAATATAGAATAAATTATATGGAAGATTCCTGAAACATGCATAGTCAAAATTTTGTTATATTTTTACAAGGCTATACTAAGGTTTCAATTTGCTTAAATTCAGCCTGCCCATGGTTTTACCCTACATTTTTAATATTAAAGTTAGGAATGAATACATTTGTGCTGAATAAAACAGAACAATGAAATGTGAGTTATTAACAAGCAAATATAATTGTGGTGTAGTTTGAAGTGTCTTGTAATGTATTCACAAGAAATAAACCTTGTTTTGCTGTAGCCGCTTAAGTACATTATTGGAAATATCACTTTGAAACTGTAGTATGGCACCTTGCGATGCAGGGTATACAGTGTCCTGGCTTTGGAATGAAATGAGCCTGACCAAAATAAAGCTGTTTTGAAGATCTCCAATCAATGTCTCTTTTGCCATTGTTTCTTTTTTTTTCCTTTTTTTAATTTATGACACTCTACTGCTGGATTTCTTTTAGATACATGGGTGTAGGTGGCAGCTAAGAAGCCAAAAAATTAAAGAGAGAACTACCATAGAAGATTATTGTGGGATTCTAAGAGTTTAAGTCATGGGAATACCAGAACCATGCATTTAGCATATGATTAAAATTGTAAATATTTTAACAAGCTTTATTTATGCAATTTTATTTTCCAATTGGTTTTTCTCAACAGCTTCTGCACATTTTTCATGGCCAATAAAGAATCTATAAAAAGTTTTTTAAAAAGTTTTTTAAAAAGTATTTTATATATATATAATATATATTATACAGTACAGACCAAAAGTTTGGACACACCTTCTCATTCAAAGAGTTTATACCATGAAAATTGTAGATTCACACTGAAGGCATCAAAACTATGAATTAACACGTGGAATTATATACATAAAAAAGTGTGAAACTTTCATATTGTAGGTTCTTCAAAGTAGCCACCTTTTACTTTGATTACTGCTTTGCACACTCTTGGCATTCTCTTGATGAGCTTCAAGAGGTAGTCACCTGAAATGGTCTTCCAACAGTCTTGAAGGAGTTCCCCGAGAGATGCTTGGCACTTGTTGGCCCTTTTGCCTTCACTCTGTGGTCCAGCTCACCCCTAAACCATCTCGATTGGGTTCAGGTCCGGTGACTGTGGAGGCCAGGTCATCTGGCGCAGCACCCCATCACTCTCCTTCTTGGTCAAATAGCCCTTGATGCCTTCAGTGTGACTCTACAATTTTCATAGTCATGAAAATAAAGAAAACTCTTTGAATGAGAAGGTGTGTCCAAACTTTTGGTCTGTACTATATATATATATATATATATATATATAAGTATTGGGTCACCTAGTCATAAGTATGGTGCTTGATTTTTGAGCATTGATTTCCACATTTAGTTCTAATTTGCTCTTATAATTTCCTCCACTTTTCTGGGAAGATGTTACACTAGATTTTGGAGTGTGCTTATTGATATTTGTGTTAATCAGTCACAAGGGTATTACAAAAGTCAGGTACTGATGTAGGTGAGGATACCTGGGGTGTTGTCAGTGTTCCAATACATCCCAAAGGTGTTCAGTAGGGATGAAATCAGAGCTCTTTAGCAGGTCACTCAAGATCTTCCTCTCCAAAGCATGTAAACCATATCTTCAAGGAGCTCACTTTGTGCACAGGGGCATTACCATGCTGGAACAGGTTTGGGTTTCCAAGTTAAAGTGAATGCAATATTTTTATTATAGTGTGTCTAAAGACGTCCAATACAATTCGAGTGCCTCCAGCTTTGTGGTAACAGTTTGGAAAGAACCCACATATAGAAGGAAAGGACATGTGACCCAATGCCTTTGGGAATATTATATATTTTATATATATATATATATATATATATATATATATATATAAGTATTGGGTCACCTAGTCATAAGTATGGTGCTTGATTTTGAGCATTGATTTCCACATTTAGTTCTAATTTGCTCTTATAATTTCCTCCACTTTTCTGGGAAGATGTTACACTAGATTTTGGAGTGTGCTTATTGATATTTGTGTTAATCAGTCACAAGGGTATTACAAAAGTCAGGTACTGATGTAGGTGAGGATACCTGGGGTGTTGTCAGTGTTCCAATACATCCCAAAGGTGTTCAGTAGGGATGAAATCAGAGCTCTTTAGCAGGTCACTCAAGATCTTCCTCTCCAAAGCATGTAAACCATATCTTCAAGGAGCTCACTTTGTGCACAGGGGCATTACCATGCTGGAACAGGTTTGGGTTTCCAAGTTAAAGTGAATGCAATATTTTTATTATAGTGTGTCTAAAGACGTCCAATACAATTCAGTGCCTCCAGCTTTGTGGTAACAGTTTGGAAAGAACCCACATATAGAAGGAAAGGACATGTGACCCAATGCCTTTGGGAATATTATATATTTTATATATATATATATATATATATATATATATGTGTGTGTATATATATATATATATATATATATATATATATATATATATATATATATATATATATATATATTTTTTTTTTTTATTCATTTATTTATTTATTTACAGAAGTGCAAGAGTGCAAAGTTTCTATCAAAGCAAAATGTAGCTACCTTGGACAATCTGAAATATAAATCATATTCTGGGTTGTTTAACACTTTTTGTTTGCAACATAATTCTATATATGCTCTTTCATAGTTTGGATGTCTTCGGTATTATTGTAGATGTTTAAAAAGCTGTGTTCAAACTTTTGACTGATAGTGTACCTGTACTTTGCAACCCAGCCATTATAGTTGCACAAGCCAGTGCACTCTTAGTGCCGGTCCCAAGCCAGGAGAAATGGGGAGGGTTTTGTTGGGAAGGGCATCCAGTGTAAAACGCGCCAAATCAAATATGTGGATCACGAAAGAGAAATTCATACCGGATCGGTTGAGGCCCGGGTTACCAACAACCGCCACAGGTATCGTTAGCCAACAGGGTACCAGTAGAAATTGGGCTACTGTTGGCCGAAGGAGAAGAAGGAGAGGAGGAAGACGTCTACAGAGATGGCAAGAAAAGAAGAAGTGTAGGAGAGTGGAGGTTTGGGTGGGTACTTTAAAGGTTGGTACTATGACTGGTAAAGGGAGAGATTTAGCTGATATGATGTGTGTTCAGGAGACCAAGAGGAAAGGGAGTAAGGCCAGGAACATTGGAGGTGGGTTTAAACTGTGTGGATGGAAAGAGAAATGGTGTAGTTGTGATTCTGAAGGAAGAGTACAGCAAGAGTGTAGTGGAGGTGAAGAGAGTTTCTGATAGGGTGATGAACGTGAAGCTGGAAGTTGAAGGGGCGATGATAAATGTCATCAGTGCTTATGCTCCACAAGTGGGAGACCTGTGATGTTGTATGGTTTAGAGACAGTGGCATTGAGTAAAAGACAGGAGGTGGAGCTGCAGGTAGCAGAGCTGAAGTTGTTGAGGTTTTCATTGGGAGTGACGAGGATGGACAGGATTAGAAATGAGTTTATTTGAGGGACAGCGCTTATAGGACGTTTTAGAGACAAGGTGAGGGAGGCGAGATTGAGATGGTTTGGACATGTTCAGAGGAGGGACACGGGGTTTATCGGTAGGAGAATGATGAGGATGAAGCCACCAGAAAAGAGGAAGACCAAGGAGGTGGTTTATGGATGTGGTGAGGAAAGACATGCAGGTAGTTGGGTTGAAAGAGGCAGATGTAGAAGACAGAGGGGTGTGGAGACGGACGATCCGCTGTGGCGACCCCTAATAAGAGAAGCCGAAAGAAGAAGAAGTACCTGTACTTCAATAAATCTATCTATCTAGACATTTATAACGTGACCAATGACTGTCACGTTCCTACGTTCCTTAGTTATGACTAAATTGAGTCTTATAATGAATGCGAATGAGGGCGATATTGAAAATAAAAAACTTCAGAGTTTGAGCAGACTCCTCGATTGTTCGGGACCCTTCAGCATGATTTCAAGACGTTCTAGAGCGCCAGGCTTAGTGGCATGACGTCACATAATGACGCGCATGCGCAGTGAAACTTCGCACCAGCTCCGTGGCTCTGTGTAACCAGCGGTTACGGTAAATAAGACTATAGGGCTATTTTTGTGCGTAGGAGACGCAACATTCTGGACAGGAGACATTATTTTATTTTTCGGTTCATTTTGTGGTGCAGTCGTAGTGAATGAATGTGCATTAACAGCCCCTGAGCTAACTAAGAAATGCTAATGACTGGTCCTCAATTAGAGACACAAAGTGGCCCAGAGCAGCGCGGTGCGCTTCGAGCCCAGGGCTAGCGCTAGCTCTCTGTGCTAACCTGCTGCAGGCGGTGCAAGATTCGCTGACCTGACATTTCGAATCCACGGTGTAAGTAGACACACTTTGCTTCTAGAAAAACATATATAACTCTATATTGTTATGTTTTCTGAATTTGTTAAGATGTTTTCCTCCGTTTAAAAAATCGTTGTTGGTGGTGCCGAAACGCTTAGCGTGTAGCCCATATGTATCCGGCTTGTCAATCTGCTCCGGCTCAGCTCGTTTAACCCATGTTAGCTTAGCATAGGCTGAAACATGACCAGGCTAGCTGGCTAATCTGCTACACTCATGGCCTGTTTATACGGCTGTTTTTATAGGGAAATATACAACATTAGCTAACAACGCTGCATTTCCCGCAGCACTGGTCACCTGCAGGGTCGCTCATTGTGTGTTATCGAGTCGCTTTATAAATAACTTCAAGTATTTTCTGTTCGTCCTTACAGAAGATATGTTTATAATTGTATATAAATCAGCAGTATGCCTGGGATAAGGCTCTGTGCTGAACCACCCCGCTCGTGTCTTGCACGATACGGACAGGCACTGGTACATCGCGATATTTCTTGCAATATCTTCCAGACTACCCTGTACCCAGTGTTTTGGTGTACCACCATTAAAGATACACCTACACGATCTTCTAAACCAAAGTCAATCATTTAATAATAGTAATAAAAAAATGTATACATGCAAACATATGCATGTATTCAATATGTCAATTGGAATAATATGCATATATATATATATATATTATAATATATATAAAATACATAATTCTAAGGTACATCAGCATGGTCACAGAACACAATGTTGAAGCAAGGCTGGTTAGAAGGGTTGGTTTCATATTGCTGACTTCTGCTATTTTTATTATTATTTATTATTATAATTATTATAAAGACCAGCTGTTGCTTTTAAACTAATTCCTCATCTTATCATGGTAACACCAGATAAGTAATAATGTTTAGTTGTCATAATTCTTAAACCGGGGTTCATGAGACGTTGTCAGGGAGAGACAAATTTAAAACTTGCTGTGACCAGTGACTGTTCATGCTTACATCCTTAGTTGTGATTTGATTTCGCACAAGTCCATATTACATCTAAGAAACAGCGCCTAAAAATAATAAAAAGAAATACAATGCAATGTTGAACACATCTCCAGAGATTGAACAGAGTGCTCGCTTGTCTCTGAAAAATTCCTCTTTATTTCAAGAGGGCCCAAAGTGCCATAGTTTTATGGCATGAAGTCACACATCAATGAGGTGCATGCGCAATGCGTGTTCGCAAACGCGTGTCTATGTGGGTAACCTGCTGTGATGTGGATTTAATATGGTGAAAGTTGTGCAGTTATTGTTGTGCTTGTAGTTGCCATGATTCTCTAATGTTCAATAATAAAGAATATTTTGCTTCAGTATGTAGCCTATATATTTATTATGCACATTTACTTAAGACTGATGTGTGTATAATTGGATTGTGTTTGGATGGTTTATGCAATTGCTAATAAAGGAGGCTGAGAGCCCGCTGTTTTATTTATTGTTTATTATCATGGTTATAAATAAGAGTGCTGTTTTCGCAGGACATAATTTGCTGCTGGTGCATCAACATCAACACCAGAAGCCATCCTCCATGGCTCAGTTCGGGGGACAGAAGAACCCCCCATGGGCAGCCCAGTTTGCTGCGACTGCTGTGTCTCAGCCTGGACATTCTGCACAGTCTATTGACTTAAACAGTTTACACTGTGAGTATTATAGTAAGTGGTACAAAATAACTTCTATTTATTTATTTTTTTTCTTAATACTGGTAATTGCTTTACATCGTCTATAAGAAAATTGTGAGGCTTAAATGTTAAGTTTTTTAAACAAAGGTGTGTTCACGGTTCAATGCTGTGTACTTTAGATTATTAACAAAGTTTGCTTATTTGTTCTGGGATCTGTCTTGTGCAATTGTGCCAGCAGTGTTTGCTGCTATAACTCTTTTTGTGCTATTTATCCTGCTACAGCTTTAGGTGTTCAGCAGCCGTCTCTTTTAGGTGCTTCCCCCTCTATGTACTCCCAGCAGTCAGCCTTGGCTGCAGCATCCCTCAACACACAGTCCGCCACCAATTACCAGATTTCCCAGCAGACTGCGGCTCTTCAACAGCAGGCAGCCGCAGCTGCCGCCGCTGCGCTACAACAGGTAAGATTGTGTATTGTTGCACAATACTCTGCTGTGTCCATACGTTAAAAGAATTCTAGCACACCCACAGATAGCAAATGATTCTTATTCAAGCGACATTTGCTTACTAAAGAGTTCTTGCAGGTGGTCTGATTGTAACCCCACTCAGAGCAGCAGTGAATAAACACAAGACTCTGCTATGTGTTTAATTTTAGTCCCAAATCAATTCAGCCCTGCAGCAATACCAGCAGCAGCAACAGCAGCAGCCACCCCAAGTTCCCCCACCACAACCACCTCCTCAACAGACACTCTACAATGTCCCACATCAGGTATTCATGCACATCCAATTTTTCATACAACACAACACGCACAAACTTCATTAGCCTTTTACTCCTATGGCATTTAGCGAAATAAACATTTATTTATCATTGCTAACTACAGATCAACCGAATTTTTAATTTCGGCTTATCAAAATAATCCCATTGGTACATTATTTGGAAAATTCTACTCTTAATGCTGCTCTATAATTGTTTGGTGCAGATGACATTTCTGTAAGATTGTTTCTTAAGAAAGTCATTAAATGATCCAGGGACACAAACCTTTATCACCAAAAACATTCAGTATGGAGGCCAGCAGATGGCCTGTCAGCTGGTCACAATTAGGGCGAGAAAAGAAATCCAGATGCATAGCTTTTGCTGTTAACTGGTGCTGACACACTGCAGATGTCTGTATAATGTTAAAAGAAAGGAACACAGATACACATTTTTCAAATAATCTGATCTGTATAGGACCATGTGTCAGCATAGCTCTTATGGGAGTTGTGAAAAATTGGGCTTTTTTTTCCTTTTATAGAGAAGTTGTTTAAATAAAAAAAAGTAATGGCGTGAATATAAAGTGTATGTTCAGGAAGTGTTTTGTAGTGACTGCTTTTGCAATAAATGTCTTGGACGAGTCTCAAGGGCAAGTATAAATGTGCAAGGGCCGGTAGCATGCCTCTTAGATAGCCTGCATCGTGCATCTTGGTATTTTCTTTGGTATTTATTCAGGTCAAAATTGTTGCTGCAATAAAGCAGACTGTATTAAATCAGCTTACATTGACTGGTTTTAAGCTACATACATACATTTTCTTCTAATACTTTGTAATTGTTCTGTGCTTGCTGCTTTTTACATTTTTCTACTTTTTTTTTTTATTGTTTTTGTTGACAGCTTCCACAGCCTCAACCTGCTCTGCTTACACAGGTAAACTGTATTATTAGTTGCTGCTTCAATAAACAAAATACATAAATTGCAGTAGAGCACCTTTACTTCCTTCATTTGAATGTTCATGTATAGTCACATACAACAGTTTCTAGAGTTTAACTTAGGATAGTCCAATAAAGAAAACATTTACTGAGCAGCAGTTCTGTGGAACACCTGGCTGAGAGAGGTCGTTCAAGAATGGCCAGACTGGTTCGAGCTGACAGAAAAGCTACAGTAATTCAGATAACCACTTTTGTACAATTTTGGTGAGCAGAAAAGCATCTCAGCATGCAAGTTAAAACTTGGTAGATGGGTTACAACAGCAGAGACCATGTCGGGTTCAACTTCTGTCAGTGGTTAAAAGAAAGTAAAGCCTGCAGTGGGCACATACTCCCTAAACTCCTAAAAGGGAACAGCCAAAGACTGTAAAACATGCTTCTGGTCTGATGAATCTCTACTTTTTACTGATTCACACAAAGGAAAGGGCAAACTATGGCCACATTGGCATGAGTCCATGGATAAAACCCTGCAAGCTGGCAGTGAGGTTGTAATGGTGTGGATTTTTTCCTTTGTAAACTTTGGACCTGTTAAATCCAATCATTACCTCCCCTTAATTATTATTAGTATGGTAGTTGTTCCACATTACTTCCAAAACTAAAACTTCTTTGTGTTCTCCAGCCCCCTGTCGCTTTGCAGACCAGCATGAGTTTGTCGAACCCACAACAGACAGCACAGATCACGGTATCGTACCCGACGCCCCGCTCCAGCCATCAGCAGCAGACTCAGCCCCAAAAACAGCGTGTCTTTACTGGGGTTGTCAACAAGCTGCACGATACATTTGGGTTTGTGGATGAAGATGTGTTCTTTCAGCTTAGGTAAGAATTGATAGTGCAATTGTGTTTTTGTTTTGATGTATTTTAAATAAGATATTTATTCAAGTGTGTGGTGTCTAGTGCTGTAAAGGGAAAAACACCCCAAGTGGGTGACCGTGTTCTGGTTGAGGCTGTCTATAATCCCAACATGCCCTTCAAATGGAACGCCCAACGCATACAGACTTTACCTCAGTTACCCAACCAAACGGTGAGTAAAACCAATTTGTCAGATTGATCCTCCACCCAATATGTAAATACCCAACAAAATAACTGGTTCTTTATAACTTTCTATAGATGTATTTTCAGTGATCTTGATTGCTGTGCTTTTAATTTCCATATAGCACCAGGCGGCCCAGCCCTTACCTCAAGTTTCCCCACAGTTGTCCAGCTTTTACTCTGACGCCGGAGTTCAACGCTACACTGACATGCACACAGCGGTGGATTCAAGACCAAATGTAACATTTGTCTTTTAATGTGTTCCATTTTATCTTCTTTCCCTGAATAGTGCATTCATGTCATGTTGGATCCATTGGCACTTCTTATGTTTTTCTTTTGCCATTTCTGCAGTCCATTATTAAATGTAATATAAAGACTGTATAGACTGTTTTATGTGAGATTGGGGAATGGTACCCTTTCTAGTGGAAAAATATTCACGAGCTAATCTCAGAAGAGCATTTTTTAAATTTGTTTTTCTTCCACAATGCAATTAATTTGACTGATGCTACATCAAAGTACCAGGTAAACAAACCAAACTTTTACCTTGTAACAAGAGCAGATTTTATTCTTGCTTCATGTCCAGTTTTTCTTGGGTGGATAAAGCATCAGCTAACGTTTGTTAGATGTTAAATTGTTTTTGGCAGGTGCTTGCTATGATGACATGACAACAGCACTGCTAAATATATTTATTTTGTTGTGTGCATTGCCTGAGCTTCTAAGGCAGATATGTTGAAAAAACAGCAGTTTTGTTGTTTAATGACCAAAATTCTTTCATGGCATGAATGAACTGAAATACTGCTTCTTTCTTCTTGTAGCACAGGTGTAGTCGAAGTTCTTTGCTACACTTTTTTTCAGCCAAAGATGAGCTGTGGCTAAAATTTAACTGCTTTTGCTCTGGTTTACAGCTTTATGCTTGTGTGTTAATGTCAGTGTTTAATACTCTGTTTTCTCACTACTTGTAGTTGGTCTTTGGCTAAACAGTGTTTGGAAACCAGACCTTTGAGCAGTCATTGAGCTTTTCAGATAATAGTTTAATAGATTTAATAGTAATAAAATGCATGATAAAACAAGCCTAGCTGATGTCTGTATTGTTCTGTCTAACTAACTGTGTACTTTGAAGTGTAACATTCAGGTTGCATCTGCATTTCCTAATTCTAACCAGTCCAACATTATCTCTTTTTGTTTAGTTTTTCCCAGGAGACAATCTAGATACTTTACTAGGAGTTTTCTTTTTAGGGTTTAATTTCCTGAATGATCATTAATTGCTGCATGCTCATATTTTATCACAGTCAATGATTTCTGGTTTTTAAGCAATGGCCAAAAGTAATAAATAATTATTTTACTAATTCTTCTTTAATTTATAAGAAACATGTGTTCTTTGTTTCTTCTTACCATAAGGTTCTTTGTGTTTTAACAAACCTTTCCCTCAGGTCATAATCTCCATAATGGGTCACCCAAATTCATGTTCTGGATGTGAAACAGTTTGCAAATTTGCATTAGAAAATATATAACCTAGCCCTATACATGGAATGCACCAATTCTAGCAGGCTAGCTCCAAACTGGTTGCTATAATCTTCTGCTGCAGATACGTTCTAACTTATGTGTCCTGCATGTTTCAGAACCAGCCTCCTGCTCCCAACATGATGAAGCCAGGCCCTTCCATGATTCAATCTCTACCTCCTCCCACCACATTCAGTGTGCAAGCACAGGGTCCCCCTCCATCGTTGCTTCAGGCGCAGCTTTCAGCAGCCTCTCTTGCTCCATTGCTCCAGAATCCTCCCCAGCCTCTTCTTCCTCAGCCCCCTCCAAAAGGTAGGGAAATATAATGCTGCTTCCCAAAACATTCTGAATTTGTAGAAAATGAGAGATGATATTACCACCTTTATACTTTTGTTTTAGCTGTTGCTTGTTTTGTAGATTCAGTCTTTTCAGGTGGTTTACTTCAGCCTCCGGTGCGGATGATGCCCCAGCCTCAACCTGTGAGACGCATAGACCCCTCTCCTCGCTTTCCCAGCCGCAGTGACCGACCTGAACTCATTCTGAGGAAAGAAGACAGAAGGTCAATGTTTGTTTGTTTGTTTATTAAAAAATAATTTAATAATGGCACTCTTGATGCTCATAGATAGATGGATAGATGTTTGTGTATAAAAGAGGCAAAATTAAAACATTGAACACCACACATTTATTCACAACGTCCAGTCTTTACTCGGATTTAACAAAACAAACAATAAAAAAAAACCCATAAAAAAAAAACTTTTACAAGAATATTTTGTCCTCGTGTTATGTATATGTATATATGTTATATTTATGTATACACTCTAAATACTCTAGACACAAGTTTCATTTCCGTAGTAAAGTCCCTTGAGAAGATATACTAAAATGGTTGCTAAAATGTTAGGGGTGTACTCACTTTTGTAAGATAGCGTGTGTGTGTGTGTGTGTGTGTGTGTGTGTGTGTGTGTGTATATATGTATGTGTATGATTATTTTCTGGCTCAGTGTTGTATCCTTAGAGATTATGGGTTACTGTCTAAGTTCCTGTGCATGTCATTTGATGAATTTTTGCATTCAGTCGGGAGAGAGACAGAGAACGGAGGCGATCCAGAGAGCGATCTCCAGCACGCAAGCGCTCAAGGGACCGGTCACCTCGAAGAGATCGTTCTCCTAGACGTCCACGCAGAGTGGTACCTCGATATACTGTACAGTTCTCAAAGTTCTCCCTGGACGGGTAAGCCTTGTGCTTAATGATTTACTGTTTATCAGTAATTTAGCATGTTAAATATTACTGTATAGGGCTGCAGCTATCGATTATTTTAGTTTAGTGCATTTAATTGCCATATTACATCGAAATACAAATATATAAAAAAAGAAATATATATAAACATTTATTTCAAGTTAATTAAAATAAAGATAAATGCACTGTATTGTGTGTGTGTTTTTTCTTAATTTATTTTTATTTTTTTATTATCCCAAGCGTTGTAAACTTTGTTCTTTGGCCCCTCACTGTTTCCTCTCAAGTTTAATTTATGTGTACAGATGTCAGTGACGGTTTATACAATGAAAATCGAAAGTGAGGCTCCAGGCAAACTACAGCAATAAAATGTGTTTACTGGTCCAGGGGTCGCATTTATAAACAAACCTTTTCGTGGAAAGTGGTGTACGCGTGTTTTTTCAAAGGTTGTGATTTTACAAATAAACAAATTTGATAGGAGACAGTGTGCACCTGTAAGTAAACTCCTGCGTACACGCGGAATTGGTGACACAGATGGCGCGCACAAACTTTGCGTGAAAAGTGGTGTTTGCATAAAAACAGGGCCGGAAAAGTGCGTTCGCCATTTCCACGCAAAGTGTGTCGCCAATTTCCCTTCTTGCCTCTGGTTTATAAATGAAACCACAAAGCGGTCTGGAATTTAACAGGTGGTGCATCAATAATTATGGTTCGTGGGGAAACACAGTACTTTGTGGGTAGTTAAATGGAATGGAATTTGCCCTGATGCTTCTTTGTATTTGAGTTACTCGAGGAATCGTTTCAGCCCTATTGCTGTATATTACAATGGTGTGTGTGTTTGTGTACACTCTACAGATTTAATTGTGACATGATGGAGCTAAGACGGCGGTATCAAAGTCTTTATATCCCAAGTGACTTCTTTGATGCTGTATTCACCTGGGTGGATGCCTTCCCCTTATCACGACCATTTACCTTTGGAAACTACTGCAACTTCCATATCATGCACAAAGAAGTGGACTCTTTAGTGAAGAACACAGCTGTACTGGACCCTCCTGATGCCAATCATACCTACAGTGCTAAAGTATTAGGAAGAACTTATTAAAAATAATACAAATATCAATAGAATTCCTTCGGGTGCTTAAATGTCATCTAAAAATGCTGCTTGTGGTGTAGGTGATGCTGCTTGCAAACCCCAGTCTTGATGAACTATATCACAAGTCTTGTGCCTTGGCTGATGATCCACAAGAGCTGAGGGACTCTTTCCAGCACCCAGCCCGCCTAATTAAGGTAAAGCCAGAGTGAAGTCATCTCTGTCACTACTTGATCCGGCCCGCAAACACATTCTGTACTACGCGAAAACCGAAAACCAAAATTGCCGCCACTTCCTGTCATAGCCACCGTTTATACGACGTATTTTTCACAGTCTAATAATGTGGATTCTTTTGCGTTTTATGTTTAGCTCAAAAATTTATTTAAAGCTTGTGAAACCGGGAAAAACCCAGGATATAATCCATATATTAGCCGCTTCGTTGTTTAAGCCGTGGTTCAAAGGGTGGGAAAAAGTAGCGGCTTATAGTCTGGAAAATACGGTACACACCTTTAATAACCAAATGGGGTCTAACCAATGTAAACTATTTAATTACAATTTTCCATGTATTTAATTGTATTTGATCAATTTAATTTGTTTCAGTTTAATTGATTACTCAATTTAATTCATATAATTATTTTGTAAGTTTATTTATATCGAGGGAATCACTAGTAAATAACTATTTTTGTTTGTGTCAGTAACCTTTAGTGATAATTGGATTAACAGATGCCCCTGTCTGGTCTGATGCTAATGCTTTATTACCTATTCAGAACTCTAAATTCTATAGCACATGATTTGTTTCTTTTCAGTTCTTGGTTGGGATGAGGGGTAAAGATGAGGCCATGGCGATTGGCGGCCACTGGTCTCCATCCCTTGATGGAACCGATCCAGAGAACGACGCCTCAGTCCTTATAAAAACAGCAATACGTTGTTGTAAGGCTCTGACAGGAATTGATCTGAGTTTGTGTACCCAGTGGTAAGTACAACTCTCTTCCAAAATTTTTCACATTTTGTCTCATTTTTACATGTGCTTTTGTCAGTTTTAGTGCTCAGCAGTGCTAAAAACGCTAATTAAAACCATCAGCAGTTTGTGACTCACTGCATGGTTTTGACAAAACTCTGACATGTCAGGGGCTTATTTGTTTACTTAACTGTAAAAATTATTTTTTTTTTTTTTTTGCTCAATTATCTTTACTTTGCAGTGTCCTTTTTTTGCTAATGTGTGTAACAGTCATGCCTCTATGTGGTTGAATGCTCTTAATCTGTTGCTAGAAAAGCAGAGCCAGAGGAGGAGTCGCCACCATTACATTCTGTTCTATGACATTTGACCTGTTAAATATCTTATATATTTAACTTGCTTTCACTGTGTCTTTAAATATGTCTTCCTCTCACAACCTTGTGGTTTATGAGCTACCCCTCACAAGCATCCAGTTCAGACTCTGTTTCTATGGGGAGGGGTCTGGCAGGAGGGCAGGTGAAAATGTCAGATATGTTGTTTGTTTTCATTTATTCTGTCTGTCAATTTTCCCAATACATGGCTGCTGTTCATCGTGAGAACCTACTGTGGAGATCTGACGACTTATTCTGGGGTCATTTACCACAAAGTGGGGCTGTGGGATTGGAGCAGTGTGTGTTTGTGTGTTGATGGAAGTGTATTGGGGTTAGGCCTTGTGATGTCTGACAGAATGTTTCTTTCCAATGCACTTCTTCCTTTGCGACAGGTATCGTTTTGCAGAGATTCGCTATCACCGCCCTGAGGAGACTCACAAAGGGCGGACAGTTCCCGCACATGTGGAGACAGTGGTTTTATTTCTCCCGGATGTATGGCATTGTCTTCCTACCCGCTCAGAGTGGGAAGGACTGTCCCGTGGACTCAAGGAGCAGCTGGCAGAGAAACTCTTGGCTGAACGGAAGGAGGCTGATGGAGAACAGGCACTGAATGCTAATCCTTCTCTTCTCATTTCCGCTTCTCACAGGCACAGGAATAGACAGACAAACACTCAAATACACAAAAACAAACTCAGTCATAATACAAAAGCCCCTTTTTACTGTCCCTGTGTGTCCATTCTTTTTCCTCAATTCCAATCCCCTCCTGCTTTCCTCTACTTGCTCTCCCAGCACTGCCCTCGCCACCACTCCCCACCCTACCCAGCCTGCAGTCACACACAGCGGAACAGATTAGGACATACTTTGAGATTGCTTCAACTGGTAAAACAGATTCAAGCTCTGCCTATTCACGAATTGACTGAAAAATCGTAAAAAAAAATTTGTGGTGTCAAATATACGTAAGATTTAAATTCCACAGTTTGCTTGTGAGATGTGGATATTATTTTATTTGGAAATGATTTACCTCATAGAAATGGCATGCTGGAATCTGGAGAGCCAGTTGTAAAACGTGTGTTTTAGACTGTTTTCTGTTATAAGTAATTTTATATTTCAAATCAATATCTGATGGACTCCAAAAATTCCTTAGGTTTTCTTTCTTGTCTGTCCTCATTTTTTTTTTTTATATATATTTCTGGATTGGACTGTACCCAGATTTGTGGACTTGATTTCTCCAGGGAGGTTGGTTGATCAAGGACAGTCCTGTATGAGTAAATGTTAATAATAAGGAAAGAGAAACATTGAAGATTAAGCTGTAAAATAGTTATAGGGCATTCTTTACTCACCCTGAGTTGGAGACCATCTCTGAGTGCATCTGTCACATTTCTGGACCCACTGTCATTGATTATCTTTTTGTATTCCACAGAACTGGCATTGATTGGCCGATGAGTGGGGTTTGGATCGGTTATAAAAGCTAGAGAGCTCCCATGTATACTAGAAGTTGACACATTTGGTTTTTAATTTTTTTTGTTTGTTTGGTTTTTTTTTTTCCCAAAATCAAGACCTCAGTTGGAGGAGAAAATGAAAGACTGTTTTGACCTTGCTTCTTGCACAGACTTTTTATTTCAAAAATGAAAACCATTTTAGAGTTACTGTTTGACTTTCTGTTCATCTGTTTTTTTTTACTGGTGTAGGAGGAAGAGGAGAAAGATGAAGATGATTCAAAAGAACTTACTATCCCAACTCACTGGTCTAAGCTCGATCCGAAGTCCATGAAGGTAAATTGTCGGTTAATCATTTTGGCCCTGTTCTCTGCGGAGCACCTGCTTCATCTGTATGTGTACGTTTGTGTTCAGGTGAACGATCTGCGCAAGGAACTGGAGAACCGATCGCTGAGCTCCAAAGGATTGAAGTCCCAGTTGATAGCTCGACTCACTAAGCAGCTGAAGGTGGAGGAGCAAGTGGAGGAGTCCAAAGAGCCTGAGAAGGTTGAACCTGTCAGTGTGGAGGAGGAGGAGTCTTGCAGAACAGAGGAAGATCGTGAGGTGAAAGTTCACAGAAAATAGATTTTACTGCTATTCTTTATAATTGAAGTAAATTGTGAGTGGATACGATAAGATTTAAACCATATAGAAGGAAGTCAGTTGACTGTTTATTTGTCAGATTAGTCAGGTGACGTTTGTGTGATTTTTTCTAGGAAGAAGAGCGTAAGCGACAAGAGGAGTTGGAGAGGCAGCGTAGGGAAAGGCGTTACGTTCTCCCAGAAGAGCCCACAATCATTGTTCACCCCAACTGGGCAGCCAAGAATGGCAAATTTGACTGCAGCATCATGTCTCTGAGTGTGCTGTTGGACTACAGGCTAGAGGATAATAAAGAGCACTCCTTTGAGGTAAGGAAATCTGCTTTTTAACAGTGTTGGTGTAATTTATTAAGTATTGTACTTTTAAATAGATAAAGATTGATTGCAAGAGCAATTATTTTTATGTAAAACATCTCACAGTTTGCATATTTTGCCTCTGCTTTTTGAGTGGTGCAGTATTTATTTATTATATTTTGTATTATATGCTAATTAATATTTAACTAGAAATAAATCTTCAATGTTTTATTCTTATTTTGTTCAGGTCTCATTGTTTGCTGAACTTTTCAATGAAATGCTTCAACGAGATTTTGGCTACAGGATCTACAGAGCTCTTGCTGCCCTTCCGAGTAAGGAGGAAAAAAAAGAAAAGAAAGATAAGGCAAGGAAAGATGCAGAGAGAAAAGAGATAGACAGGAGGGATGCAAAGAAGGACAAGGATGATGAGAATACTGAGCCAGTCTCAAAAAGACCAAGAGAGGAGGAAGATAAGAAAAGGGTGAGCAGATGTTACACCTTCCATCTCAAACCTGGTAATAAAAAACAAAAGGTTGCCAACTAGACTGGTAGTCAACAAGTCAGTATCGTTAAAATCCTAACAAAAATAATAAATATAGTAACATGAATAAATAATTTTATCAGCAATCATTGATAAGATTGACATTTTGATTCACTTTGGTAGTGTGCTTTTGTCAGCATAGGAACTAAAAATTTGTTAAATTACATAAATGATGCTTTTAAGTAAATTTTTATCTCAGTTAAAATCTGACCTAGTCATGTTCTGGTGTAAATAAATAAAACCCCAACAGCTGAATTCAGGCTAGGTGGCTAGGAATCATTAAAATGTTCTTACTTCATTCAACACTGAATCCAAATAGCTCTCCAGTGAGAACATGGGCCTTGTTTGTTTTTATTTACAAAACCCTAAAAACACATATTCCTGTTTGTGTGTTTAACAGGATGAGGACAGGGAGAGGACTCTGAAGAAAGAAGAATCTAAAGATGACGACGATAATGAAGATGCAAGCAGCAATAACAATGCTGACGAGTATGATCCAATGGAAGCCGAGGATGCTGACGAATATGACGATGAAGGTATGTTTTGAAAACTTGTCAAGAGGTGAGTTTTAATGTAATACAAAGATTAAACATAAGTGTTGTAATGCGCAGATAAAGATGATGATGATTCCAGCGGGAGAGATAGAAGGGATGACCGCCGCGATGATAGAAAATCAAGAGATAGATCATCTAAAGATAAAGTGAGCTTTCCGTGGTTCCATATCGTCCTTAACAAACTTTTGTTTCCTGCCATTTCAACTCCGTGATTAAATGTGTATGCTGTTCTTTAGGATGACAAAAAGAAGCTGATGATCACATATGACAAAGATCTCCTAATGGCTTTTGTGTACTTTGACCAAAGCCACTGTGGCTACCTACAGGAGAAGGACATGGAGGAAATTATGTACACACTGGGCTTGCATCTCTCCAGAGCTCAGGTATTACATTTTATAAAGAATGGGTTTTAAACTTTTGTCCCTGTGTGATTAATATTTGAAGGCTATTTGACCAGAGCTCATCATTTGTCTTATTAACTTATAAGATGTGTTTGGTTTAGCGGTCATGTTAATCGAAAGATAATTCTTTGTAGGTAAAGAAGCTGTTAAGTAAACCACTGGTAAAGGAGTGCTGCTACTACCGAAAGTTAACTGACCGAGCCAAAGATGAGCCCAGCCCAGTCTGGACTGCTGATTTTCAGCTCGAGAACTCTTTGGGTAAATAATATTAATACTATAACTTTGAGAAAAAACAACTAATAAACATGGTCATACCTGATCAGCTGTTTATTTTCTGGATTTCTGAAAAATTTAAAAGTCATCATTGGTCATTAACCGTGTTTTGCTGATTTGGCTTACAGGTAACAGACCTTTTCTGCCCAGTCAGAAGGAAAAGCGTGAGACGGAGGACAATGACTCCGGCAGCCTTATTGTTTATAATGGTGCTCTGGTAGATGTGGGCAGCATGCTGCAGAAACTGGACAAGAGTGAGAAAGCCAGGGAGGAGATTGAACTGAAACTCATGCAGCAGGACACTAAAATGGGTAAAACATTTATTCACGGTCACATCGGCACGACAGCACCAGACTGGATTGTTTTATATGAAATTTTCATTGTAACCTGCCTGATTAGATTAGCCAGGTGCACACTGCGATTTTTACACCGATTTAAGCAGTTTTCAGATTTTATCCGAAGTAGTGTACATGCAGCTGTGGATATCAATGCCGATGCCATCGACTTCTATTTGTTTACAAATATAGGATATATGATGATCAATATTTGTGTTTAGTTTATTTAAAAGATTATAAATTGAAGTAAGATTAACCTAAAATATGTTTCGAAAAATATTTCAGATTTCTTTTATTTATTGTCTCATTTTAATTTATATTTATGTATACATGGTTAAACCTTTTGCCATCTTATACATTTCACACAAATAGAATTAAAGAAAAAAAGGGTTTTTTTTGGCACCTCTCTTTCTACACAATGAGGTTTTAGGGAGGTACATTGTAGCTTGTGTAACCTTCGTTTCCCTGACTACCATGTTGGTCAATGTTTTACAAGTGTAATTGCATTTTTATGGTCTGGTCAGTTCTTTGCTGTTCTGAGCCACACAGGTTTTTGTGAATGATTGTCCTTTGCACTTTGACAACGATTCATCAAACCACCAAAACTTTTGTCAAGCACTTTTTGCTATTTGCTCACATTACTTGCACTATTTAGCCAAAATGTGGACACGACTATAATACTGATATGTGCTTGTTAAACATTCCATTCATAAAACATAGGCCTTAATATAGAGTTAGTACACTTTCTTTCTTTTTTTTTTTTTTGCAGAGGAAGATGCAAAACGCACCTCAGAAATCGAGTCGAATAACCGCAGTCTGATGAGAGAATTGGAGCAGGTGAAATCCAGCCTGAGAGAGACAGAAAAGAACCTGAGATCGTGTGAACAGCGAAAGAGCAGCTACCAGCAGCAGCTTCGCAGCACTTTGCTGAGTCTGAACACAGTAATGAAGGACCTGAAAAGCGTCTTACCTAACGTATGTACAAACTTTCTGAAACTCTGATTGTGATGTACTTTTGAAAGAAAAAAAAGTATAATATTCCGTGTACATGATTGTTTTGTCTGTCACATGTAGGATGATCATCCTGAAGATGGTGACCAGAAAACTCAAACTAATGGCTCAGATGACTGAACTACTTTTGCACGTGTGGGATCTATTAACATGTTTAAACCTGTAAATAGGCACTAAACTTGAGTTGTTGAGTTTTTTGTACAAATTTTAAAGGTAATGCTAATGTAGTTTTCTCCTCATAGCCCCCCTCCCCTACCCCCACTACATAATGGCTTATGTAGTTAATTTGTAATATTTAATTCTTGTTCTAATATGTTGTCATTTTCAGAATTCTCTTGAAATGTTTTTCCCCAGTTGCTGGTGATCTTTTCTATTGTTCTATCAGTATACCTGTTAGTATGATTTGCTTTATTGAAGTTTAATTAGCAATAATGATATTTATGTGTACAGAGTATTTAGAACAGAAGAAAAGGTTTATTTGACATCAGTTCCTGGGTAGAATTGGGTATCGATGCCGAACCAGGCTCAGGGTAGAATTTTTTTTTTTTTTGATGCCACAGAGCATAATTTTTTGTGTAAAATCTTTGCCATCACTTCGCTAAATTGCTGCTATCCTGTTTGTTGGTACGCATCCATGCTGACGCATGCATATTTGCTTAATCTGTGATGATCTGAGGATGGCGCTGTGTGCATGTTTTTTTTTGTGGTCATTTCAAAGGGTAAATCTGGCACAAAAAGCCAAGCTATGTTTTTTTTTTTTTTTTATTTAGTGGTTATTATAATAAATTTGACTCTTTCTGTACACAAGAATTCTAAGTACTTTGCAGATCATACCAGAATTGTAGTTTGTGTGAATGTGACATTTAAAAAATTTTCCCCTGGTCAGTTATGTTCTTTTGAAGCTAAAAAACAGCCAAACCTAGTACCAATGAGCCCAAAGCAACCAAGTGCGTATTATTTTTCTAATCCAGATGTACTATCATGGTTGTTCTGTGTAAAAAAATAAATAAAATAAAATAAAATAAAATGGTTAATTTTAACATTTTATTACGCATTACAGTTTTCTGCTGTGGAATTACACGTTTACCAGGTTTGTCCTCAAGAGGGCAACGTTGGACAAATTGCAAGCTTCTGTATGTGACAGTATGCAGTTTGAAGTAAAGGCACTAGTGTCCTGTTCCTGCACAGTGGTGTGCTGTTTACTAAATGTTTTTTCGTTGAAACAAATCCAGAATTTTCCGGGAACACCACATGTAATATATATGTGGCTGTTATTTGGGTCTTGTTCAAAGTTCTCCCATCCCAAAGTATAGGGCTGATTTTCAAATAGAAAATTCAAAAAAAAATAGGGCAGTCATCACTGCATACAACCTGGGGTGTATTTTAATTCCTAATTTCAGATACAAAAGCTCCATTGTTATTTTAAAATAAGAACCATGTCTATTGTCATTCATGAGCCTCTTTGTTAATGATATTCCCCCCCAAGTCTTTGTGTGTCAGACAGAGGAAACTGTTGGGATGTGACTGTTTTCTTGAGTTACATTCCAGAGCAGAGAACTGACTTTACTGGGAAACAAAGGAGGAGAATTTTTACTTCCTTGAGTGCATGTGCATTCTTGGGTGCTCTTAATTTTATATGAAAACTAAGGTAATTGTATTTTTCTTATCCAGAAAGCGTATTTCACGTTTGATATTGCTGCCATTTTAATAGCTCTAACATGTCAAAATTGTGCCTCAGCTTCCTGCAGTGAATTGGAACAGCACAATACTCGATCACTTCACAGTCTGGTATTCTACATTGCTGCAGGAAGCATGCAAAGTTCATGAACACTGTACAGCTGGTTATGGTGGTACTGTATATTCCCACTGCCTTTCACAGTTGATTGAAATTTAGCCAACCATTTCCAGGTGTTCGGAAATGCTTAGAATATCTGGTCTACCTCCTTTTCTACTCGGGCCCTCTGTGACTGCAAAAACCAATAGAAGTAATATGAAACTCAAATACTGTAATACTTGATGTTGGACAGTTTTTTGTTATGAAAACCATAATAGGACATCAAAACTGCTCCACTGATCTCTGGCACAATCTCACTCTGCAGTCCAGCTGCAGCAGAGGCAGGCGGAGTGTTGTGAAATTGGAGCGTTTGCAGGTAAGCACACACACCATCAGAGACAGAGGGCTTTTGTGCCTCCACCTTCTCTCAGCCTCTCAAGTCTGGATAGGAGTCGTACATTAAAGAGCCACTGCACAATTGATTCATTTAACACAAGCATGGTGGTTTCTTTTCCCCCACTCCTTTTTTTTGTGAATAGAGAGCTTGGGTGTCTCTGTTGGGCCAGTTTTAGGGTGGGAAAAGAGATTAGATCGCTATGCCAGACAATTCGTGGAACAGGGACGTGTACATGGAGAAGCCTGTAGATTTACTGTGTAGCTTTCTGAAAGTAAATACTGGTACCACGAACATGGTAAACAAAGTCAACGTTTCTATAATTTTAAATGGCCTTATTCACCAATATTTTTCTAAAGTAACAAAACATTTTTTTCCATTTCTTTTGTTTCTTTAACACTATTGTTTGATTCTGGCAATAGAAGTAAACAAGACTCTTTTGTCTACAACTGGACCACTGATCTGTGTCAGACCTTCGTCTGCCCTGGACGCCTTTCCCTCCACCCCTTTTGTTCACACCTTGCTTTGCTGTCTTATATCAAGCACCTCACCATGTTCAGCCACCCCCCCGAAATGATTATTCCATGTCATTGTTGTAATTACCACAACAAAGCTGAGCCGTCGTCCCCAGACACACCACAGTGGCCCATCTTGATGGCTTTTCATAACATCTTGAGGTTATCCATGTGCTTGCCAGCTAGGTTATAGTACAAAGAGTACTTTTTTTTTTTATTAAGCACAGAGCCACACAGGAATAGACTAGTTAAGATATTTGAATATGAGTGAAATGAGCCCTTTAGAAACACAAACTTACTAGGTTGGGTCTGACCAAGCTCATTTCTTCTATTTTTCTTTATGTGCTCAAAACATGATCAATAATATGCATTAGCATTAAAACTAAAATGATAAAAATAATGCAACATATCCAAAGATCAATGGGGCAAAATTAGAAGCATTGCTCACAGTGTGTCACAAGATGACCTTATTCCCTCTGACTCTGTTTGGAAATGCTAAATAAACTAAACAATGTTTGGGATACTGGATTGTTGTGTTTCTGGTTTTAAGGGCTGGTTGTAGCTACGTAGTTTTAATTACTCCATCCTACACTGAACAATAATTATCAAACTTAAACCTATAATATATTTATATAATTCTTTTTGGCCCACAGTAATCTAGAGATGTGATATTACGTCTTTACATGGTATGATGGCAGGGTGTTAAAATGTGAACTATATTGTTATATATGCACTTTTTATATAAAAAATTATATACAATTATTGATGTATACATTTCTAAAATGACTAAAATATCGATCTCAAAAACAAAAAAAGGGAAGAGGTGCTGCACGGTTTGATTGGGTACGGTGACTAAACCATGAACTTATGTAACATTTGTTACTGTTTGGTCAGTGATACATGAGTAATACATTGATGGGCGTCTTTACTGTTACATTTCTTATCGCCAACTCAGGCCCCCGTGGTGTCTGAAGGTTCCTTATGTGTTGCTTTGCTGCAGCCCCAAGACCGATGAAAGTAGTGTGGTTGTTGAGGAAATTATCCAGTTTCCTGGCTCTGAGGCCAGGGAATACAGGGTTACAGTGTGAGAAACCTGTGCAGTTGTTTTTGCTTGCCCCCTGGGCTTCTCTCACAGGGAGCACCACGCCTCTGTGTAGTCTACAAGACACACAGATGCAAGACTTTCCCTGCAAGCTTTTCATATTTAACGATGTGTCTGCTGGCCTGGAATCTACTAAACCTGCAGCCGGGTGCTGAAAAAAAATGATTGATCTATAGAATTGAAATTAATTTTGATATTTGCTTGATTGTTGCTTGATCTTAACTAACTATTTGGACAGAAGGGGGAGGGGGTGCCCATTGCCCACTGCTTACTGCAATTAATCCACCAAGCAACAATAAGGACAACTGCCAGATATACAACATCCGAGAATTGTTGATGCTTGTCCTGTTTATATTAAGTCCTGTTTATCTTAAGGTGAACATATTACCAGCTGTTACATCAAAACTAAAGATATATATAAAACATTGGAATTTCATGATATATGTGAGTATACTTTTTAAAGTTTGTCACATGAGAGGCAAAGTCTCCTTTATTGTCACTGAACCTCACTACATCCTGACCCGGACCACTTCAGCTGAGGCATTTCCTGCATGGTTTAAGTTACCCTGGTGCAGGGTCACTGCAATCAAAATGCCTGCATGTTTACTGACTACCACACTACACATCTGATGTTGCTACAGATACACATCTGATTAAACAGAATTCTCTAATAACGCATTAACACAAAATTAATTTTAACTGCACAAATTTTTATTTACACACGATTCTTATTATGCATTAATTATTCATTAATATTGTATATTACTATATACCAAATATTATTACCTACTGCACCTTCTGTACATTAATCACCCTCATCCCTGTATTTATGGACCTTATACCCTATTTATCTACTGTTATCTATCGTAAATAGCCGCTAATGCACTTCTAATTAGATGCTAACTGCATATATATATATATATATATATATATATATATATATATATATATATATATATAAAACTCTACAGAAAAATGTTTTACTGATACACCAAGTCATAAATCAAGCACTAAAATCCGCCATGATGCACACATATCCGGCTCTATGTTGAGTATGGTTTCACTAGTTATACATATACAGTACATTTGCACAAAGCATCCATATTTGTCCATGCCCCATTTTGATTAAAGTATTAAAAACTTGCAAAGTGTTCATTTAAGGTACATGAAGAATAGAAAAAATGTGCCATTAAGTTGCGATTAAATATTTTAATAGCTGTGGTTGTCCTCAACCTTCTTGCTGTATTCACAGTGTGATTCTTAAGGAACTAGAGCACGTAAACTGCAGTCATATACAACTCTCGCCTTGCTTCAAACAACGGTTTTGACAATGGTCTCCTGGGATACTGCTCATTCTCCTTTGTGTAGCTGTATGTGCAGTTTATTGGCAGGGAGTCTACACAAAGCTAAAATAGTGTATTCACAACATACATATTGCATCTTTATCTTTCTGTACATTATTATTGTAGATTATAACAGTCCATAGACATAGCCATTAATACACAAAACCGTCGTTTCGTACATTCTTTTTAATTTGTATATAACATGTTTAATACTGACAGTCAAATGGGAGACCTTTTGTTTGAGTAATTGACTGTAATTCTTTCAAGTAATAAAGTATTTATTCTGTACATCAAATAAAAGTAAATAAATATTTAAAATCACTATATCATAAATGGGGTGGCTGTTGCATATTTTAAATATTGCCTCATTACCTTTGGAGCTCCATGCACATTTATGTATCTTTTTATGTTCTTTTAAGAGAGGAGACTAACTATAACAGTAAAAAAAAAATGACTTCCATTAGGAACATGTTTCCACATGCCCATTTATTATTGGACCACATCAATAGGTAGCACATTGATTTCTTTTTTTTTTAAACTCCTGAAGTTTACTGCCACTTCAGCCAGCCAGTGGCCTTCTTATACTCCAGTGCACACCATAAAGATTTAACAAGGAGTGGTGAAAAGTGGCTTTGATCCAGTTTACAACCCAATGCTTACACATGCAACCATCATAAAACTGTAATGAGACAGGGAGAGAGAGCTGACCTCCAAAAGCAAATTCACTGTCATGTGCAAATGTTATATGCAATGATCTTTTTTTGGAAATTATCATTTTATTTTAATCATTAACAAAATCAGACTACAGACAAATGGATTTGGACTGTAATTAATATAAACCGTCTGCTACAACGGCTCAGGGATATTACTGGCATGAATATGCTTTAATTCAAATGTACATCAGTAGACAGTTGATAACCTCACAATGACAGAACTATGGACATAATGAATGAATAAATAGACACTTGTCACCCAGATGAGGGTTCCCTTTTGAGTTTGAATCCTCTTAAGCTTTTTTGCTCATATCATCTCAGGGAGTTTTTCCTTGCCATTGGTGCCACTGGCTTTCTCATTAGGGATAAACTTATATGAACTATTTTTTATGCTTATATTTATTGTCACAATCTATTTTAATTGTGTAAAGCTGCTTTAGGACAATGTTCATTGTTGAAGGTGCAATACAAATAAAATTGAATTGAACTGAAATGGTGGACAGTGACCTAATCTTAAATAGAAAAATACTTTCAGTGAATACTATACAGTTTAGGAAATTTCATTAGTTCACTGAGTAATACAAATGTCTTCAATGTTGCATATTTACATGCAGAAAACATCAGGACATCAGGACACTAAATACAAGACAGGTGTATTGTCTAAGGTCTTTTCTACGATGGGTGCAGTCCTTTGCACTGTCTCCAAAGAGGCTTTATTTAAAATAGGAAGATGTAATGTATACTTTTCACAGAGGAACTGCAATATCCTCTTCCACTAATGGACCAACTTTCAATGGCTAGGCATATACAACAGACCCTGTTTGGGTTTTATTATGCAGCTGGTTCTTTGACTTCCAGGGAGTTGATGTATGAGGTGTCTCATTAACCACAGCCTTTAAGAACACAAATCAAACCTGCAACTTCTTCTGAGGTATATTTTAAGTTAAAAATGTTAACACCCCCAAAACAAGAGTCGAACTAGCACTTGAAGACTTTTTTATTTAACTTTTTTTTTTACAATGCTGTATTACCTGGAGAAATTACTGCCTGTATCAGGGATTCAGGGACCCCAATTTGATGCTAAGATTGATCTAATGCATATCGAATTTTTTCCACAAAGGGCTGGTGTGGGTGCAGGTTTTTATTCCAAACAAAGCATTGGTTGCACCTGATAGCCACTGAAAATGAAAATCATTAGACATAAAAAGGTGTGGACTTGCCTGGTTGGAATGAAAACCTGCACCCACACTGGTCATTTGTGGAAACGATTAGACACCCATGAACTAATGTCTGTGTTAACTGTCCTTTGTCCTCTCAGTGTGGGCTCTCTAGTTTCTTTCTTTTTACCTCCCAAAAAACATGCCAGTATACAGACCCAGGTGCTGTTCAAGGAACAATAGTACAAAGCAGGAAAACACTCTGAAAGAGACATCAGTCCATCCAGGGCACTATTAACACCTAGAGAAAAGCTATGGTAGCCAGTCCACCCAGTGTCATGTGTCTGAAATTGGAAGGAACCTCAGAGGAACCCTTGCACATGTACAGAAATAACAGGTAGCCCCAAACTCAGGATGGACTCAGGAATCCTGAAGATTAATGCGTATTCACTAGGGATACTTTCATTATTTAAAAAGTGACCAATATTTTGTGACAAATATTTAATATGTAGTTTGATTTCTCCTCGCTAAAGTTTCTCAAGCACGTTCTCTTAGCACCACTGCTGCTACATGAACATGATGTATAGATGAACATGGCAGAGGTAAAGCTACATCTTCCTGGAAACAGAACACGAAAGGAATGTCTGGTTTTTGTAAAAATGTTTTATTTATTCAAAAATATATTATTATTATTATTATTTTTGCACTACAGAGGTCTGTTTGTGAAGTCAAGGGCCATGGTTTGAAGTCAAAAGGCAGTTAAGTAAATTGATGATGATTTGATTTGATGATGATTTGATGATTTGCAACTTACGACCATTCGACTTTACGACCACAATCGCTAGCCGCGGCGTACGACAGCGTACCAGCTTCCGGCATCATTTCACAGTACTGTACTGTACGTATCGTGTTACGACCGGTCTGTCGGTCCCAATCGTGGTCGTAAGTCGACGACTACCTGTACTATTGTATAAACTATTTGTACCTTGATGAATTGCATAACATCATATTTGTTCGATTGCATCGTACTGCATTGAATGGCATTGTGTTGAAACAAATCAAAATCGGATCGCACTGCATCGTAATAGGGGTGAATCGTATCGTATCGGTAGATGCTTCATATGTATCTTTATCGGATCGTATTGTTGGCTGTGCATCGAGATGCGAATCACATCAGCCTCAGTTACAGAGATGCTATGCAGATATTACTATGCAGCATACAAATCTTTGCAAATACAAAGAAAAGCAAAGGAAACAAAGCAAAGGAAAATCCCATTGTTTAAGAAAGCTCCAATACAAGACATGTCCTAAATGAATCTTGCTTTATCAGGGTGAACTTGACCTTTCCATGAAGACTATCCAAATAAACAGCATTGCAGGGATTTCTGCACAGATTCTCAGACTACCTAGTGCCCCAGTATGGAAGCCTGGGTTTAGGACGCAGCCTGGGTTTTATTGGTTCGTGTCTGGAAGGTAAGACACATGGCTCCTCCCTCCTCTACGTCATTAACGCAGGTTGCCTGGGGAGCGAAAAGCGCCATGCAGACTTGAGCAGCAGCGATGTGAGAGGATGGAGCGGGTTCAGAGACATCTATATATGTAAATTTATTTATTCATATAATAATATACACAGCTTTGTGTTTGGGGTGGTCGCGGTGGTGTTTGGTGTAGCATCGAAGTCCCTATGCGGAGGTGAAGCAGCGGCCAGCAGCCATGGCTCAGCCGCAGCAGCGGGTGGTTCAGCTGTCGGCGGCCGCGCTCGCGGTGGTACTGCAGAAGGAGGACGGCGGTGGCGACGACGCGTCGTGCAGCAGCGCCAGCAGCGGCCACGAGGTTTTCATGGAGTTTAAGTGCCAAAATCTGCGCAGCTTCTGGAATAAAAGGCTCGTGAAGGCCATGTCCGAAATTTACTTCCAGGGCTGGATGGAAAATTCAGTGCTGCTCATTCAAGGAAGTGGAACCAATTTGGAGGTGCTGAGGGAAGCGTGGATGCGCAGAGCTCTCAGGTCACCCAAGGGATTCACCATCAAAGCAGTGGGTAGGTTCCTCCAAAATCCTCGACTCAAGCTGAGAAGATAAGACCTCTCTGCTCAAGGGTACAGAGCACAGGTTTCTATGAGATTCTGGAGCAAAATCTAGCTAATGCCAGTTGAATATCATGGAAAGGACATGGGAAGGTTTGTTCACACAGTAGCTTCCCAAGGTCAGAACGAGGAAGGTAATGAGGAACGCCAAAGAAAGGTTTATTATCAGTAGGTTGATGAGATTTTTTTTGGAGCTCGGCAGATATGTTGTATCATTGTATTAACAGAGCATGTTTCAGTGTCATCCAATATACAGTATTACACGAACAAGGCATCAAATGCAGAACTGCGATTACCATCACTCGCTCAGTGGACCGTCGATATGCATAATCAATACTTTTGTATAATGCTTCCCTTGTTCATGTGAGCATGAAAATAGTACCGTATAGAATAGCGAAGCCTCAAGTTGAACATGAACTGCAGGTCCTCAACATGCCTGAAGGGTAAGGTAACGTGCAGCATTGCTGTATTATTTCCACATGACAGGAAATAAAAATGTAAGTGCAGAATGGCCTTTAACCCTCACATTGCAAAAACACCCTCTCCCCCACACAGACCCAGATACACACACCCTAGCGTGTAGTTTAACCGTGTGTAAATTATGCTCTGGAATTCCTAGTTATTTTGAACATTGCTGGTCTTGAAGCATTTAGTGTACAGTGACAACAGTTAATTATATTTTCATTGGACACATGTTGAGGTGAAAGGTCTGTGGTGGCTCCAAACACACACACACACACACACACACACACACACACACATGGTCGCTGGTGTTGCTGAACCCACACGAAGCCGTCAGCACTGTGTGAGATCAGCCATTTGCTCCTGCTATCAGGGCAATAGAAGGTGGAGGTCAACTCAGGCAGTTGTATGTGAAGAGAGAGCATAAAGGAGTAGAGCTAGACCACACAATGGGATTGTCTGCAATGGTTTGGGATTGAACTTGTCTGGCATGTAAACAATTGTGCTTTTGTAACTTCAGGCCAGACAAAAAGCCGTTGCCTTGGTCTGAGCTCAGTACTATGGCAGCGTAGTTTACCATCTATTCACGGAAAGCTACAGCGCTAAGTTATCTTGACAAGCGGCTGTCCAAGAGACCAGTTTATAAGGTTTCAGACATTCATTCACCTTTTCTTTACAGTTTTCTGAATGCATCGGTTGCTTTATTTTCAGTCGCTCATCATCTGTGTTTTTTTTTTTTTTTTTTTACCTGAGCCACTGGTTATATTCTTAGTATCTTTTACACTTTTTGAAAATCACGCCAGTTTTCTTAAACCGTCTTTCTTTCCAGACCAATGCTTCCCCAGGAGGAACTGCTTATTGCTAGTCTGTGATTTCCTATCAGTGGATGAGATGATTCATTTGCCCCACCACCCCTCATTCCTGTCATCATTATCAGTGTACTTTTGTGTAAGGGTGGTTCCCTGCTGCATGTTAAAATTCGGTTTGGAGGAGGATGAAGAGATGTGTTCAGCGTAGACAGTGTTTTGTACACGGCACTCAAAATTGATCTTTGTCAGCCTGAGCTGGTTTCATGGTCTGTAGTATAGCTCTATTTACTGATGTTACAGTGCATAAAGGACACAAATATGTACTGTGCAATTCAATTTGTTGGTGTTTTTGATTGCAGAGTTGTTTAGATGGCTAGTTTAAATGCTAATAAATTTTTCATATGCAAATGATCTTGAACTGCAGGAAATTTACCATAAATAATTTGTGTATTTAAAAAAAACAACAACAAAAAAACGAATTGATGTACAACAATGTGATATGTTTTGACATGTTTTAATAGTCTTTAGTGAAAAGTCTTGTCAAGGCCATCTCTGTAATTTGCGCTTATCTGGTGAAATCTGAGGCTGCACCCTCAATGGTTGCCTGATCTCTCTGCATTATTGAGTGGCTCCAGATCCAGCTCACAACAGGAGGCAATCTAAGTGCAATCATTCACACAGAGCCATGGAGAATGCACGAAAGCGGCCGGTAATGTGAACCGTCACAGAATTCGGCGTTATATTTAAGGCTGTCAAGCGTGTTCTTACCGAAATCGTATCATTCAAGCTCTCCTTTCAAGTTCTTATGTCAAACATAGCTGCTGCCTGACTACTATTATTAGGAGTTTTTGGTATTCAGTGGAACTGTAAGCTAATCTCTGTGTGACAATGTTTATTGGAGAACTCACCCCTGACTGGTTGTTTTGGAGTCAGATTGCTTTGCCCCAGATCCCTATGTTTTGTAAATGTCTCACATAGAACTGAGGGGTCATTCATCAGCGTGGGCCACGTCTCCTATATCTCAGCATATTAGGCATGACCAGGCTTCACGCTGGACTGCTGTATGGAGAGGGGAACGTCTTGGGAGCTTACACATTGAAACCCTCGCAGTTAACCAGAAACCAAAGGTCATGGTTCCCCTCCTCTCTTCATGGAGCTCATTGTGGACATGGGCAGATAAACAGTACATCCAGGTTTGCCCCAGGCGCAGATGAGGCCCAGTTCAGCCAGCATACGCTTGTAAAAGAACACGAGTTCTCTCATTAGGGCATAGCTTGCATTATTGTCTGAATTATTAAGGTCCAGTGTGAAGATGTTTATACACTAAACATGCCAATTGCATTGTTAAGACTACATGCAGTTGCATACAGTGTATTCAAAGCCCCGATGTGAAATAGCTTTATATGCCTGCTACTATATATTGATCTGAATCAAAAATAATTCGAAACAAATTAGAAAAATGACTAGAATCATCATGTGAAGCACTTGCATTCTCTGGACACCTTGTGTTGGAATAAAGAGACTGGATCTGGTTTCTAAGAAGGCTACCACTGGAATGTTTTCTTGTGGTAACCAAACACCAAACCACAGTCTACCACAAGCAGCTGTGTGTGGTGCCTTTTTGACTTCACCGTGTTTCTCCAATGAATCCCCGTATCCTTTATCCATCACTGTATTTAAACAAACCCTGACAGCAGGCAGATGGATGAGTTTGAGCCATGTGATCTCATCACTTGATTTGTCTTCTTTCTGGAAATTCTGCCTGTTACTTACAATTCCCAGACTAATTTCACTTTTTAAAAAATAGCATTTTTTTACGTGAAATTAGTCAGACTTCAGATAATTCATTTTGATTGTAGAACCTCAGTTTTGTTTGGCTGTGGAAGTCTATGTGCATGAACGTGCACAGAAGAAATCAAAATGTGTCTGGTTTTTTTCTATTAGGGAGAATAGAGGAGATTGTGTTCCTTTTAGGATGTAGCTGAGTTTGGCTTCTTTTTATAAGCTTTAACATGGAACGTGACCTTGGCATCAAGTCTAGAAACTGACCTTTGTTTTGAAGTACACTGGACATCACTTGCTGCATCCTTTTGGTTGAAGGGGCACATATTTATAGCATGCAAGCCACCAGAAATCTAGGCTCATAAACAAATAAATAACCTACTTCCTTTCAGTTAAACAGAATATCTTTTTTTTTGTGAATCCCACCTTGCTCTCATTGTCCTGCCGCTTTTCTTATGGAAGAATATTTTTTAGAGACTAATTGTTTAAATTTAGAGTCCGGTGAATACTTTTTTGTCTCCAAAAAAGTGATTCCCATCGCACTGCCTTAGCCTTGTGCTTTTGTTTGACTGAAATCAAGACATACCACGCTTTTAACTTTAAAGCTGTTCAGGATTTAGACTGTGATTAAGCTGTTACACTGGTAAAGGCCCCCCAGTGTAAGGATAACAAAATTGGAATCTGATTTAGTTCAGTCTTAGTTTAAGGAAATAGCTCTCATCTGGTGTGAATTACTGTCATGGATCTTGATTAGTGGAGTGTGAGTGCTGTAAACATTAGGCCCCACCAGCTTCTGGAGGTGAGACCAGCCTGAAACACCTGGAATGTCTAAACATCAGCAAAATGACTAAAATGTCTAAAAATCAGCTTTTTTTTTTTTTACTTTCCCTGTCAAACATGCAATTTAGGCCTGGGAGCATCAGGGTGGGTGAAGATGCAGAGAATATATTTATGTTAAAGGTTATGTTCCTTTTAAAAAATAAAGTTTACACTTTGATATGGGTGTATTACTTTTAAACTGGCGAATGGGCATGTATATTACCTGCTGATTGTGTAAATGACATTGTTATATAATAATAATAATAATAATAATAATAATAATAATTATAATTATAATAATAATAATATCTTTTTTATATTTAAAGCTTTGTCTTTTCTTAACTTTTCTCTGTATTTATTAAACAGTGCCATTTGGCACTAGTTTACGAATGTTAGTGACCCTCCTGTTTTGTAAAATGATGCCAGATGTTTTCTAAGGTTACCAGGTTACTGGGTTACTCTGCTGGCTGCAGTGAATATATTAGAATTTATTACACATTTATATTTGAATCTTCTCAACAATGTACGAGTACACATCAGTGTCATTTTGTAGCTTGGCTATTTTGTCTGGGGAATTTGCTAACTGTTTGTGTCTTTATTTTGCTTTCTTTATTAGTGAGTTCATCAGGATAATTTAAGTATTAAATCAATAGCAGTAAAGCAAACAGAAGCACTAAGCAAACTTAGAGATATATATATATATATATATATATTTTTTTTAAGTTATCTTTCCTTTTTATCTGCCCAAATTATAAATGTTGTCAGGTATCAGTTTAACTATGTGAAGCAAAATTTCCAGAGCTTCTTTGTTAATCATTGCACATGTCTGCAAAATGAGTTCCAGCCTCTTCACTTGGTAATGGTGTCTTTTTGTGATCTGAAAGAGACCCATATTTGATAACCTGATCACCCAGTGGAACAGCATGTAAATGGAGTGGTAAGATGAGGAACATAAAATAAAAGTTAATCTGTGTGAAATGTACCAGAGTCGGTGTAAAGTTTAAATGCCTGGTGTGCAGAAAAGCCTGATAGTTTGGTTAGACCTAGACTAGGAGCACTTCAATTCACTCTAGAAGTCATTGATGCATACCAGTTTTAGACAGCTCCTCCTATGATACAACATAATTATTAACACATGGATGGCCAGTTCATGTCTGCAAAATTTCACCTCTTTACTGATATTTTTTGCAGCTCATCTGGATTCCACCACCTTTACAACTTTACAAAGAACACTTTGTTCTTGTGATCTTTACTGAAATAGAGCAGGTTTCATCAAATCAAATGCTGCACCAGGAAACCTTCATTTTGTAGTGAAATGAAGGGTGATGCATGCATTAGCTCACTAAACCCTATAAGATAAAAGCAGATGCAAAAAGGATTAAGACAGCTCATGATTGTTCTTAGTTAAAAACCTGGATGTCTTCTAAACAACACGTCAGATGCAGAGAGCTTTGATTTCTAGGCTTTTGATGTTGAGCAAAACCGCAGTGGAATTTGAGTAAGGGGCAGTGGGTTTCAACATCAATTCTTTTTTTCAAGAAAATCAATTAATCTTAGACCTGATGAGGCAGGATTTATTGCCTCTATTCTTCATGCATGGTGTGCACGATCAGACTCGTTCTTCTCGTTACATAGTGAAGCTGTCCTGAGACCAGGTGGAGTCGTACAACTCCTGCCAGCAGCGCTGATTGATCCTGCAGTGTGTGGGTACAAAGCAGATAAAGTTGAGGAAAGACAGAGCTGAGATTAATAACAGATTAAAGTACTGTGAAAAAAAATCTGTACCTCAGGAACAATTTGGGGAACAGTTTGGGAAAGCAAGTAGTTCCATGTAGAAGTGGGCGATATAATATAATTTACTAAACAATTTTATGTTTCATGGTGGGTGCACAAAAGCCTTGTCAGCAAAAAAAACATTAAAAAGAAGCTGGGGGAAAAAATGCTAATATATAATATATCATTATATAATGTATAGCTTTTGTATATCATATACCTTGTAAATAAATGCATGAACAGTGAAATGGAGAAAATGTAAAGATTTTACAAATCATCTGCTTTAAATAAGGTTTTATAGTTTTTTATAGATGTTATATTATAAGATATAATTATTTAAATTAATGAATACGTTATTTATTATAAGAAGCAGAATAGCCACAATATTTCAAAAATGCATGTTATAACCAAATTTATCATTATATCAAAATTAAATCATGTCTACGTCCAGACGAAGTTTATTAAAATGCTTTCCCACTAAGAGGTTCATATTTGGTTTACATTAGACCCAGATTTGTCTAGTTGTGTAAAAGATATGTTTGTCAGACTAAGTAATCATGTCATAGTGCCATCACTGTAAGTGTAGGTTCAAGAAAATTTTAATCTAAGCCAATAGTTGATGTCTCCAGGTCTAACCACACATTAGACATGTTAAACAGCCTGAGCTTCATATAGGCAGCTTGCACAGGTTAGCTTTTATCCACTACCTTCCCCCTCCCAGAGTGAAAATCAAATTCTGAGAAATGCCTCGGCATTTGCTTTTGCTAACTACTTTTAGACTAAGCAGAGTGGACTGAAGGAAATCTTGTTTGTGGTTGTGATGAGGAATGAGGCTCCCCACATTAAAATCAAAGCTTTATTAGTTCTGGGGATCTCCCTCTACACCCTCCCTGCTCTCTATGTGTTTTACTACATCAAGAGTTAATTACCTCTGTGGTTTGCTAATGTGAAAACCTAGCAAAAAAAAGACTTAAACCACATAGGTGACTAAATATACTGCATAAATATACTATATATATATATATATATATATATATATATATATATATATATATATATATATAATATACTGTATATATAATATACTGTGTATATTTAGAGAGTAATTTTCAAAGTGTAACTTTTGGAAAAATGCTTTTTGAAGACCAACTTTTGTCTTATATAAAGAAATGCTTTAAATGTAAAAATATTTTTTTATATGGCATATCATATATCACCTGCAGCAAATCTGGATTTAATTAGCCTAGGCTGTCCATCTCATTGTGAAAAAACACGCCCATACCCCATACATGCGTCGAGTATCCAATCGCAGAGCAGACTAATCACGGCCAACGAACTGACACACTCGCCGGTCATTTTCTTCTAAGCTTTTCTTTGACTGCCGGTATTAGCATCTCCTGACGATACATTCTGACATGCTGTTTTTCTTGGCTGCTTGACAGTTGTTAATTAACTCACAGATAAATAAGCATTTATTACCATGAGTTTAAAATTTGCATCATAAGCTTGCCTCAGATGCTGGTTCACTTGGCACTTATACTTTATATATACACTATATATAGTAGTGTGTGTATATATAGTGTATATATAGTGTATCTTCTCAAGGGACAATACCATAGAAGTGAAACTTGGATATATTTTAGAGTAGTAAATGTGCAGCTTGTACAGCAGTACAGCACTAAGTGATAACAGCTGTACGTCGTGTAACCATGCAAAGCCACATGTCCTATTCATCATGCTCATGTTTTTGTCTGCTTGACAGGACCATACAAATTAGTGTATCTTCTATTAAAACATGTAAAATTTAGTGCTTTGAGTACAATTCTCTCATACTGACCACTAGATGTTCAACATGGAACCTCATGGCAAAGACTCTCTGAGGATTTAAAAATTAGAATTGTTGCTTTCCACAAAGACGGCCGAGGCTATAAGAAGATCAGCAACACCCTGAAACTGAGTTACAGAACAGTGGCCAGAGCCATAAATAGGTTTTCCAAGACGGGTTCCATTCGAAACACACCTTGCAAGTGTCCATCCAAGAAGAGTCAACATACTGTGTACTGTGAACTAGACAATGTAGGTGCAGAAGCTGGCTTCAAAAAACAGATGCATGATTGTGCCATCATTGTTTAAGAGGTTTCAGAAGGTCCGCTTGTCAGTGCTCAGACTATACAACAAGTCAGTTTAATGGCCATCATCTCAGAAGGAAGCATCTTCTAAAGCAGGCTCATAAGAAAGTCTGAAAACAGATTACTAAAGACCTGTCCAAGAGCATGAATGACTGGAACCATGTCCTGTGGTCTGAAAAGACTGAGATAAACTTGTTTGACTCAGATGGTGTCCAGAATGTGTTACCTTATTTTTAGAAATTCCATCCCAAATGGAAATCGGTACTTAGTGTACATTTTCTTCGTCTTCTGTCGCCCTGTTCACGCTTTTGTGCCACATTGTGTAGTTTCCATGGTACCTGATAGTGAATTTGCTGTAAATGAAACAAAGGTTTAAATGTAGGAAGGCAGCCTCAAGTTACAATAAAATTTACATTTACTCCCCAGTAGTGATCATTTACATTTATATATTCGTTCATGTTTTTCCATTTGTTTTAGAAAGTTGTCCAACTAAAGCACAGTAAAAATGCGAACATGGTTTTGGGGAAGGTTTTCAAAGCACTGTATGTGGTTATGGTAATATTGTTCTCTAAAGTGCTCTCCCTCTCTTATCCAGGGTGTGTTTTTAGTTAGATCTATTGCATCTGTTTGTTGTAAAATAAAGAAATGGAATATTAATTATTATGTTTACATTAAACAAGTGTATGTTTTTGCTTAACGAACCAATATAAATAAATGTTCTATCCAGGAAAGCTGTTATGTAATTAGTACAATGGTTGATAAGAAAGTTTGCCTGTAAACAGGAGACTACCTTCTGACACCATATTGTCAGGATGTCACAGTTTCCTCACTGAATATAAAGGCAGGAAGCGTTTTATATGAGAAAACCTCCAAAATAACCAAGGCATCAGTGTCCTCATAGCTAGAGGTGGCCCTGCTCCTGCCAGTGAAATAAGACACATTTATAAACGAAGTGTGGTATTCTTTCCCCTGGTTTCTCTCTCACTGGCCTCAGATTGTTGGTTGAAATATGTTACTGACAAAAAGAAAATAATCACTCACTTCCAGTAACTGCTTATCCTGGTCAAGGTTAATGGATGTGAGGTGGGACTACACCCTGGATTGGGCACCATGCACTCACACACACATTTACACCTAGCGAAGGATAAGAAACTGAACAGAAATTCCTCACAGGAAATAAACCAAGTTTATGATTGACCCTAGGACCCTGGAGATGTAGCAGAGAAAGACTACTCACTACAATCCTGTGCTGCCAAGAGGGAGATTGTAGAACAAGAAAACAAGAATGGGAATGAGTGTTATCTCTAAACACTGAACTAAAATAAAAAAAGGACTATTATATTATCTTCATTCTGATAATTACATGGATCTGCAAAGGAAGTCAACACTTTTACTATGCAGTCAGAAATAGCATATATGGGGGTTTCAGCTACCATATGTGGCACATTGTGAGCTGCAATTATTTAATATTATCCCTCTAATGTTGGAATAGATGCAATCATACTAACTATATGTACCCCTGTATGTGGTGTGTGTGTGTGTGTGTGTGTGTGTGTGTGTGTGTGTGTGTGTGTGTGTGCGCACCCTCAACTTTGATGTGGAAAGGAAAGACTGTAATCCATCCCCTGATTATAATTAATCCTTTGTGGTTAATTAGTTAGAAAGATGGTTTAGCTTAAAAAAACATTTCTGGCTGTAATTCACTTTTTTGTTGCTGTTTAAAAAAGGCACTACATTGCTGGCATAGAAAATCAATGATATAATACAGGTATCATTATATTTATTGATTTGTCTTTATTAACTCCTTAATCCCATTTGTTCACGCTTTGAGGCAATTCATGCAGCATTCATAGAGCCATGTAATTTGTAATTTGTAAATTGTAGTAATGTCATTTTCCACCTAGAGACACTTGACATGCAAAGTGGGGAAAAAACATGGATACCTATATGAAATCATGTCTTTTGTTTGCTTAGTCAGAGCACATATAACTAATACTATTACAATAAAGAATTCAATCACATTTTTACAGATCTGAGTGAATACTGGTGCTATTCTACTGTAACAAACTTTCAGGCAAGATTTAGGACTGAAACTTTAGAACAGAAAAAGCAGACAAATGCAAGTACACCAATGTTAATGGGATTTAAAAGTTACTTCTGCTGTAAACTAATTTACTAAATAAATTGATTTATTAAAATTAAAATTGCCATCAGTACTTGCCTGAATTAATATTTTCTCTTACACCAACAAAAAGAAGCAAAAGTTCCAGAATACTTTCTGTTTCATAAAAATGTCACTGCATTATAACTTAAATTTTTTTCCCTGTAATTAAGTTGTATGCCTAGTGTAAAAAAAAAAACTCTTTTATGTTTATATCCTAGCTCGGAGCATCAAGGCTAAGGATCTTATGTGGTTTTAGATCTTGTGTCATGTCTGGACACAATTTTTATATGACTTTCTTTGTGTTTGTTTCGATCAACTTTGATGACTTCTTTTATTTTTAATTTGTAAATTTTTTCTGCATAATAAATATTAATTTTTTTGTGCGTGTTTTTCTCAGGTGATTTATCTCCAGTACAGATGTCACCTATCTCTCAGTCGCAGTTCATTCCACTGTCTGAGGTCCTATGCTCAGTCATATCAGACATGAATGTTGCTCACGTTGTGGTCAACCAAGAAGCACTAATTAATCATATGATGAAGGCCCATCCAGGTAGCATGTTATAACAAATTCATAACTGGTTTTAATATTGTTCAGTATATTGTTTAGTATATTGTTCCGATATGTCAGATATTTAGCACTGCAGTGTTAATTAATTAATTAATTAATATTTCTTTATGACTTTCTTTTTTTGTTTTGTTTTTAGGAATGGCCATTCCCACTCAAGATATTCTCTACAATGCTCTGGGAGCTCTCATTAAAGAAAGGAAAATTTATCACACTGGAGAGGGCTACTTCATTGTTACACCTCAAACATACTTTATCACCAACAACTTGGCAAAGGAGAAGAACTGGTGGACAAATGACAATGACCAACACTCTCCTCCTCCTATAACATACTTGATGAGCAATGAGACCTGCATGGATGCTTCTACCGAAGTACCCATTATGCCTCATTGTAAGTCCTGTAGTTGCTTCACACCTCAAATAACTGCTCCTCCTTCTGTCCAAGAGCAGTCTATTAGCATAAGTGAATGCACTGGGAAAAGCCTTAAGTGGCCCAGAGAATCCAAGCCAACTGTTCAGCACCAGTCCACATCTACAGCAGCAGACTACCAGGCTAGTGAAATCAGCAAGTCTACCGTCACTAGCCGCAAGGACAAGGAAAAACCCGGACGCAAGTTTGGCCTCAGCTTGTTTCGGCGCAACACAGGGAAAAAGGAAAACAAGCTAAAGAAGGAATATGCCACTTTCTCTGGACAGTTTCCACCTGAGGAATGGCCAGTCAGGGATGAGGATGATCTTAATAACCTTCCTAGAGATTTGGAGCATGCTATAATTAAACGGATCAACCCTGAGCTAACTGTTGATAACCTTGTCCGTCATACAGTCCTGATGAAAAAAATGGAAGAGAAGGCAGCTAGAGTGACAAAAGCCCTGACTACTGACAAAGGCATGTCCACAGATATCCTGCTTCCTAAGCAGAGACACCATTCAGCTAAACCTCCTGCAAGAAGATCAGCCTCTAAGGCCATTCGGAGTAAGAGAAGAGGTCCCTCAGCAAAAGAGAAACAGAGGACAAAGAGTAAGGATGCTCCATGTGATGAGAATTTACAGGGAGATGATCTCATCCCATCTCGCCTCAGGCCTGAATTAGTCCTAAACGAGCCTGACCATCACGAGAACTGCACAGATTTGGATGCAAAATTTGTCTATAAGAAACGCATAGAGGATCCTTTTCAGCCGTTGCTAGGATGTGATACAACCGTCAATCATAAAGAACAAAGGAGGAGAGAAGCCAAGACTTCTAGTCGACGAGAGCGAGCAGGCCACCGATCAAAGTCCTGGGACCCTCACCATGTGAAAGAGGCCACTGAAGAGCTACAGAAAGCCTGCATGCTGTTTGACAGGTCATGTGAACAGCTTCATGAAAGAGGGCTCAATTTGGACTCCGCCATAGATACTAAAACAATCCAAGAACTTCCTGGAGACTACAGCTCTTTCTACCCTGAGAACACCACACTGAGGATAGAAGATAAAGTCAAACAGAAAGGAAGAGAGTTCAGTGATGGGAGAGCGAAGCAAACAATACAGATTTTACAAGAAAGAGATTTAAAAGACATTCCTGAACAAAGGCTTGGTACAGACTTTGCTTCACTATCATACAAAGCAACAGAATTACCCGCGTCATGGTCCAAGCCTACAGTTCGGTGTAGACTGTCTCTTCATCTACTTAACAGTAAGGAGGAATCTGAGCACTGTCCTGACCTCCTCTCCTCACATCATCAAACTGGCAGCATAGCAAGCAGTGTGAACAATGAGAAGAGGGTACAAAGAAACACAAACAGAGCAGACAGTGAAGTACACACCGATGCAGAACAGCTCATTTATCAGAACACTGAAGATGATGACGATGGATGTAGCTCTCTCTGCCTGAATGAGGACCATGCCAATGAGTTAGTTCATGCTGGCACATCCCGCTGTCGTGAGCCAGTGTGTTTCGATGCAAACTGGGACAGCTCTTTTATAGAAGAAAACATATTAACTCTTCAGCAAGACACCAAACGCGCCACACAAAGACCTCATGAATACAGGTGGCCTCAAACTGAACACAAGCCTGGTTTGTCCCACATACCAGAAGACGGCAGCCCTGGAGAAAACCTGCAACATGCGAATGAGAAACTGAGTCAGCCCAGCCCAGGACATTCTGACCCCACTGATACCCTGGACATCAGTATCTTTGATTACAGTCAGATGAGTGAGAGGGGCTCTGATACTGAAACAGTACAAAAGTCTGCAGATGAAGACGATGACCAAACCAGCCACTGGGTTTGTCACTCACAGGACTATAACCAAATTCAGTCAGTGGCCGCTGATAAACTGCAGCCTGCAAATCCGAGTCGCTGTGATGGTACTGGAGCTTGTACAGGTGAAACAGCCGAGAATCAAAGCAATACAGCAGACAGTGGGATCGACTCTCCAAGGTCAGTCATTTTTACTGGTCAGGAATTTTAAATGTATTAAATTAAACTAAAGTGGTTTTAAGACGTTTTATTAAGTTCACCATGTTTTTCATTGTGTCACATTTGCTATCTTACTGTCTACAAAATCACTGTGCTAATTCAGTGAATAGCAGTGGATACAAACAGAATATAGGCAATTGAAATAAATGTACATTTATAATAAAATATAATAAATTGCTATGAATGCAATGATATTCATATTCATATTTATTTATTAATTTAATTGCATTTGCCATTCTATTTCTATCTACAGAATACGCATGAGTCTTATGTCCCCTAACTCTGTGATACTGAAAGGGCTGAAACGGCATAGTTTCCTGGAGAACCTTGAAAAGCTCCACTCCAAAACCAACGGCATTCATCCTCAAAGTTCCTTGCTCCAGCTCACACCTGTCATGAATGTGTGAACAGCTGGGTGTGGATTCACACGCGGTGCTTTGAGCTCATTAATTTACTTCTGTATAAATGTGTGTATTTATAGTTATTACATGTAAATACTTTTGTTAATACAATATTGAATCGTACGTGTGATATTGGGGTAACTGGACTACTGAGGTAGGGGTTTTCTTTTTCTTATTAGCTATTTCAGTACTAAGACACTCTGTTTATAAAGAGGGTGGTGTTAGTTCAATTAATCCTTTACACTTCAAAATCAAAATATGAAAACCTTTGTAAACTGAGAAAAATAAAAATGTTTACTGAGCGATTTCCAGGCTTCTGTGTTTTATTCATTAATAAGAGGAACCTGAAACCCTCAGGTAAACATTAAACAGAGCTTTACAGTACACTGATTACTGACTACAGAGTGCCCAAAGATATTCAACATGAGTAGTTTTTACTGCATTTTAACACAGATACTGTCTGCAAAATGTAACATAAGAATACTCTTGAACAAGATAACATTTTAAGTGTAAGTATTCAAGTTACTTTAAGTAAACAACATGGTTTTTAAATGTGTGCCTAATGTGGCATTGACATTGGCATGAAAAAAGAACAGACCCTAATGCAGTGTTATGCAAATAAAATTATGGCAGGAAATACACTGGAATGCTTTACTACTACACATGACACTAATCGGATGAAATGTTTGCAAGGGTATCAGCATTACAATTCTTTTTTTTTATTTTCAATGTCTTTGTCTTGTAATTACCAAGCACACCTACTTACCCTGCAGCAACTGAGGAAACACGTGGAAGCTCATGGCGGCCTATATTGAATTTCATGGGAGTTTCTAGTCAGAGAACAGAAAACTTCTCTTTTGTCTTGTTCCTATTGCTCTTTCTGTCTGTTTACTAGAACATACTGATCCATAAACCTAATAACACACAACTTGCATTATACAACTGCTGCAGTTGCAAGTTGAAAGCATCTTGTAACATTAATATCAACATTAGCTCGAACAGAACAAGAAGCTATCAAAGTTCACTTATGCTATAGGAAACTATTTTTGGTAGAGCATGTGTGTTTACCAAATAATATGAACCACACTTCTTCTTCTTCTTCTTCTTCTTCTTCTTCTTTTTCGGCTGCTCCCATTAGGGGTCGCTACAGCGGATCATCCGTCTCCATACCCCTCTGTCCTCTACATCTGTCTCTTTCAACCCAACTACCTGCATGTCTTCCCTCACCACATCCATAAACCACCTCCTGAATTCTGGAAGCGGTTCTAGATATTGATTTCTGTAAAGTTGTAAGCTCACTATACCCCCCTGCAATCTGTCAGTGGATCACTAGCTTCATGACAGGCAGGAAACGACAGGTGAGACTTGGACCTCTGGTATTTGGACAGTCAGCACTGGTGCTCCTCAGGGATGTGTCCTCTCCCCACTACTATTCTTCCTCTATACGAACGACTGCACATCAAGTGACCCGTCTTTTAAACTACTGAAATTTGCAGATGATACCACGCTCATATCAAGTCTGCATATGAGCAGGAGGTGAAGCAGCTGGTGCTATGGTGCAGTCAGAACAACCTAGAGATAAACACACTCAAAACTGTGGAGATGATAGTGGACTTTAGGAAACACCCCTCAACACTACTCTCCCTCACAGTATCCAACAGCCCTGTGCCATCTATGAAGAACTTCTGCAAACTACTATTTTTCAAGACCTGAAATGGGAGTCCAACATAAACTCTGTTCTCAAAAAGGCCCAGAAAAGGATGTAATTTCTATAACAATTGAGAAAGTATGGTCTGCCACAGGAGCTGTTGATACAGTTCTACACTGCAGTCATTGAATTTTTTGCATGCAAAAAACCACTGGTGCTCCCCGGCCCACTCTCCGGGGCTTGTACTATACAAGATCGAGAAAATGGTTAATGGAGAGGCAATGAAGGGCTAGAGCATGAAGTCTGTGCTGGAAAGTCCATGCACATTAATAAGACTCGTCTGTAGTCTGTCATGTCCAAAACTTAAATGTAGGGGGAAGATATTGGGGTTAGATATCGGGGTCAAGTGATACAAACAATTTGTGGAACATAAAATGGAAGCTTCCCACCTGTCCCATTGACTAATATGAAAGTGGGCGGGGTTAAACTTAAAGTACTGCAGCACTTTCGGTTGAACCTCCACCCGTATATACAGTCACTGCTACAGAAGTGTGGAATTATAGCGCCCCATAGCGGCTGTTTGTAACAAAAATGACTTCATGAGTCAGGCTGAAGTTTAGCGCTTCTTTAAATCACCTCACAGCAGCAAAACAAGCGCGGTCAGCTTTTTAATGTTTTGCACGGCTTTAAAGACATTACAGAAAACCTGAGCACTTGCACAGACACTGATAATAAATAATACAAATGCACTCCGAGCTCAGTCGCGCTGTCAATAGCAAGATGGTTTTAAAGAGGATTTCTGATGTGGCTGCTTTTTAATTTCCCAATATTTTTTTCAGTTATGCCCTAAACCAGGGATCCTCAAACACCGGGCCGCGGATCATTCGCTACTGAGCCGCACAGAGAGAATAAAACATTTCTATTCTATTTCCATTTTATTGACCTTCGCGCTGCACAAAAATAAATTTGCACTGATTTTCCATTATGGCGAGTTGAGTCACGTTTTCATTCTAGATGTAATAATAAAATAAATTCGATTCAATACCAGTTTATTTCTATAGCGCTTTGACGATAGACATTGTCTCAATGCAGCTTTTTAGAATGTAAGTATTATTGAACAAATCTTGAATTATTTGCACTGTGTATTTATTCCTGCAAGCCTGGGGCGACTGGCAAGGAGAAAAAATCCTTAGATGGTATGAAGAAGAAACCTTGAGGGTAACCAGACTTGAATGAGAACCCGTCCTTATATGGGTGACACAAAGAGTGTGATTATAAATCATTTAAAAAAACACAATACAAACAGCAAAGTGTGAGAAATATCATGAAAACCGGAGTGTGTGATTATGAGTAATGTCCTTTCTATACAGTCTAATACAGTCAGGTAGAGATTTATATAATATGCACGTATATTATATTATAATTATATTATACAGTATATATATATATATATATATATATATATATATATATATATATATATATATATATATATATATATATCAATTATATATCTATCATATTATCATATCAGTAACACCGGTCCGCTAGGTGGCAGCAGAGCGCTGGCGTGTTGCGGCTCGCGTCTTTTTGCTCATGCGCTTAAACGCACTTGGCGCCAGAAAGTGTGAGGAGTCGGAGCGTCTGCGTACGGACAGTGTGTGTGTGTGTGTGTGTGTGTGTGTGTGTGTAGACGCAAACAAGCTCAGAATCATCAGGCCGTCTCTTCCCAGAAGCCTTCAGACATCAACTCCTTCCGTCTCTCACGTCGAGTAGAACACTAACAGGTTGGAAAGTATATATATTTTTTTCTTTACAATTTGTATCAATAATAACAATATCATTGTTCGTTTTCACGTCTGTCCGGTGCTTTTTTCCCCAGATTAAACTTTACTGAGCCCTAGCCAGCTAAACGGCTAATTAGCGTGCTATAATACCAGTGTTCGATGTGTGTAAGTGTAAATCCGGATTCGCATGAATACATCTCGCCGTTTTTCTGCTTCTTGAGCGTGTTGTAAAGAGTCCCGGTGACTCTGCGCGGTGTGAGCGCTCGAGACGTCACAGAGGTTTAATGGCGGTAGTTTGTAGTGCGCTTTAGACGGAGCGGTGAAGGTCTGGGGCTTTAGCACGACGGTAGGCCATGTTGTTTCACGGGAGAGCTGTGAATGTTTCCCATCGTTAGCATTTTTCTCACTGCTCCGAGAGCATATACAAAGCGTGCCCGGTTCTTAGCCCTGTTAGCTCCGTGCTACAGTAGCGGATTTGGACGGTTTCCTCGGATTTATCCCCACAGAGACACCGCGCTGGAGGTTATGTAAGACGCGGGCCTTTCCCGGGCTTTTTGCGTGGCGGTTCTGCAGCGTTTAGCCATTTTTTTCCTTTTAACAGAAATCAGTTTTGTTTTTCAGTTCAGCGGATTATAAACTATTTACTGGCTTCGTATTGTATATTAATGTTGCGTCAAACGCGGTACATTCTCCACTTTACGATGAATATATATTATTGTTAATATTTCCCTCTCAATGGCTGCGCTGTAGCTCGAGTTGGCGGTGAGGGCGGAAGCTAGTAGCGGCAGCCATTTTAGAGCTAGTTAGCAGTTCCAGTGTGAGCTGCACAAGATGCCCACCGGGAAAGGCGGTGGAAATCTCTGAAGAGGCCGAGTCACAACGTGAGTTTTCCGAGGCCAACATTATAGCACGGCTCTGAGAAACACGATAAAGCACGACACTGAGTTTAAACGATCTAGTTAATATACACTACTTGTTTATGTCCTAGCCAGAATAGCTAGTTAGCCAGCTAGTTAGCTGATATTGCGTGCTTCTGGAAGCTAACTAGCCAAGCTATTTAGCCAGCTAACCTAGCCCACAATATTATTCCCATATTTATTACTGTCTATACACTTCACTGCTCACAGGTTTTGTTGTTGTAGATTTCCCCAAAAATGTTTAATACCACATCAACTCTAACTTTAATAATAATTATAAATGGCTCTGTGTTGAAATAAAATCAGGTGAACTTTGCTTTAACATATACGTAGCCAGCTAAGTTAGCTCCAAAATGACTGTATCGGCTAACACTAGCGAGTTTTTAGCAAAACAGAGATTTGCTAACTAGCCCAATGGTCATAGCAGACTTGTTTATGCTTGTGTAAATGTTATCCCCTCTTTATAACCAGACTCATTCTGTGTTTAATATCAGTCTGTCTGAGAGTAATGTGTTTAGTCTATAATGTGGTCTTTGTGTGTTCAGTAGCACTTCAACATTTCAGGTGTTAGCCTGGTGCAGGTATAATAATCTTCTGCATTACAAACTCAACCAGATGTGGTATTAAATTGAACAATGTTGTAGCAGGGTTATTTTGGATAAATGTACTAGACCTTAACTTTTTTTTCCTGAGCTTTTGTGTTCATTATGTGCATTTGTAAGGTTGTCTTTTATTGTCTTTCCAACAGGCCAGAGACCTCCTGGCTCGTGCTGACCGAGAAGGTCCCAAGCATTTTTTCTGATTGAGAAAGCGGTGCTCCTAGAGCAGCGCTTTGTTTCACTTAAACGGGAAGACGGAAGTCGTCAGGCTGGAGTGTGTCCTGATGGCCGAGTCAGAGACTGAGTGCGACACACCAGGCCTCGATACGTTGGGGTCTGAGTGTGTCATAACTCACACGCAAGTCGGTGACTTGCATTATGGAGCGGAGACCGAGATTATGACTCAAGAGGACAAAAGGCTTGACCTAGAAGCCATTCACGGCGATCTTGGTGCCGTGGCTTGTGTTGATGCTGTAACGGAAACAGACCATGATTACACCAAGGCTGAGATACATCATGACCCACAGTACTTTGGAAGTGCAGACATGAAAGGAAGCGAGGCTCTGCTTGGTGAAGTGCTGCTGAAGGCAGAGATGGGTGGAGCTGGTCCAGACCATGTGGTGAAGGATGAGTCGGACCATGGAGGAGAGCTGACAGTGGAGTCAGAGAACGGTGTAATCATTCATGAGGCTCATGGTCTTCAGTGCAACGAGTGCGGGGAGATATTCGGAAGCATGACCGATCTCCATCAACACTTTGAAATGCATAAAGCAACCCATCCTTACATTTGTATCCAGTGTGGTGAGAGCTTTGCTGTGGAAGCTAGTCTGAGAGGTCATATGAAGATACACATGAAGGAGAAGGGCTACGCCACCACTGGCGTGGAGATGGTTGGTAAAGGAGTCATCGACGCGTTCAATCTTAAGCCACATCAGATGTTGCACTCCCCCGAAAAGCCACACAGATGCTCAGAATGTGGGAAAAGCTTTGCTGCAGCTATCACGCTAAGAGAGCATATGAAAATGCATTCTGATGACAAACCTTACAAATGTACTCAGTGCAGGAAGAGTTTTGTCCGCAGACGCCATCTTAAGAAACACCAGGAGCTGCATGCTCGTGAGAAGCCATTCACCTGCCCACAGTGTGGGAAAGGCTTTGCTACGGCTTCCAATTTGAAACAGCATCAGAAGACCCATGCAGGTGACAAACCACATCGATGCTCCCAGTGTGGCAAGTGTTTTGCTGCAGCAGCCACCCTGAGAGAACACCAGCGAATCCACTCTGGTGAGAAACCCTATAAGTGTAACCAGTGCCGGAAGAGTTTTGTAAGAAAACGCCACTTGAAGAAACACCAACTGGTGCACCAGGGTGGCAAGCCCTACCGATGCACTCAGTGCGACAAAGGTTTCAATCACTCCTCGTCCCTGTCACGACACCACAAAGTCCATTTGGAGGCCAAAATGTACGCCCAGCCCGATAAAGAGTTCCCCTTTGAGACCCCCATGAAGAGGGGAATGCATACAGGTGAAAAGCCATACAGCTGTAACCACTGTGAGAAGAGCTTCAATCACTCTTCATCGTTGTCTAGGCACCAGAGGACTCATTCTGATGGGAAATCCTACACTTGTGCCCACTGTGGCAAGAGGTTCAATCATTCCTCTTCTCTTGCAAGACACCAACGTGTCCATTTGGATGAGAAGACCTCTTATAGTGCTATTCCCACAGGAAAAGGATTCCCTCCTACTACCATCTTAAAACAGAGGATTCTGCAGAGTGAGAAACCATACCGTTGTTCTCAGTGTGGAAAAGGATTCAATCACTCCTCTTCTCTTTCAAGGCACCACAGAATTCACATTGATCAGTAAGCTCACCACCAAAAGTGGCTGTTATTTTGCAGTTCGTCCCAACTTGTTTTCAGGCCAACCCCAAATCTAACCTCATAATTAGAATAAATGGAAGAAATACAATTTTGCGACAGATCTTGAGGCTATAATTAAAGAGAAACTTCTGGTTGTGTCCTTTAACCTGACATAAAGAGCGATGATTTTCAAATACTGGTTTGATTGACCTTGAGCTGACGCTGATCCTGTGCAACTTGCATATATCGCTTGCTGCTTTTAATTGGACATCTCTAATAATGTAGCAATTGAATGCTTGATGACCATTTATGCTCTTGCTCATACTCTTTAAAAAGTAATTATGCCAGATAGCTTCAAAGCCTGTTTTGAGATTTGGACATACAATTGGTGACCAGTTGTTTGGGATACTGGAGGAAACAACCACCCACACACCCCCAAAGTCTGTGTATCTTTACTTAGTGTCTTTTTCATGGCCTGTTCAGAAACTACCATTTGTAAATAGGTGTTAATTTTTATATACATGTGTATAGGCGCGTGTGCAGTTCTTTTACACATTGAGCATTTTTGTATGACTCAGTCTGTCTTAACCATCTTCATTTTGAGAATAAGATGGTGCTTGAACGTTTTACTGGCTCCAGGTAAGCTGTTGGCACTGCAAGTCTGCATAAAATTTGTTCCAAAGTTACTCAAGTCACCATTGTTTTCAGCAGCAATTAAAATCGGCTGAGCAGGGGTCAAACGAACTGAACAAAGACAGTTAAATAGTAGCATAACTTCAGTAATGAACTTTTCAGACTTTAAATTGAGCTGCAAAAACTTACCTGGGCTTGTTAAGAGCGACAAATGTAGTCTTTTCTTTCGAATTTTCCGATTTCCTGACTTCTGAATATCTAGTTTTGACGGATTATAAATAGTTGTATACATATTCAATGTAATTTGATCTAAATGTTCCCTCGAAAGCATTGCTTAACTGGTTTCCTTTGGTACTTAACAGCTTGATACTAATGGGTGAACTGCATATTTGCGTTCAAACCTAATGTCATCGCCGTAGAACTAGTTCAGACATCCATATATATAATCTGTAGTTAACTTATATTCTGGATACATGCAGCAAATTTATCAAAATTTAGTCTAATAGTGTGTAATTATCAGTACAATAAAATAGCTTGCGCTCTTCATTCTTTCGAAATTCCGAGAAGATACACTTTCTACTTAAAGTACTGTGTATGGGGGAAGATCTTTTACATACTGATGTATTTTTTTAATATGGTTTGGGTAATCTGAAAGGGAAAAAGAGTAATACTGTTTTTATGGGAGTGAACATTATATTGAACCTTTTTTTTTCTTTTTGATTAACTGTGCTTCAACTCATAGCATAGGCTTTTTCATTGTATTAGATAGGTGCCTTATTGCATGCTGTGTAGAAATGTATGTTGAGCTGTAATAGGAAAAAAAAAAAAAAAAGGTTTGGCTCGTCTCCCTATGTTTGCGTACTAACCAACATATTTTACTTTTGACTTTAGGTAATTTTGGTTTTGCTTTTCTGTATATGAATATATGTTTTTGCTGTTACTGCTGTCTTTTAATTTCTCTGTTCATCCGCTGGTCACATTGTAGAAAAACTAAAGGTTTAAAAAAAGTTACACCACCTTTGATCCATATTTTGATTGCCCTATTAAGTGGTCAGATCTTGTTCCATGTCTTTACCCCATCTTTGAGTGGTGCACACATGGATAAATAAAGGTTCTTGACTACCTGTTTTGTTTTACGTTTGCTTTTCTTTTTTTTTTCTGAATTTATTTTTTTGGTCTCTTCTGTTTCCTGAAACATTTCAAGTGAGAAATTTAGTTATTTTGTATTTCTGTGAAGTTTTTTCTTCCTTCCATTGGCAATTTGCTCATTTAAATTTCATAACAGGGCTGTGTAGAACTGGGGTGATGACATTTACTGTAATGATTGAATAAGGCAACTAAATCTAGTTCAGGGTTTTCTTTGCAGTAGTTGTAGTTTGCGTTCACTCGTGAGTTTAATTTATTAAATTTGGTTCAGTAAATACAGGATAATGTTAGTCCTTAGTTCAAAATTACTGTTAAGAAAAAAAGACCTTTTAAAATGCGTTTGTTTAATGCATTGTACGGAGGTGAAAACTGTCGTTGGCTGATGCATTTTACCTTCACACTATCTAATCCACTCTGCTATGGATCACCTTCACTTTGCACAAATGAAAATGAATGTATTATGTAATGAATGTAGTGATTAATTGGGTGTAGATTTTGTTCTGTCTCCCCCCTCTTATGCTTTTCCTTTGACTAGACATCGGTCATGGCTCTACAGTGACTCTACAGTGAAATTTTCTATGTACAGATTTTTTTGGGGTTATGCAATGCTTTTACAGTGGCTCCCATAGTCTTAGAACTACAGTCATGGCCCTCAGAAACCACTGTTTTTATCTCCTTTTTTGTCTCAATATATAATGTTATTTATTTATTTATTTTTTAATGCTTAGATAAGCATGCCCCTAAGTGACAGTATGGTCAGTCAGATACCAGAAGATAGCTAAAATGTGTTAATTTTTCTTCTTAAATAAAATATTTTTTTTTGCATTAGTGAAGTTTGGACTTTCCAGGTAAACCATTCAGTCAAAACTTGTAACACTTATTCTTTTCTCAATTTAAATGACTACTGGGTCAGAACATGTTCATTATACCAGGCCTTGTGCTACGTGTCTGGTATGTAATAATTGGTGCTTATGAAAGTATTCCAAGAAATGTACAATGAGCCATGGGCACTCAAAGCTCACTGATGTGTGTGGTTTCCAAATTCCCCATCTCAATTCTACAGAGCATTTCTGTGATGTGATTGACAAAGAAGTTGGATTGATTGAGGTACCACCTCAGGATGAAAAGGTTCTGCTGCCTACATCCTGGTGGCTGATAGCAAAGCACAACTTTAGAGGCCTTGTGGAGTCCATACTTCAAGTAACTTGGACATACTTTTGGGTGGATGTTTATATTGTAGTGGCTGATCAGTGTATGTTATCAAGCTTATCAAAACTCTTGAAACTCCACCTACCACAAGTTTGAATGATCAAAACCTTGTGGGGTTTATTTTTCAGGAAAACACTAAAAAGAGGATGTTTCTAATTTAGAGCTGTGAAGGCTGCAAGAGGTTTTAACAGTGCTCTATATTTTGACACATGCATTTAATAAGAACATTTATTCCATTAAAAGCAGTACAAAAGCATCAGTTATTCACCTGATTTTTCCAGTGTGGTTTCCACATGTGGTTCTTTCCCAAACTTAAAGTTGGGGGGGTCACAAATGTATATGATGTCTTTGGATGGAATAGCGTATAATTTTCCCTTCACTTTAATTAGGAGGCCCAAATCTGTTCCAGCATGACAATACCCCTGTGCACAAAGCCAGTTCTATGAGGATATGGTTTCCATTTGTTGGAGTGAAAGATCTTGTGTGGCCTGCTATAGAGCTCTGACCACAATCCTATTAAACACCTAAGGATATGAAGTGAAGACCCTACATCAGAACCTGATTATAAAATCTAGTGACGCATCTTCCCAGAAGTGCAGAGATTATTATAACTGCATTTGAGGGATTGAATGTGGAATGGGATATTGTAAAAGCACATATGAATCTTGCTACTCATATTTATGCAGCACACTAATAATGGTGCTTATGACACTTGTGGTGATATCCCACTAACATGATTTTAACCAATTAGGTCAGATGTTAGCTGAAACAATGCCATTACAGTTTTTCTCAGTTGCTTTGGGGCGTTTCTCAGATCAGAAATGAAATTCTCAAAACGACTTGTTCAATCTCCACATCATTAAGTCATTTCTTGCTGCTTTGATCAAATTGCAAATGCTTTTGTACATTCATTTAATCAATTGTGTACAAATGTCCACTGTTTCCCACATTATCAGTTGTTTGTCATGTTGACCAAAGTATATTTTACTGTTTGGGGGTGAGTCTTAATCCCCAAAACATCTCAGTGTCAGTTCATTGTATAAGTCATTGAATGCAAAATGGTTAAACCAGTTGTCATCTAAAATTTCTATTAAACTTTTTTATTTTGTAAATATGAATTGAGCAGATGAATCTTGAATGTCACTAATGAAGGAGAGTGTACGGCATCGGATCAACCAATAATCAACTAGTTCTCTAAAACAGGTCAAAGGTGAATCTTGTGACCCTTCAATTGGAGAGTGTATACAGACAGCAAAACAAACAATTATACATTCTGAAAATGGATGAACAACTAAAAAACAAATGCTTGTACAGTAAAAGTGTGAATCCTGCCTGGTCTCCTGCAATCAATACAAATCAAATAAATACATTTGTGCAGCTGAAATTTAAAGATGCCAAACAGAAGGAAGTAAAATTTTGTGAATTTTAGTCATTTTAATCTAAACCATAGTTTATATCAAGAATGCTGAAACTGCACAATCATACTGACAACATGAATAAACATTTTGATGATCTTGTTTTTAAACAATGACAAAGGGACTTTTCATTCTGATGGGAATGACATGCTCATTGACACAAATACTTTTGAGAGATGTAGGATTTTGAGAAAAGTACAGGCTTTTGCAAGAAATCCAATGTAGTTAGCTGTATGTACAAATTGTTTGAGAATGCATTTACTAGTTTGCAAATATCAAGGATGATTTGAGAAATGTTTCAAAGCAACTGAGAAAAACTGTAACAAAGCAAGAGTTCCTTGTGGTAAGTTTTTTCCCCAGACTGATTTTAGATCTATCATAGTGTCGTAGTCAAGACCAAGACCAAAACAGCACTCCTCAAATTCGTCTGAAAAATAAACATAACCCCATAAGTCATTGCAAGAGTGAATTTTATATGCTGGAATTTTCCTTGTTTTATGAGCAAACCATTTAAAATACGCTGAAATTAAGATCATTATTCAACTCTTAATTGCTATGTCTTATCATCCACCTAACACATTACCATCTTTGGGCAAGAAAAAATGCCAAACACTCGTTTAAAATGCGGAAAACCTGTAAATACCCAAGATATTTCTTTAGCAGTCTGTGGACTTCCAATAAACAATAATAGAATTATAAGTATTAAAAGAGTAATAATTAAACTGTACTTGGAATCCTGCTGCTCATAACCAGTCACTGTGAATTATGGACATGAATTTTCACCAATATGTTTCACTGTTTAGTGAAATGTACAATAGTTTTGCTGTGTATTTGTTTGGAACCAAATTACATCCCATTTTCAATGATTCCAAGCAAAAACCTATATCAATGTGTCCAACGTTTGCTTAATTATGTCCGATGTTATAAGAATAAAGAGTTCTCATACAAGTACTTTTTTTTTTGCAATCATATCTTGAATTTCTGGCCATTTTTATTAATTTTGGTGACATTTTTGTCTCTATTGTTCATTTAGGACTAGCAGCAGTAATAAGTGATTTCGAATTAGAAATAAGTTACTGATTGCATTTAAAGCACAAAGTTTTACTTCTAATCACATTCATGATGTTAACAAATTAATCAGACAATGCACTGGCAAGTTTAGTGATATCCCCCCAGTTGTAGTATACACTGGCCTTGAAATAAAATCCCAACTCCTCTTAGTTTAAGACCAAGACAAAGGCAAGACCAAGACCTTTAAAGAAAATGGCCTTAAGACCAATATGTAGGTACTACGACACTACTCTCCAATTATTCAGGCTTTTCTCTGTTCTTATACAGTATACACAGCATTCTTTCCTGACTGGTTAAGACCCTTGTTGAAATTTGATTTGAATAAACTCGTGAATGTCAGAATGTTAACAAAACATTGTCTTCTGACGAACAGCTACCATTAAATTGTTAATATTCTAAAATATTTAATCCAAATTTATGCATGATGTGTTTACACACCTTATTGTTGCCTGTATAGTATATCTTTACTTTACTAACATTAGACATGGGCTGATTTTATTTTGTACTTACTCTTTTTTATAATCTTTTTTTTTAATACAGTATCTTTAAAGAATGATGTTACGTTCTACATTCTATATGATCACATTCATAAACATTCTATCAGATGAAACCTGTATGCCTGTATCTGACTCACTGAGCATTTTACCAAAGATATCAACATAAACAGTATTCAGATGTTGGTGTTACCATACACAATAATGTCTCATGATATTTCTTTATTTACATTAACTACAAAGCATGAAAGCTCTGTACCTTATTTCTTTAGAATCTTCAATACATTTCTGTCGTGTGGAGTTGAGAGGATTATGGGCTCACTATCATTCAAGTGGTCAGTATTTATTTTTCCAAACCACTTGTTGTACTCTATACGTACATTTCATTTTTAGTACTCAAGTTCATCTTTATCACTATCATCATGGCTAGCTCTGATAAAACAGCACTAAGTATAACTGGCCAGTCTAAAGTGCAGATTGGGGTCAAGTATAACTAATGCTAAGCAGACATGGACAAATCTGATACTTCACCAGGGAAAAAAAACATCCCACAATTTTCTCTGAAATAACTTGAAATGGAAAAAAGCGATTGGTGTTTATCATTGTTTATTACACATTTAAGGAATAAAAATAACCATGCTAAATTGTTGTTTGTTCTTATACCTCTCCTGTGATGTTAATAACTGTGTATCCATCATGAGGAGCACAATCTCCTGTTTCTGTTTGCTGAGGCCCACAGGCTCCTTTACCAACCTGGATACAACACCTGAGGTAAAAACACAGCACGTTCACACTCATTCACACCTATGGCTAGTTTAACATAGCCAGTCAACAGATGCTGATTTGCTGATGTACTGTTGAGTGGCTATGCTAAACTAGCTGTAGGTGTGAGTAAGTGTGAACGTGCTGTGTTTTTGATGTTCTCTGTGACATGAGTAACGGTAACGGTGTTTACCTTTTTATTTTTAGGTATTGGATATAAACACCTTACAATTACTCATGTCACAGAGAACATCAGGTATGGAAGTGTCATAAGGATCTTTTGACATGAGCTCATGCCAAAAACCTGCCAAAAAACAGTATATTTTCTAAAATGTTTAAAACAGGAACATAATATTCAAATGTTTCTACTCTGTTCTCATATCTGCCTAAAACGATCCTATTGGCCTGAACATACTTAAACATTTATTTAAAGCACTGGGCTTTAATGTATGCTGTTTTTATAGGCCCTGTATAAAAAAAACAGTGTCTTCATCTGATACTGACAAATCTTTCAAAAGCATGAATAATCTGTTCAGAGTATATGTCTGTCCTAAATCTGATTACTGATCGGGAAAATCGGCCGTTCAAGCCCCGGTATCGCCAAGCTGCCACTCTTGGGCCCTTGAGCAAGGCCCTTAACCCTCTGTGCTCCAACGGCGTCGTATCATGGCCGACCCTGCGCTCTGACCACAGCGTCCGAGCAAACTGGGATATGCGAAGAACAAAATTTCACTGTGCTGTAATGTATATGTGACAAATAAAGTCTATTCTATTCTATCATGCATATTCTTAATCTTGTGAAAAACATTTCAACAATAGATGCTGGAATTGTTTTTTTTTTCGCTGTAATTCTATGTAAAACATACACACAGTTCTGTGATACAAGTCCCTGAAATTACACATGTTCTCTACAGTGTCTCCAGCACCTGACACACTGGCAGTTTCATGTATGACGCTATTGCACACTTGTGGAAGGACTTTCAGAATGTGATTTTCTGATTGAGCCACAAATCACAATTTTCAGAGCCTTGTCTGTGATTTCTGGACGTATGGGAAGTAAATGAAGATTTTACAGTGAATACAGATGTGCATCCTCTAACTGCTCAGTTCACAGGTCTTCACTCTGCTCTGTGCACCTTTAGGTGAGCAACCAACTGTTTAAACTGGTGTTTACAAAGTGAAACTGTCCATTGTAATGTTGCTAAAGCGAAATCCCGTGCAAACGTTGATGTGTTACTATGGTAACAACACAAGCGAGACTTTGGTGACGACACAAGCGTACCTAGAAAACACGTGACCACATGACGGGGCGGGGCGGGGCGGGGCGGGGGTGGTTGAAATAACGTTGGTTTAACCTGAAACACACACAGGTGTCACATTCGTTCCCAGAGGTGTCTCCGAAGCGCGTCTTAACACTTTAACCCTAACGGACCGAGCGTAAGGTAAGTTAATAGTTAGTAGTTGGTAATTATGTAAAACACAAACGCCCGGACAAGTTAAATAAATACAATGATATTCGGATGTTTACCTGACCTCACCTGAGCGAAGGGCTGGACACAAAGTCAAGAAAATACACACAAAAATACACACACACACACACACACACACACACACACACACACACACACATACATACATACATACATACATACATACATACATGTGTGTGTGTGTGTGTGTGTGTGTGTGTGTGTGTGCTCTTGTGCAAAGCGAGCTCTATGAATCTACCTCCCTACTTTACGAACACAAACCTCCACAAGAACCCTTCAAAATCTAGTGAAACATCTTTCCAGTAGAGTGGAGGGAATTATATAAGCAAATTGGGACTAAATATGGAATGCGATGCTCAAAAAAGCATAGAATAATGACTGTAATTTTAAAGTAATTACTTGCTTGTGCACACACACACACGCAACACATACAAAGCTACTGACTGTATATAGTTATTATAGCAGATTGTAATATAATTATAATATATGGGGGTAATTTTAGTGTAATTACATGATTGTGGCATTGTTGTATGTTTACACTAATTTTAGCAACATTTACATTAAAATCGTGTGTTAAAGAAATTAACGTTTTATTTTCGGGTCATCTGCTACAGTAATGCACTTTTTTGGACTATACTGTATTTTACTGTTGCTATTTGACAGCTTTTTGCAGTAAGTTTTACAAATATTGGTTATACAGTATATTGATTATATTAGCACAAAAATACAATTTAAAAAAAAGTATCGGTATCGATCTCGACGACACTGGTGTATTGAAGGTACTTGGTATCGGATCGAAGGGAAAAGAATCGGTATCGCGCATCGCTGTAGCGTCTCTGAGAAAGTGGACAGTGAGAGTGTGCGTCAGTTCACACAGTTTTGCGGGCCAATGAGAATGAAGCGGCGCTGTGGGCGGGGCTTTACCCTGCACTTGCGGAAGACAGCTCGCAGATTGAAAGTCAAGTCCGATTTGTAGAAAAGGTCTTGGACATCACGATCTAAATGTACGGTAAAGCTGATATTTTTTTTCACAGCAGTGCCAGAGCTCCTTAGGCGCATATTAATAGTTCATATTCATAGTGCTACAGTATAGGGCTTCTGCGTGTATCAGTTCCAGAGCCATAGCAGCTGCCTAGCATAAACATTCGGTTTACAGCAATAATAATCTGCAGAAATTATCTTCACCACTCGTGAGGAGACTGAACTCATTTTTATAGAAACGTGGTCAGCACAAAGACTTTGCTAGGTGGTCACTGGATTGCAGTATCAATGTTTTACTGGTCTGCGATTTGCGCAGTTATTTTGTGAAAACACTCATGTCGCCATGCTCCTCTTTGCTCTAAAGTCTATTGCTCTTGTCCTTTCGACTTCGCTCGTATCTTAAAGTGCACTTTCAACAAGTTGAGTGGTGACCCAGGTGTTTAGAGGACACTTCTGGCAGGTAGATTGTAACATTTGCCCTTGACGTTTCTTGAATAACGCACCCTTCTACCATCCCTCTTTATAAAGCTTTAATTACTGTGTGGATTTAGTCTGCATTTGAAGGCAACTAATGAATAGAGGTGAAGGGTCATGAATAAACCCTACTGTATTTCCCACAAAGGAATGTCTAAATATGATTGTAGACATTGTCGCCTTGTTTGTATGATCAGGAAAACAGTATAGCATATTCAACGTACTGTACTTATATTTAACAATATTTAATAAGTGTTATAACAGAGACTTTTCTCTTTAGTGTCAGACCTCAGACTAACTGTACTTTGCAGGATATTTGCAGGTACATTTATAAATGAGAGTCAAAACAGAACATGAATGTTTCCAGTGTGAATGAAAGCATGCTCACATTCATCACACAGTCCTGATATGTCAGAAAGCAGAAGCTGTTACATCTTTCGGTCTGTCGCAAGAGATTTTTCCGAAATTCTCAGCAATCTCCAAACTCTTCAAACAAAACATGCATGTAGAGTTGCATATTGATGGGCGATTTTTATAGATTTATTATAAATATAAGTATGCACAATTAATACAATATAATAAACAGTTGCTCCGTATCTGACGTGAATCTATAACACAGAATCAGCCTAAAACCTTGTCAATGTTTACAGTAGGCATTTGGCTGGAGTCTAGAGATCATTGATTGGTCTCCAGCTGGATGATGTCCAGGTCCTTATAGTTTCAATCATGTGTGGAGGAACTGAGACATGACCAAATTCCAAAGGTTCTTTCTCCATTTCAAGGTCATGACATTGCACTGATTTTTAAATATCAGTTGGTGAAGTTTGTAAAAGGATCTGGATTGTTTTGCAGTTCATTTAGCCAAATGCTTATAGTTTAAACAAAATGTTAATACAAACCATGAAATGAAGTGCCAAGTTGCTGCATCATATAAGTACATTGTTTGTAGTTAATCAACAGAAAGAAAGTGTAAACAGAAAGGATAAGATCTGTGGATGGTAAGAAGTATAGAGAATGTATGACAGTGCATGTCCTTGTTTTTATAAACATCTAAAAACACCTTGATTGGTAATTTTGGGTGATTAAGACAGTAATGGTAAGAGTTTCATTCACTGAAGAAAGGTTTTTTTTTCTTGATTTTTTGTTACATTTACTTGCACAATAACTGTTTTTTATTGCCTAAGACTTCTTTGTAGTTACATTTAATGTTCCTTTCATAGTAAATTTGACCAGAAAAGCTTCGGGGTTTCCAAAACATTTAATGTGTAGCCATTTTCACTTTCATTTACTAGTAGATTTGCCCTCCAGTGAACTGAAGTGTTAACATCATACCAGCAAACCAATCTTATTAGATCATTATAAATTTTTGTAGAACACGAGCTGCAGTTTAATGGAAAATTCCTTATGTAAGCATTCTGTTTTTTTTTTTATTTTGGGACAACGAGTTGAGAAGAGTAATATTCAAAGCCTTTATTTCCACCACACAAAATCTAACAAAGTAAAGCAGCTACTACATTTACTGCAAATGTGCACATTTAAATGTTTCTATCAGCATTAGCTCACCCACTAAATATCTCCTCTTTTTCTGACAGCGTCAAGATGGCATATGCAGAAGACAAGCTGTATAATGATGTTATAAGAAAAATGATGGGTAATTTGGCGTCGAAAGTTAGAGTAAGAGAAATCATCGCTTTCTTACCCTGCCTCACAATTTCTGATCGGGTAACATACGCAACACACTGCGCAAAATGCGCTTTCAAACTTTTTTTTGCAATAAATTGGAAAGATTTCATTTTTAAAGTTTTTATATATATCCTGATTGGTGTTGCAGGAGGAGATAGAAGCTAAACGAGAAACTGCCGGAAACTATTGTGCTATGATGGTGCTTCTTGATAACCTACGCAGACGAGAGAAGTGGCCAGATCACTTTATAAAAGCACTGCGAACATGCGAGCAAGAAGCATTTGCCAATGAAATCAGTGAAGCGTACGACAATATAAGGGGAATTAACAGTAAGTTATTAATTAATGTACATCTGAGGACATTCACCCCTTTTTTAAGCTAAATAACTAATTTAAGCAACACACAATAAAGATTTTTTTACATGTAGTATTTTTTTTACTATTGTTTTAAATGGGTTTGATGTAGCTAATATGTTCTTTCTAACTTTACAAATTTCTTCTCTGAATTTGTTGGATTTCATTTCTATGCTTTTTATCTTCAGCCTGGATGACAGCCCCTTCTGCTGCTTTAGATCCTGTTCCTCCTGCAGCACCTCCTGCAGCACCTCCTGCAGCACCTCCTGCCCCTGCCCTTACTGCTGCTGCACCAACTCCAGCCCCATCAGAAGCTTCATCAACAGTTACCACAGTGACAATCCATAGACCCCCACACTTCACGCCACCTTTCTTGACACCTTCAGTGGATGGCCCAGCTCAGAAAGCTTCTCCTTCTACTATAAATCCTACTCCAGGACCCAATTCCAACAAAGGTGCTCCAGCATTGACTGAAACCCCCACTTTAGTTTCAGCCCCAGATGTTCCAGTATATGTTCCTACTGAAACATCCCATCTTACTGCTCTTACACTGACTCCGTCTATTGAGCAAAGTGGAGTCGCAGTCGGTCAAAGAGAAACATCCAAAGTGAATGACGAAATCTCAGCTGATCCTGTACCTATAAATTCTCTCCAAAAGCCCTGTTCTAACATAGCCTCTCCAGTTTTGACTTCACCCCCTTCCATAGTTTCACCCCAAGAGGTTTCAAAACAGTCTCAGTGCGAACTAGCCCACCCTGTTGACCCTCCAGTGTTGGTGTTAGCACCACCTGTAAGGCCCCCTTCTCCAGTTCTTGCTCCAAAGGTGACTCCCCCTGTTGGGCAAAGTAAAGAACCAGCCCTAACTGCCGTTTCCTCAGTTGCTGCACCCACCCTTTCTACTAACCAAACAACCACATCCTCCCAAGTTAACAAATCTACCACCATTTCCCAGCCTTCTGCTTCACCTGAGAAAAGCACATTTCCTGCAGCAGCCACAGACAGTACCAGTTCTGTTAAAAACCCAGTCCAAGACACAAACCCTCCTGGGACTGTCTTAGACCAAGACTCACAGAACAACCCAGCAATCAGTCAGGTAATATATAAGATATACTGTATCTATTTAATATATATTTATTGTTAAATAATTAATGATAACACTGCATTCTGTTAATTCTGAATGTAATGGCTTTCCACTGTTTGAACACCTGGAGTCCCAGTTTAAACTCATAGATTTAAAATATGTTATACCAGTTAGAGAGAGGTATTTAATAGCTCTTAAACAACACTAAAGCACCAACTTTTGAGCTTTATCTCTCCCATGTAACTCACATTACTCATTATGTAGAAGATTTTCTGTCAATCATTTTTAGATCCCAGGCCAGACGTGTTTATTCCATAAAAAATCTTTGTTAGAATTCATACATTTTTTTAAAATTGATATATAAAATATAGTAAATAATTAACCTCTGTATCATTTTTTGATGCACATTATTTTGCGGAATACTTTGTCATCATTTTTCTTCATCAATATTGCCCTAAAACTTCAAACTGGATTAAAATCTCGATTCAATTCAAAAACTAATTTCTAAAAGTGAAGTCACGATTCGAATTTGTTGTTATTTTTTATGTATTATTGATTTATTATTATTGCACCGAACAACAAATTATTTCTTGTAGCTATTGGTCTATAGAAAATTTCTTTACACTGCTCCAACACAGGTAGTCCCTGAATTACGATGGTTCGATTTAAGATTTTTCAATCTCACGATTATGATATCGATTCAAAGAAATTGTACAGTAGGTTAGGATGCTTCCAGGATGTGTCCCACCTTGTGAGATGCTTTACTCTTGCCAGCGGTCGACTGAGTTCAGTTCTTGGTGTTTTTGGTGTCTCAAATTTTCGTTTGTCTCTCTTCTTTTTATCGGAGTCTCTGGACACAGAGACAGAGGGTGTCTGGCTCCACCCCCCGGTGCTCATGCTTGTGTCTATTGCCACATACATAAATACTGTAAAGTTACTACATTACGGTAGTGTAAATTTCTTTTTTATATTTGCTAAATGTTGTACTGTAAATTGTTAAATTATGAACAAATTACAGTATACTAGCCCATACTGATCACCATTCTTTAAGATTCCTGGGAAGGACAGGCCACACCTTGATTTACATTATTTTCAAGTTATGATGTAGTAAAATTTAACACATCTCTATCGTAACTCTGGGATTACGTGTACTTTCTGGAAACTATTTACTATTGAATGAAGTTTGTATTTATTACACCAGCAGGTATGTTGAAGCAAAATATTTAGCATATATAAGCCATTGTAGACCCATTAAACCTTCTTTCTGTCCTGTTTCTCTTGCTACTACATTAGATCTGTTATTCAGTGCAAGTTACCTGCTATATGCCTTCAAATATGATGTATGATTTTCAAATATATATCTATAGAAACCTATAGCTTGTGCTTAGAGAGTATATGTTCTACAGTCTACAGTGTATATTAACACATTTTGCTTATTTACAAATTTCCATTTTCTCTGCAGGTTGTGAAGAGGGCACAAACTACAGTCGCTCAAATCTGCCAGCCTCAGGAAACATCACAGGTCATACCTACAGCATCTGCAGATGCCATTGCTGGCTGTATGTCTAATGTTACCACGGAAGGTGAAGAGAATTTCAGCAAGCCTGGAATCCTAACAGGAGAAGAACCTTTTTCAGTCGGTTCTGATCTTCCACAGATCAGCAATGTGGCCACACACCGTTTACCATTTCAGCCAGCTGCTCTTCAAACTGTGCTTAACCCCCACAGGGCTCAAGAACCTGTCGAAGTGTTGGTGTCACTCACTTCTGATGACCTGATGATCAGCTCTTCCACCACAAGTGTTCCATCACAGATTGTTTCTAATCCTATAGTGCCTGTTCGACATGACAGTCCTGTGACACTGAAAAATGGCTTTGCAGAAGGTGATAATAATTCCTATCCCAATCAGCCAGTGGAAGATCACTATGAGTCTGTCTGTCAAAGTTTGCAGGCAGAGCCTCGGATAGGAAGACACATTGTTAAGGTTTCAGAAGGGCATCAGTTCAAAATCTCAGTGGTCAGTCTCCAAGCATAGTTAGGCCGCTCACAAAAGGTGAATCGGAGAGTCTTGTTAAGTCTGTTTCTGAAGATAAACCCAGCCAGTACAGTTCACAGAGCATACAGAGAAATAATGCCACTTCTACTTCGGCTGCAGGTTTAGCACCCAACACAACACGAGTCAAAGCTTCTTTTCAAGAGTCAGAATTAAATGCTTCAGGCCTGGTTAACATCGTTCAGTCAGAGCAGAGAGAAGACTCCAGTGGAATGCTGCATCGACTTCAGTCTAACTGGCACCTTATTGCAGCTGCAGCTATTGGTATGACTGCTGTTTTTTTAGCCTTAAAGTTCAAGCACTAATATTAGGGCAGCTTTGCACAACCACTGGTGCCGTAAAAAGAAATTATCTTACCATTAGACATGTAACACAGGGAGGTATTAGCCATTCTATTTATTACCTGTACACTATATTGTGTCCATTAACTGACCAGGTTTCACCGATCAAGGTACATTGCATTTGACGTCCTTTAAATCAGTAGTTGACCCTGTAAAACTTGGTATTCAACCCCTTTGATTTCTAACCTACAGTTAGTTAACTTAGCTGTGTGTGCATTATGTACATGTTTAAGCACGTTTTCTTTTTCTTTTATTCAAGCATTTTCAGTCAGCAAATCTGTGTTCACATTGTATTATGAGCATACTGCCTTACAAGACATGCATTTCCTGTGGCTTCTTCTGCAATATTCTGCACTCTAATTGTAACTGTTATATATTATTGAATGTTTTGTCGTTTAATCCTGACATTAGAGCACTGACTCCACTCGCTCCAAAAATAAGACCGAATGAAATACCATGAAAGTAATTTTAGAGATTTTTTTTCACCTTCAAACTGATCCTTATACAAAAAGCAGTATATATATGTATTATAAATATATTTTAATGTGGGAGATCGCTCTTTGTACTAAAGCTGAGAGACTGAATACAGTCTTAACCAAATTTGACAGTGGATGTAGGGTTTTTTCAAAGCCTTATGCTTATATTAGTAAATGATCAGAATTAATAAGAGCTTTATTGCCAAGTATGTTTGCACTTACAAGGAGTGACAGAAGTTTCCAATTGCAATTTATTATTTTTTTAATGAAATTATTCCAACACTCGTATATTAACCATTTATGAGACAAATTTGTGTAGTCTATACTGTTTTTTTGTATTTTATCATGTATGATTTCATGACCTGTCCACCTTAATTCTAATGTATGTGTAAAGCCTTGCTCACTCAGATGGGCCACTGCAAAATTGCAGACATGTTTGATATGTAGCCGAGTGCACATTTATGTATAATTAGTACCTGTCTCTCTTGGAAATGTTTTAATGAATTGGAAAGTGTGTTGGAAACCAAGTTGTCACTTTATTTATGTACACCTTGAATGGTATTGATACTGTTTGGGTTTAAAGATATAGACTGTAGTTCTTTTTTTTCTGTTTGTAGTTCATATGAACAGTCTGTCAGCTACCCTCTTACCTATCAATGAAGGGAAAGACACTAAACCATAGGACCACCACTGATCAGATATTTGGGTGGTGGAGAAAATTCAGCTGGTAGTTTTCTTTTTGTGTTTGTGACATTATTGAAAATTGTTAAACAACTGAGAACCACTAATACAAAGCTCTAGCTAGTAGCGGCCCAGAAACAGAACTGATGAAGAGCAAGAGAACAATCGACACACAGTAAATAAGAATGACTAGTCTGGGAGGACTGTCTAGGGGCCATTAAATGTACACAATTGGATGTGCATTGGATGTTGTAGTACACAAATCATATCTGTTCATTGGTGGTTCTGTTGTGGATTCTTTTTATTAGTGGATGTGTTGGAGGATAACTGACAAATTCCCCAGCAACAGATGGGCTACAGTTAAATTACACATATAAAACACACCCATATGCAGCATGGGAATGAATTAACAGGCAAAAATCTAAGTTACAAGTACCGATATATAAACAATTACATAGGTGTCCTATAAAGTGGCAATTTGGTCTATGCTCTGTATGGGCTATTTGCACAGACATAAATGTGTATGTTTATGAATTAACTGTAAGCAAAGAAAAGGTGAAAATAAATAAAATGGTATCTGGGGAAAATTTCACCTGTGACTGCTCAATCCACAGGATCACACTGCAGCAAGTGTAGTTATAATGCAGAATGCCACAATGCAATAGTAAGACGTATTCTCAAGTAAACACAGATTTCACACAATACATGAAGTGTGGCCTAACACATGACAGTGTGTAGTTGAGTTTCAGTTAGGTGTACGAGCAAGATCTTGATTTTCCGGTTGCTGTTTCAGTTTGCTGACGGTTTTATTTGTTAAAGATCATGGAGAATGAGTGAAAGAGGAAGTGATAAAATCATAACCCGTGCAGACGAGACCAGAACATTTGTCTGAGGTTTTGTCTGTGCTTGAGTCCCCCTTAGATAGCAACTATACCTTGGTAACTATAAACCGATTTCTGAGATTATACTTCGTGAGTATACATTGGTGTACACCATCCCTCAACAATACAGTACTACTGTTGACAGTGATCACTGTTATAATGAAATAAAGAAGATCCCATTTCTTTGCTGAATCTCAGGAAAGGTTGATGATTGGTCCATGGAAATTTCATTTGCCATGACTCACCCTTCCTGTGACCAATCATATGGCTAATACTTGTGTTGTAAACACAGAGATGTGAATTTCATGTGGAGATCCAGTTCTGTAATTATAATGGACGAAGGCTTAGAGAGAATGCCCGGGTATGGGTCTGATTTTTAATATGTTTTGCTTATGCTATAATTTTTTACAACTTTTAAATAGGCGGACGCACCTCTCCCATGGAGCTGAATGGTGTCTATTGTGACAGCGAGGACAAAGATGAGGACACGGCGGAGACACAGGCGCTCCACACTACGGCCGAAGCGCCCTGTGGCTACGTCGCTACAGCGGACCAAGAGCGCAGCCCTGGCGGCGGAGGCGTTCCCAAGGAGCGGCGAGTGTCGAACTCGAGCTCGGGGAGGCAGAGGATCGACTCGCAGAGGAAGAACAGGCCGCGTATGTGTTTTTTCCTCCGTTTGGGAGCTAGCTACACCGCTTAACCGATATACATTCACACAGGAAACGCAAAGCTGCAGGAACAGGCATATTATTTGATATTGTATAATAACACAATCAATTACTTGATGTGAGCCTTATAAAAGCCAATTTTTTTGCATATAAAATAGTATTTTCCGGTGTGTACTGTAGAGGTGGGACGACGCCCACAACGTAGGATCATAACATTGACAGTATAACAGTATAACGTTATTATCGCTGTCATATTACAAATAACCAGTTAATGAAAGGTCATTTAAGAATAAAATAATAGAGTTTCTTTTATTCCAAGTAATGTAAATTACAACGTTACATAAAAAAAATAAAATCACTCGCTTTTTTACATTACCCACAGACCACTAGGGCATATGAGTAAAGCATTAAAGATTTGATTGTGTTTTATTTTATTTAAGTTTTTGTCCACTATACACAGTGTTGTAATATTTTGTTATTGGTTTTCTAGCTTTCCCATGGTTTGGCATGGATATAGGTGGCACTTTGGTCAAGCTGGTTTACTTTGAGCCCAAGGACATCACAGCAGAAGAAGAGCAGGAGGAGGTGGAAAATCTGAAAAGTATCCGCCATTACCTCACCTCACACACAGCTTATGGCAAAACAGGCATTCGAGATGTGTACCTGGAACTGCGGGACCTGACTCTGTGGGGGCGCAGGGGAAGCCTGCACTTTATCCGCTTCCCCACACATGATCTTCCGGCTTTCCTACAGATGGTCCGCGACAAGCATTTCTCCAGCCTGCATACCACTCTCTGTGCCACTGGTGGTGGCGCGTACAAGTTTGAGGCTGATTTCCGCACGGTATGTATATGCCTGATTCGTTTAACGCAAATGCCTTCAAACATAAATCACAGTGTGTAGATTTGAATGTCAGTATAGTTTGTTTTATTAAATGGCTACTTGCTCTTGATTCTTCTTTCTAAGATGGCAGATCTGCAGCTTCTGAAGCTGGACGAGTTGGACTGTCTGATTAAGGGTATACTGTACATTGACTCGGTGGTCTCCAGTGAGTCTCCTGAGTGTTACTACTATGACAAGCCCACAGACCCGGATCACTGTGAACAGAAAGCCTTCGATCTGCAGAACCCTTACCCTTTGCTTCTGGTCAACATCGGCTCTGGGGTCAGCATTCTGGCTGTCTATTCCAAAGACAGCTACAAACGAGTGACTGGAACGAGGTCAGTCAGGGCTTAAAAAGAAGACTATTTTCATTAAATGTCTATTATGACGTTGTTATTTAATTATTTTATTTCATATAGTCGGTTGATGTGATCAGTATAATCGGTTTTGTAAGGTAACTCAGAAAGACTGGAGTAAAATCAGTTTGTAAATGTATTTGTTTCTTTTCCTAGTTTGGGTGGTGGTACTTTCCTAGGGCTGTGTTGCTTGCTCACTGGATGCTCCACTTTTGAAGAGGCGCTGGAAATGGCTTCAAGGGGTGAAAGCACTCATGTGGATAAACTGGTCAAAGATATTTATGGTGGTGACTATGAGAGATTCGGCTTGCCAGGATGGGCTGTGGCGTCTAGGTAGGTATAAAACGTGGCTGGTCACAAACACAAAGCTATAACTCCAACTTAGCAATAAACTGATATAGATAGATGATAAAATGACATTTCTCCCGTATTACTCTCATTATGTATAGGGTAGACATTAAATATGTGCATGTTTCTAGTAGATATATACCTTTATTTATATATTTTCAGTTTCGGGAGCATGATGTGCAAAGAAAAGCGTGAGTCCATCTCAAAAGAAGATTTGGCAAGAGCCACACTTGTCACCATCACAAACAACATCGGTTCAATCACACGCATGTGTGCACTAAATGAGGTATGGCCTCCTGTCACATGTTTTCCTGCTTTGTGTTTTTAGACCTATTTGTCCATGCCCTTGTCTCTCAGCCTCTTTACGGTGCTGCCTTGCGGAATCTGGATCAAGCAGCATTGTACAGGGCTATGAGTGGCCAGGGTCCATGCAGCACACGCTGTGGACTGTGCTCTTTCATTGTTCAAGGAACTCTTTTCAGAGGATGCGTTTGATAAATGTGTCTTTTTTAGAACATTGAGAGAGTGGTGTTCGTTGGGAACTTCTTGCGAGTGAACACATTATCCATGAAGTTGCTGGCGTACGCTCTGGACTACTGGAGTAAAGGACAGCTTAAAGCTCTGTTCCTTAGACATGAGGTGTGTATGTGTGTGTTTTAAAGCAAACTATACAGAAAATCAGAAAGAACGAAAGAACAAAGACGAGTGACCTTTCTTTATGTTTTATTTTCAAAGGGCTACTTCGGAGCTGTTGGAGCACTGTTGGAACTGATGAATTCGTCTTGAGTATCAACATTCTTAGTGATTCTAGAGGTTCACCACAGATGCCTTCTCTGTCTGGCTATTATGCCATCACAGGATGTGACAATGGATAATTATCAATTAGATATAATTATATGCTATATAATTATGGGGTAGTTACACATATATGGTTTAATTAATAATTTAATTATAATATATAATGAATATAGCTCATCTCACCTTAATGTAGAATCAGAGCTAATATATTGATGTATAGAAAAATACTGTGATCGAATCAAGTACAGGAAATTTGCACATACACAGTGGTGGTCATTTTATTTAGTTTTTTCCCCCCTAAATAAAACACCATTGCAAACCAAGAAAGTCAATAAAACGAAAAATGACAAAAATTTAACAGTTTTTATTTTCTCAATCATTTGGTCTGCTGCCCATTGGTTGCGGACCCTGCTCTGGGTGATGAGCACTTATGTCCATGGTAGCCTTTTAGCCAAGAGCAATTTTGCTGCTAGTTATAGTGCTAAAGGCAGAAGCCATGATTTATATGTATATATATATATATATACACAATAGCAAACACAGTCAGGTCCTTTTTTTATTTTTATGATATAAGGCACTTAAATATGTGTATGAGAAATGCATTTCCCATATTAGAGTCTGCAGAGACCAAACCAGGCCAGTCAATTCATCCTTCTGCATTAATGATTATAAAATAGGCACATGTTGTACAATAATACACATTTCAAGGAATTGTTGATTATATACAGAGAGATGATATATAGTGAGATTAACAGTTTTATTTTTGCTGTAATGTATATTCAAGCAGTTTTGAGCTGTACACAGTAAAAATGTTAATAGGAGACATGGTCCATCAACTTTTACTTTTCTGCAGCCTGTAAAACTAGGTGGATATACTTTACCTCTTGGGAGCATATTTTTATGCATTTATTATAGTGTCTGTACAAAAACTATTTCATAATAGCTTCTTGGATGTCTGGACCTTCAATCATCCAGGGACTAACCAAAGATATGGAAATTACAGAGGTTGCGGTCCAACAGTTCTGCTTTTACCTCGAAGTAAAACTGTAATTCTTCCCCCTCCAAAGCTTTCTTGGTACATTTCAGTCTGATATAGTTGTTATGTTTAGCAACCAAATGTTTGGTATGATATATATGAAAATATATGTGCCTGAATAAAAGACAATCAGACAGCTGTTGAGATGATGTATCGAGTGTAATAAGATTGTACTTTTTCTACCTTCTTTTTTATAATAAAGTTATTTCACGTATCGTCTTGACTCAGTATATTTATTCTGACTCATGTGACTTCTGCAAATGCCTTTTTTTTCGTGGAAGCAGAGACACATGAATGTTGGCTTGGAGCTGTAAGGACGCGACTCCCATCACGCAAACGGAAACATGGAGAAACGCTCCATAACGGTGAAAGGGCCAGTGTGTGCTTTCTCTTACCCACTGTCTCAACTCCTCCTCCTTTTCATCCCCCTCTCTCTCTTTCTCTCTCCTTTCCATCTGGTACTTTTCTTCTTTCAGGTCACACTCATTATCTGTCGTTATTAGGACACTCAGTGCTGTTAATAACCAGAAAAAAAACGTGTCATTTTATCGCAGTTATGTGGAGTCTTCAGCGGACTGAGCCATTTTTATAACTTTTTTGCGTCTTTGTTTAAAAGAAAAAAAGTCTTCAGGACACCGAGGAAAAACTGAAAAGGATCCATAAGCTTTAAAGCACGGTAGGAGCCAGTGTCGGATATTGTTATTTTATTTTAAACGTTGATTTGTTGCGCTGCGAGTCTGATACACTTTTGTTGTATGGGGCTGGTCGACACGTAGACTTCTATATGACTGCCTTATTGCATCTATTCACTGCCTTGATTTTCCATGTGTTTATATACATATATATATATATATATATATATATATATAGAGAGAGAGAGAGAGAGAGAGAGAGAGAGAGAGAGCAGTATCTGTCATGTTTTACTGGGTTTTTCAGTTCATTCGAAAAGTTTTTTTTTTTTTACTTTTTTCTGGATCAGACATACCAGAGATTCAGATTAGAAAAGAAATCATTAATAAACCTGATAATGAACACAAAAGCCAGGATGGGTACTGTATTACTGCTATGATGTTATGGCTGTTATGTTTTCATTGCTTTCTTATTTCTTCTACCTACAACATAACCAATATCCCTCATCATGCTAACTGTGGGTTCTGGGGTGTGTTCGATTTCTTGTCAGACATGTTCACTAACTTTGTACTAAATCCACTTTATTTGGAATAATAGCCAATACGCCCTATTTTGTTTGTTCTGCTATTTGCTCTCATTTCAAATTTCCAAATCATCTATTTCCTTGAAACATCCTGTAAATCCCATTTTTATTCAATCTCTAGATCTGGTAGCTCCAGTCCTTTATGTTAGTCTGCATTATGAAACGCCTTTAATGATCGGGTGTCAAGCAAGAGAAGGCAGAAAAATTACACAAATGACCACTTATATGAACAATTACCTGTGTTTAATATTGAGGCAAAGATCAACCCATTCCTACAAGTGGTGGTTCAAGTATTTGCCTTTCAGATTTGCACCACTAGGGCCATGGTGCCCCGCCAGTCAATCTCACCCCACTGCCCTGCAGAAAAAGGTCCACTTTGGCATACCACTTGTCTGTCAAATATTCTCATGAAATGCAAATCTCTATTTCTGCTGCTGCTGTTGAAAAACCATACATTTGAATAAGACTGAGGATATTTATAAGATTTCCATAAGTGGCTTTTCTATGCTCTTATTCTAATTATGTATCATATACCATTTTTAAAGAAGTACTAAAGCTAGTAGTTCTGTAGAAACAACTCTTGTAATATTCAGGAGAGAACTAAAAAAATAACAATTATCTGGAAAAACAGTATCACGAAAATTAAGTTTGCATGGTATCTATTCAAGGCATTATAGAAGGGAAAAATGTAGGAACTAATGCATCAATTATAGCCAAAGCATCAGACTGGAAGACTGACAGCATGTCATGATGCCTGTTGACCACAGTCTTTTTTTTTTTATACCAGTTAGCACTAAGTATTGGTTTGTCCATACTAGTAGTAGCCTAAAACAGGAGCAATGTTTCCTATATAAGTAACACAGTGTAGTGACATAATATTTTTAGAGCTAACATTATGTTCTTTGACTGTAAATGTACCATTCCAAAGCCAAAGACAGAGTACAGAACCAAAAAGTCCTTTCTATTATCACTTTATAAGGTGTTGTAGTTTGAGTTTAGGTGGCTTTTTAGCCACTTTAAATTTAATTCATTAATAAAGGAATATGTTATTTTATCTTATTTTAATACATTTTAATGGATAGAGACCAATTTCCTACTGGAGGTCCATATAAATTTCTAGGATTTTTTTTTATCCAACATACACCAAGTAAAGATCCAGTAATATGTTATACAGAAAATAGTAACTAACTTTCTATTTTTCATAAAAATAGAAAGAAATTGTAAAATTGTTTAATCCAGGTTCAGAAATAAGGCAGTCGAATGATACCAGTATATACTATATTATATATATTTTTTTCATTGCATCTCTTACTGTATATAAACTCTGTTTATTAAGTAAATTATTATAATTACATTTTAAGTGTAAAAAGAAACCCTGCAAAATTGGGTTAAAAAATGTTGAGAATTATTTTTGGTTTAAATTAAATTTTTGTAACTTATCTTTGTATTTGCAAGAATGTTCTCTTTTTAATAAATGTTTATTACAATCTTTTATTTGTAAGAATGTCTGTTTGAAAGGCAAACGTGAATGAGGTATCCTGTTGTGTATTCTCACAGCATTGCTGAACTAGCAGCACTGACTGTGTAGTTATTGTTGTTTCAGGCTCAGACTACTGAAAAATATCTCTTTTGAACTATGAACTATGAACTATGAACTATATTTTTGAATATAACATTTTGAACTATGGCTCGAGCATCCCGGGTCAGTCAGGTGAAAGTTTAGAGGCTAGAGATTTCCAAATGGTTGTTGAAAATGAGGCCTTGGTGAGATGCTGAATCCGACTAATTTACTCAAACAAACGTATGCGTTAGTTACACAGTGCCAGTTGCTCATTCATTTGACCACCTTGTTTGCTTTTCTTAACTCTAGACAGCTGGTTCACATCAGGCCTTCATGCAGACTAGCAGACAGGCATGCACAGCATCCATGCTTCTGTTCAGCATTCCAAGACTTTTTTCCTTTTTTTTTACCCTTTCTTCTCTACAGATCTAGGTATGAAGCACTTTCAGCAGTGGAGACAAATAGTCTTCCTCGTTTTTGGCATTTGGGTTCCATCGTGCTTCACTCAGACAGCGTCCACTGTGCGCCCAAGTCCCACACCAACATTGAAGTCGCCTGAACAGCTGAAGTTTCGACTGGCTGGTCATCCGCGAAAGCACAATGAGGGCCGAATTGAGGTTTTTTATAAGGGCGAATGGGGAACCATCTGTGATGATGACTTCTCACTGGCCAATGCTCAAGTGCTCTGTCGCCAGCTCGGGTTTGTGTCTGCTACAGGCTGGGCCCACAGCGCCAAATACGGAAAGGGCGCAGGTAACAGTAATAACACAGCAATCCCATTTTACCTATCAAAGATCTTACTCGAACTGCATCTAGTTAATAGTGTCTGATTGGCTTTTGTGTATGTGTGTTCCAGGTAAGATCTGGTTAGATAATGTGCAGTGCAGTGGTAGTGAGAGGAGTATATCCGTGTGTAAGTCACGTGGATGGGGCAACAGTGACTGTACTCATGATGAAGATGCTGGGGTGATCTGTAAGGATGAGAGGCTGCCAGGATTTGTTGACTCCAACGTCATAGAGGTACAGTCTGTACCAAATTGTCTCATCTACACAAGCCACTTTAGCACACACATTTATTTGTATGTAGTGAATGGGTAAAACCTTGGAAATAAAAGCTTTTAAATTAAACACATTATATGTTACAAAACTTTTAATTTAATAAATTTGCAAATGGATATCATATCGAAACCTTTTTGGGGCCTACTTATGCACCCTGTTTTATTATTCTCTGATGTCTTCTACTGACTTTTTCCGTTTACCCCTCTCTGACCGACATCTGTGAAAAATTACCTTCATCTGAACTTTACCCTGACTGACTATTCAACTCTTTCTGTCTTTTTATTCGATTTAACTGCCCTCTTGCTGTTTCACTTGCCAAGATTTGGTTTTACTGGCTTTCTTTCATGCTTGGCTGCCTTGTGTCTTCTTTCAGGTTCAGGTGGATGAAAGGAATGTGGAGGAGGTGCGTCTTCGGTCGGTGGTCGCCAGCAAGCGGTTGCCAGTCATAGAGGGAGTAGTGGAAGTGAAGTATAAAGACAGCTGGGCTCAAATCTGCGATAACGGCTGGACACCTAAAAATTCAAGGGTTGTCTGTGGCATGATGGGTTTCCCTCATGAGAGGAAGGTCAACAAGAACTTCTACAAGTGAGTGCAATAGATTTATATGATCATTTTGAGGCTCTCCAAATAACATTCCCTGCTCACACAGACACATGCTGAGAAATGGAAATAATGAATCACATTTTCCTGTGTGCTAGCTGGCTACGACTGGCCTGTATCTGATAGGAAGTGCAATGCGGCTTGACACTTGGACCACATATAAAACTAACACATACATACAGATTACACACAGACAAGAAAACATAATGTACAGACTGCATTACATAGCTATACCAAACACAGACACTGCTGGCACACATAGACCTACAGTTCTGCTTGGTGTTTACCCTGAAACACAGAGAGCAGTATGTTAGTGCACTAGTTTAACACTGAAATGACTGTTGTATCAATAGTCCTCTATGTTGTCTGTGGGGGAAAAACTGGTTGAGTATACATTAACACTGTCTACCATAATTCATAATCTATATGTGTTTTTTAAAGTGTGTGAGTTTGTATTCTGCTTTATTAAGATAATGTTTTGCAGAAATTAATATTTGCATTTTCTACAAACATTTACTCTTAAGTTTACATAAGATTGGTTGGGAAAAGAATGGGTGTGCTTGTGTGGCAAAAAGACAGAGGCAGTGTAAAATATGGGGTAGTCACCTTAAAACAGAATGTTAGAGGAATGTCGCACTTTTAGGAATCACTGTTTCACTAAAGTTCATGCTGTACCACTAAGCCACCCCCTTTTCCCCACACACACTTGCAAACAAATACACCACCACCACAAATAGTTTACAGAGATACACACACACACACACACACACACACACACACACACACACACACACACACAGAGGCAACATTTTCAAGTCTAATTGCATGAAGCAGTGCATTAATAAAAACCAGTGTGTGTTGGGAGATGCGAGAAATCTTTTTGTGGATAATTAGCTTAACCCAAAACTGAAAGTCTAGAAATTCTTGAAAAAACGTAGCTGGGTTATGATTTCAATTTATGTTTTAAGGTCAACAGCATGGTTAAAGAACCCTTAATCAGTCACCCATGATTTTCTGCTTTACTGGGGTATACATATGAGGCAACACAGATGACAAATTCCTTTAGCCTTTCATCAACGATTGTGCTGTTTTTCACAGGTTAGGTTTTTCATCAGATTTTCAGTGTGTGCTTTATAGCTACTTAACTACAAAAGCATGTTCCAAAATCAATTTTATTTTAATCCATAATTCTGGAGGTGACTGCATGCGTAATGTATTCAGCACTGGTGGATTATTGTAATATTGTTTTTAAGTTTTCTTTACAGATTTTCTTTTGCATCGTGCAATTAGACTTGAAATGTTGAACATTTTTTTCAGAACTTTTTTTTTTCCACCGAGGGTGTCAGTAATTATGGAGCGTACTGCACACTAAACCTGCTTGTGTGGCGTCTAACAGGATTTCCACTTCCCCACAGAAGCTTTTTACAGTTTCAGAAATATTTTTGGAAGCTGTAAATGGAAGCCTTTAGGACTGTGGAATGTCTGATTTTGGAGAAATATGCAAAGCACGGTTATTCATGTACTGGTACATAAAACACACTGTGAAACTTTGTGCAAAACACACAACAGTCTTCAATAAAATCAAATAAAAATCATCCAGGCAGACAAAGTCTGCTGTAGTCTGCCATGTAGTCTGCCACTAAAAAGAAGATTTGATTAGTAATTATTAAGTAATTATTAAATATTAAGATCTTATTAAATATGATTAAACTGTGTATGAATGTGGAATGTAGGATGTAATTATAACTTTCATTACATTGATTGTATGAGACAAAGTGGGAGTTAAAGTTTGTTCCTATTTCAAAGAACTTCGTATGTGAGAATGTTCACATTTGTAGGATCATACAAGAGAATATTTTAAATCCATGTCAAATATATTCTTTTCCCATTCCTTATCTCCTGCAGGAATTTCAGAAAGAGATCAGCTGAGCCAAAAGTCAAAATTAGAGTAAAAGCAGACAGGTATCATCTAAGGGGGAGAAACCCGCTAGTGCTCTCCCCCTAGAGATCTAAAGTGCGTTGTGTCTTGTAGAGATTCATCTATAGTAGTGGTAACCACTTTCTAACTAACAATTAACTTTTGCTTCAGGAAAAATGAATTTCTTCATTATCTGATGGATAACTGAGGATAATTCAAGTGTTTTTTAAGTGAAATTATTTGATCATTGCTAAGCATGCCTCATTGTGTTATACAGCCTCTTAACTCTCCAGAGGCCCATTTAGTGTTATAATGACCCTATCCAGTTTCATCGTAACGGTGAAAAACTACAAACAATTTGGTGGTGGTTTCAGGCACCTGTTTCATGTTACTTTTTGAGTTTAATTGTCTCTATAAAATTAGCAGGAAAGATGACAATATTAACAGATGTCATCAAAAAAATATACAAACAAACAAATAAATGCATAATCATAGCAGGATACATTCAAAAATAATATATTTATATGGATCTTTAAATGGATGACAAATAAGCATAATGCTAATGACCTTATAGTCTTTTAGTAAGATAAGCTATGAGGTTCTTGAGATTATGAGGAAAGCGAACTTGTCTCTCAAACCTATTTTGTAAGGAATATAAATGAAATATGTTTTATTTAGCATTCGCTGTGGTGGTATTAATCCCAATCATTTTATATTTAGATATCTCATATAGTATAATTGATTGCAGGTTGAAGAATGAACATAACAGTAGGCTCTGACCACTATTTGTAAAGTTTTATATCTTTGATTCTCTCCTCTTATATTTATCACACTGTGTATGCTGTAATCAACAGGTATTCACCAATCACATTATTATCTTTAAGAAAAAGAAATCAGTAAATAAATTCTTAGTGATTGTATGACTTTATTTACATAATGCATTTTGCTGCTACAGAATGCCTAATAGCATAAAAACATTGAACAGCAGTTTCATGCCGTAACAATCATTTTTGTATTGTTCTTCAGGGTTTAAATGTTTTACAGTATGAACCTTTAAATGTGTTCTTCATTTTACACCCTTATACTTTTGTACTTTTGGCTTTTAAGAATTTATTAACATTTAGCAAAAAGAAAAAAAAAGAAAATTAAATATTAATAAATAATTAACTTTTCATTACATAACTGGTAATATAGAATATCCCAATAAGTTACAGTGAACTGTATCATGTGTGTGTGTAACTAAATTTGTTGAAACAAATAATGAGCACATTTAGTAATTTGTAGTGCATTTATAGTGTAGTAATATATATATATATATATATATATATATATATATATATATATATATATATATATATATATATATATATATATATTTTTTTTTTTATCCAGAGTGACAAGATACAATTAAACATTTAAGCTTTAAGGCTCATGTGATGCTAAGACACAAGAGTAAACAGAATTTGTGATAGATACAAATGTTGATTCATGACTAATTTAAGCCAAATACAATGGACCCAGTGATTAAATGGTTAAAGAAAGAGACTCATGCTGTACACTGGTTATAAAGCAAAGCAGAGAAAGTATTTAGAGCCTGGTGGTTACAGCGAGAGAGAGAGAATGAGAGAATAAAAATAGAAGAGAATGATTGAGTACAAGAGGCATGACAGGAACCACTGACTCTTTCCCATCTGTTTGTTCTATTACCATAATTCAAAATTATGTATGTGTCTGAGAGAAAAACTGAGAGATATGAAAAAAAGAGGGCATTCTTGGTTACTTATGATATAATAAAAGCAGTTTATTTATTACTAATACTTACTAACAATATGATAACACTTTTATTGATGGTAGTAGATACCTCTGTTACTCACACTGATGCTGAAGTGTCATTCAGTTTTTTCTTTGGCATAATGTAAGAATATAAGCAGGGTAAAGTATGTAATTGTTACTAGTTGATGTTACATACTTTTAACTGATACTAGGTTAATAAAGTGTCTATTTTCAGGGTATTATTTCCTGCATGTGTGCTCCCATGTTCACCAATACCTATGATACACTATATGATCAAAAGTATGTGGACACTCAGGAGAGGTTTTTGGAACTGCGTAGTTCGGGATGTTTAATATGGGTATTGGTCAGGTGTCCACATACTTTTTGGCCACATGGTGTAAAATCACAGTAGATGTTTTTTTAACCACCTTTCCCATGTATCCACAATATATGTGCATGTTAGATTTATAGAGGAAATATGAATGTTGTTTCATACTTAATGAATGTTTGCATTACAGGCAAGAAGCCAAAGCTAAAGCTATCACTAAAGCTAGCTCTAAGTCTAAACCTGCCAACTCAGCTACAGCCAAAAGGTAACCTTGGTAAAATTGGTGGAAATTTGCAGAGAGATCAACATTGTACAGATGCTACCAAGTGTTTAGGCTGCTTATTTGACCATTAGACTACATTTAGATACAATCAGACTAAATAAAAGTAAGGAAAAGCGGAAAAAGTCTATACAAACACTTCAAAAATGAGTGTTTTTAGGTCTCATTTAAATTGTGATTAATTAAGAGTGTGATATGGAAAGAAACCATTTCACACTAACACTTGTCCTTTCAAATCTGTCCCTTTCTTAGACTCACTACCGAGCGGCAGAAGAATTACTTCCTGGTTCACTCTGTGGCATGTTTAGGCACAGAGGTGCACCTAGCTGCCTGTCCTCTGGAGTTCAACCAGGCCAATGCCACTGGAAACTGCCCAGGTGGTATGCCTGCTGTCGTCAGCTGTGTGCCTGGACCAGAGTATGCCCATAACCGCGCCATGAAGAAAAAACTCAAATCCTTGGTAGTATGCCATGTGTATTACCTACATCTGTAGTGGTAATAAAGCCTCCAGACTATTCTTATTACTTATTTCCTTTTGATAGAGCACAGTGCGCCTGAAGGGTGGAGCAAAGCCAGGAGAAGGCCGTGTGGAGGTGCTGAAGGGAAGTGAATGGGGGACGGTGTGTGATGATCGCTGGAACATGCAGTCTGCCAGCGTGGTGTGCAGAGAACTAGGCTATGGCTCCGCTAAGGAGGCACTTACTGGCGCTCGCATGGGGCAAGGTGTGATATAGAAAGACACCAAGCACATCTATAAAAATGTCTATGCTTATGTGACTCTGTGTGTGTGTGTGTGCTGCAGGCATAGGTCCGATCTACATGAATGAGGTCCAGTGCACAGGTCATGAGCGTTCTTTACGGAACTGCCAGTATAAGAACATCACTGAAGAAGACTGCAAGCACACAGAGGATGCTGCAGTCCGATGTAATGTGCCATACATGGGCTTTGAGAAAACGGTCAGAGCAACCCTTTTTTCACACTTACAAACACACACAGACACACACAACCACTAGCGGTGTAATGTAATAAAACTGATTGAATATACTGAATAGCTCTGTTTAACTTTCTAACTTGTTAAGCGTCTTGGTACGCTGATATTTTTTTCTTTCATGTTTTCTCATGATCACGACTTCATTTCCTCCTGACAGATTTCTTGTGATCACTACAATTTGCTTGTGATCTCAACATAAGAGATTGTGATTACAAAGTTATTTTCTTGTGATCTTGACATTGATTTCACGTGATCACGCAATAGTTTTCTCGATATAACAGAAGTTGTTTTCTCATTTGCTCATAATCTTGACATAACATTGTTTCCTCCTGATCACTTTGCGACACAATTACATCATGCGATTACAATTCTGTTTATGTTGGGAGCATGAGAAAATTAAGTCGTGATAACAAGAAAACTACTTTTGGTATGTGGAGAAAATCAAGTCGTGCTAATGAGAAAACAAGAAAGAAAATTATACTATAATGCATGGCCTCTTAGGACTTCTGTATGTTGGTAATACAGAATAATGATCCTAAGCACTTCATATACTGTATTTCAATTCTATGGATTGGCTCATATTGGGACATCTGGTGTTGAAACTGTGCAATTGCTGTTGATGCATAGATAATCCACATAAACATGACACAAATCACACAAGTTGTTCATTACACTTTTGCAGTGCAGCTCCTCGTGGCATGACTGATCTTTAAACCTGTAATAAACACTAATTAATACACATAAGGCAATGTGATGTTTGTAAAATTTGGTTAGTGTTATTGTATATATTCTGATTGTGGTAGATTATTTTTAAAGAATTATTGTTTTGGGGGATTTTTTTGTCCCTTGTATTTCTGCATTATTAACATAGTCATCAGAAAGAAACTTCCTTTCATTACTTGACTATCAGCTGTATCAGTTTAATTAGGTGATTTCTGTTGCCTGATTAATATTCTGATACACTTAATAGTGTTATTATTATTATCATTATTATTGTTGAGAAGACTAAAATTAGCAACTGAAGCATTGTAGAACAGTAGTGTATTTCATGCAGATTACTTCACATAATTAAGCAGTGTTCACTCCGGCTGCAGTATGCTCCTATGGGTAATGTACTGCTGAAATATTATAACTATTCAAAAAAACCCTACCCATAATATTTGCCAGTTATGTAAATGTTGTTAGAAATGACAAAACTGAATTAAACCTTTTCTAATTCGGAACCATTCAAGCCCTTCCATAAATACATTTATATTCAATTAGATTCCGACTCATAACATACATTACCCACAGTGCATCTGCTTTTCCAAGTCTTTCCTAACCCTTCTTCCTGTATAGCCATGCTGCTGTAGAGGAAGTTGACTCTCTCCTGCTTCTTTTCTTCTTCGGCTGTGTCCTGATCAGGTGCGTATCACAGGCGGTCGCACACGCTATGAAGGCCGCGTGGAAGTGTTGCGTACCAGCACTAATGGATCGCAACACTGGGGTCTGATCTGCGGAGAAGGCTGGGGTACCAAGGAGGCCATGGTGGTGTGCAGACAGCTAGGCCTTGGATACTCCAACCATGGCATGCAAGTAGGACAATACTACTAACATTGGCAACCACTGTCCGCTTTGCGTAAACCTGTTCCTAAAATCCATCACTGACTCTTAACATATGACAAATCACTGCGCTAGTGACAAAACTACACTTACACTACACTACACTTACAGTAACGCATAGAAAAATAGAAGGGCAGCTTGTAGGTAGTGCAGGAAGAGACATGAACAGTTGTGTGACTGTGTGGTGTAAATATATGTAATGACGTGATGTAGGCTCTGTGTACAGGTACGGCTTGTGGGTGGGCGGTCGGAGTATGAGGGGAGAGTGGAGGTTTGGGTGGGTCAGCGCTGGGGCAGTGTGTGCAGTGAGGGCTGGACCACCAAAGAAGCCATGGTGGCTTGCAAACAGCTAGGGCTGGGTTTCAGCATGCATGCTATTACTGTGAGTACACACACACTCAGACACACAGACACACACAAATGAATTTCTTCTTTAATGAAAAGCAGTGATCCACAAATTGCGTACAAGTCTGCATTATGGTACTTGGTTTTAGACTTCATTGTGCATTCATTGACCAGTTTTGACCTAATTTCTATCCATTGCTTCAGAGCACAGAGAACAATATATACAAGGTGGTATCAAAGGTTTCAAGACTAATTCGTAATGCGCCAACAGATGGCAGCTCAAAGTTGCACACAGAGTCACAGGGAGCACCGACCTTCATAAGCCAGTGTGCCAAAAGACATCATCCAGTGTACATCAGCAGCTGCAGCTGTATCAGCAGCATTTCATCATGGACAGCAGGTTAGAACAAATTCTGCTTGAAACGGGTCAAATCTGCCACAGAGACATTTGACATGATTTGACAAGTTTACGGCGATGCTGAAATGAGTTGTTCGAGGTGTTTCAAGAGCGGAAGAACATCACTGAAAGACTACGAGAGAGATCAGGAAGACACCATTGCAGAGATCAAGCATGAATCTCAGACGGTGCTTGAAACGCTTCGAGAAGAAGACTTCCAGGACATATTCCAGAAGTGGCAGCACTGGGAGCGCTGTATTGCTGTGCAAGGGGGCTATTCTGAAGGTGATAGGTTGTAAATGTAAATAAATAAAGAACTGTAAACAGAGCTAGACTCAAATCCTTCTGATACCACCTTGAAGATATTAGGATCCATTGTTATGAGATCTGTTTAACTGCTAAAATCTACTGTTGAAGCAGCACATATACAGTACAGGAAGTCCCCAAATTACAATGGAGATGCATTCCTATGACCCATCGTGAATTGAGAATATTGTAAGACGAAACATGGCCTAACAGACCCAGGAATCTTGAGGAATGGTAATCAGTGTAGGGTAGTATACAGTAACTTGTTAATAATTTAACAAATTACAGTATTTAATTAAGCAAAACAGAGCAATTTACATTACCGTACTGTATAAACTATACAGTATAAATGTGTATATGTAGCAGCGTGGACGAGCGCCGATTGGAGGGTAGAGCATACGCTGCTACATTTACCTGCCATGCGAAACTTTTACAATTGTGTTGTATCGCTTATTGTCATCGAAGAATTAAAAAAATTTAATTAGACCCATCGTAACTCGGAGACCATCTATATATACAGTGGTCTCCCAGAACTCGCGGGGGTAACGTTCTAAGACCTTACCTTAGTACCTTGGTACCTTGATGAATTCATCTAGACATTGTCACTTTAATACAAAAAATTTAAAATGTATGAAATTTGTTAGTTAAAAAACATAGGTAAAATGTTATTCCTAACGAAAATGTTAAGATAATCCGCAACTTGCTGTTAGGTTCAAATGAGAACCGACTTATTTTCCGAGCCGCGGGTTCCAAACTCGTGAATTATCTGGGGTTGACTGTATTCTTAAGCGAAAGGTAAATCTGTTTGGTGTTTTCTGTTCCTCCCACCTTCACACATTTTTATTCAGTCCTCAAGAAATCAGCACAACAGTGTTTGTGTTTGTGTCATGTCCATTAAGGAAACGTGGTACTGGGATGGCAGTAATGTGACTAACATGGTGATGAGTGGTGTAAAGTGTACGGGAGAAGAACTGGATCTCAGCCAGTGCCAGAAACACAAAACCGTCACCTGCCAGAAAACAGCCACACGGTTTGCCGCAGGGGTTATCTGCTCAGAGAGTGAGTCAGCATAAAAATACACCCTAACACACATATATGCACACAGCATAGGATTGCATGTATGACAATTCATTTGGTTTGTAACAGTTTAAAACAAAATGAGGGTGCTTTAAAAACAAAATAGGTGTGACAGAAGATGGCTGCACAGATAAAAAAAAAAAACCAATAATATATGATGATATGATGATATGTAGCAGGTTTATAGGCTGTTGACATGGAAACACTTGGCATCTTATAAATCTGTCTTATATCATCTTATATCTGTCATAAAACAAGATAACCAGATCATTTCGATCAAAGAATCCTCTCAGTATAAACATTAGGTCTAAAGCCCAATCAGTCTTAGTCTAATGCTATATATGTCATTTAGCCTGCAAAAAGTTTGTGATTATTTTTGTTTAGTTTGTCAGTATAGTAAATATATATGTGATGGCGTATATCTGTTTTCCCTCAGCTGCGTCTGATCTGGTTCTGAACGCACCCCTGGTGCAGCAGACAGCATATATCGAAGACCGTCCTCTGCATATGCTGTACTGCGCTGCAGAGGAGGACTGTCTGTCTAAAAGTGCAGCAAAAGTTAACTGGCCATATGGTCACCGCCGCCTGCTTCGCTTCTCCTCACAGATCCACAACATTGGCCGTGCTGATTTCAGGCCTAAAGCTGGACGTCACTCCTGGGTCTGGCATGCATGTCATGGGTAACCATTAGCTGTGTTATATTTTGGGCTGGAGGGAAGTAGTTATTTTTTGCAGCCTTTTTTTTTTTTTTTTACTAAAGAATGCATTTAAGAAAAATGCATAATGTGTGTTACTGTGTGGCTGTGTAGGCATTATCACAGCATGGATATCTTCACTCATTATGACTTGTTGAGTGTAAATGGTACCAAGGTGGCAGAGGGACACAAAGCTAGCTTCTGTTTAGAAGACAGCGAATGTCAGGAGGGTAAGACAATCCAAAACACACATGCACACACATACACAAATATAGACTAGATATTAGTATGGCTAATCTCTAAATGACGCACTGGTATGTGTCAATATTGCAGGTGTTTCCAAGCGCTATGAATGTGCTAATTTTGGAGATCAGGGCATCACAGTAGGATGCTGGGATCTGTACCGGCATGACATCGACTGCCAGTGGATCGACATCACCGATGTAAAACCAGGAAATTACATCATGCAGGTTAAACCTTCTGTTTTGCAAAACATTTTGTGTGTATAATAATAACTATTGCTAAAAACGCAATATAATAATGCATGGCATTACAGAGAGAGAGTCATTTTACATATGGAGAGTCAAAACCATTTTACTAAAGCAAGAAACCCAGTCAAGACTCCAAACCTCTACACTACAACCACATCTGTGCCACTGACATCATCTGGAGCAGTTCAGAATCAATATTTGTCTAATAAAATGAAAAATTATAAAAACATTAAAAATGCAACCTACTCAGCAGAGATGCAGACTCATAATCTGATGCTGTAATCCAGTGGTACCGCTCGTATTCACTGGTCTGGAAGTGGTGAACAAACTCTTTCCTGGGCTGAGACAAGCTAGCTAGCTTCGGGGTTGGCCGACCTCTCCTCACGATGTCTAGCTTTTCTTGAAAATGGATTTTTAAGTATGTCCGAGACCAAATCAATTTCTCTTCCTCCGTAGGCATAAAAAAAAGTCTAATTTGGACGTATTAATATGTGCACATAGCACATAGAGGCTGAAATCTGATCTAACATCCACATACACATACTGGAAGAAGTGCAGCCAAGAGAAACGCTACGAAATGAAATCAATAAACTGTTGGGAATAAATTAATACAATTTCATGGAACAAATATTAGAATTGAGGTTGTGAATGTAGGTCAGTGCTTCTGATAGTGTTTAGGCCAGCAGAGAAGGCTTTGCTGGCCCTGACCGCCCGCCACTGGTTCTTTATATGTGTAAGTTTGTCCCTAATGAGCGAGCCGTTGGCGACATTGGCAAGGAAAAAGTCCCTAGGATAACATAAGGAAAAAACCTTGAGAGGAACCACACTTGAGAGGGAACCCATTATAATAATGCACCATTGTGTTCTATGTGCATCATGGTCTAAGATTTTTCACTGTATTTATTGAATGTGTTACTGTATATTCTACGAATATATACTCTGTGAAACAATATTTATTCCAAGCTTAATGTGTTTTGTATTGTTGCTGTTTCAGGTTGTGATAAATCCTAATTTCGAGGTGTCTGAGAGCGACTACACAAATAACGCCATGAAATGCAACTGCAAATATGATGGCCACAGGATTTGGTTTCATAACTGTCACACCGGTGAGAGTTCTTTTTTTTATAGCTTTGTCCACAAGTACACTTTCATACTGTAAATCCGGAATGTGTTATGTACCGCTTAAAAACATAGTAAACTTATGCCAGCAACACACACACACACAGACAGAGTTCACAGAGTTCACGTTCACAATCCCAACCACCTTCGAGATAGATATTTGTCTTCTTATTTACCTGTCCTTTTACATCTTCCTTCTTTTCTATGTGATTAGAGGTAGGTAACGCTGACTATAAGTCTCTGAGAATGACGAAACATCATGTAGTACAAAAACAAGTATATGTAATAAAATAAATGAAAGAACCAAAGAACAAAAAAATAATAAAACAGGCCAAGTACCAAATATTATCATCATTACTATTACTATATAATTCTATTACAGAGTTTAGAAGCAAGATGAATAGAATGTGTTTTTTTCCTATTGAATTGACTGCAGCCCTTCCTCAACTGTGCAAAGTGTTTTATCTGACATAAGCAAGACTTTGCAAACTTAAAGACACAGCCAGTAATACTTTACAACAATCCAGTTTCAAATTGATGATAGCACTCACTAGCTTCTGCATCATGTAGAATTAGATTACATTGTTTTTGTGTGTCCCCGTTTTAGAGACTTGCATAGGAATCTGATTTAGTGTTACACCAAGAACTAAGCAGTCAATCTGAATGGTATAATCTTTGTAACACTTACAGCTAGTGTTGAAGTTTTAAAGTAGTCTTTCTGGTCTTTCAAGATTTTCTGTCTTTTACAGACTTTTTCTTTTTACATAACTATGCAACTACACCTGGTCAAACTGATAAGTGTCATTACACTGTGTTAATGTGGCTGTGGAGATTTGCCCATTCTTCCATAACCTGGAGCAGTCTACATTCAAATTCATCCATTTCATGCCAGTTCTTCTACACCAACCTTGGAAATCCGTGTCTTCATGGATTTCACTTTGTGCACAGGGCATTGCCATGTGATCTCACAGAAAACAAATAATTCTAATTTTACATTCTAAACAATTGCATGCATCCAGCTTTGTAGCAAAGGTTTAGCGTAGACAGTCGAGGGTATGATGGTCAGGTGTCCTCATGCTTTTGACTATACCCGGTATGTATTGTCAGCATAGGCATAAACGCCTAATTATTTTCGTGTGCATGAAATTATTGTTGACTGTCACTGACCCACTTTTTGTTTGGTGTTTCATATCCTGACAGGTGATGCTTTCAGTGAGGAGGCAGAGAGGAGGTTTGAGAAATACCCTGGACAGATCAATAATGAGATCTCCTAATCCAGCAGATCATTTCATCATTGCACCTTTTAATATGGACTGGATCATATATAGTATATTAGCCAGGTTACAGAGTAGGGATCTCTCTAACGCTTTTCATGTACACACTCAAGGACACTGAAATATTGTTTTATCACAGTTATCATACATGTACCTCATTTGTAGGTAACAACATGGGCATTAGTCTTTTTAGATATAATAATCAGAACATAACCCAATCTAGTGTCTACCAGGCATTTATTCACTCCATAAGCATAGTTTATGTTCATGGTGCTATGTGCTGACTGCCAAAAACGCTTGAGGACAGCATTATTATACAAGTATTACACAACAATGTGCAAATGTGATAGCTGTCTTCAAATGTTCTACTTGAATAATGTGTTTTCATCACACAGGAATAAAGCTGAAACAGCTATTCCTCAAAACAATACATAAAGTAATAGAATCGTAAAAACGGTATCATAAAAAATATTTCCTATAATGCTATTCTTACTGAGGGTCTTACAGAGACAGACCCATCAAAGTAATGAAGGTTTTTTCTTTAATCAAAGGGTTCATTAATGTTTTTGGATGTTTCTGGGTTCAAACTCATTATGTACTTTTATGCAGGTATTGTAAAATTATGTTACATATTCATGTGGTATTTTTAATGAAAACCTTATTTATACTTTACATGAATCACAGTTTGTTTTTTTTTACTTTTAATTATACACACCTAAGTAAAATGCTTTCTAATTTATAAACTTTTGCTGACTGGCTCCTGACTATTCATGTCGCTTTTTTAATCGTTTTATCCTTTTTCCCCCAAATAGTATTGTAGTCAAATGTAGGCAAACGTGTGCATTAGCAACCTGATATACGGTACAGAGTGTTGCTAAGGAGCACTCATGGTCTTCTGAAAACTTACGAGACTCATATCTCAAACACTATTTCATACATAGCCATTTGCTGCTACTTTAAAGAAAGATACGTCGGATTAAAACTCCCTCCGTCACATATATAGCGATAGCCAAGTTCAGTCATAAGAAATTGGGGCTGCTGAACTTTCTAGTTTTAATTTGGGCGAATTTTAAGAGAAGAAAATATAAAGCGATATAATGTAATATAAAGTGTGTCAATGTGTCAATACTGTTTATTTGTACAAATGTTAAAACACAAACCAATTTATTCTCAGGTCTAACGCTCAATTGTGCTCATGACATTTCGATGACTTCATGTATCAGTCATTTACACATTGATGCCTGTTCAAAAAAAAAGATTAGCCGTTGCAAACTGGTTCATTAATAAATGAATCCTATGAACCACAGAGCATGTGACCTTTTCAAATTAAGTTCAAACTCATTTCTAACATACACTTAAACCTGGTCATTTCAAACCTGTTAGAAAAAATGTATATTCAGCATTTTTTCCATAAGCCAAAATACTGAAGTTTGTTATTCTGTGAACTCAGGGGTCATGTGCAGCATCAGAAGATCCTGACCTCTGCGCACCACCATGTTGATGCTGTCACTTGTCCTTACTGCATTGTAGATTTCTTCCGATGTGTTCACCTTTAACCCGTTGACCTCCACCACGATGTCACCTGGTTTCATACCCGCTCTGTTACAGATACACACAAAACAGAAAGTGAGGTCACGTGACAACAGGATGTTTATAAACCATATAACACAGACCAGTTCAAGGCGTATTTACACACACAGCTCACTTTATTAGGAACACATATACAATTGCACATTCATGAAGTTCTAATCATGTAGCATCAGCACAACAAAATGATATAAAAAGCAAAATATAGTAGTTTATAGTACTATAGTATAGTATAGTAGTGATTTGAAATGCCTTTTTGATAAGAGGTCAGAAGAAAATGGCCAGCCTGATTTAAGCCATTTATAAGGATATAGTATATATCACTCTTTACAATTGTGGTGAGCAGAAATGCATTTCATCATGCACAATGCTTTGAACCATGAGGTGGATGGGCTACAAAAGCAGTGTTTCTCGTTTTTCACACCATAGAAAATTGTGGGTTAAAATCCCGGGACATTCCAGAACAGTTTCTGAAATACAGAAACCAGCCCATATGCCACAGTTAACAGAGATACTATACTGATTGTTACTTTTTGTTACTGTACCAAGTAGATTTTTCTGGTATCATTACTTCACTTTTTATTTTTTGGACAATTTTTTACTTTCACTCATTAAATTTTTTACACAAATATCTGTACTTCTTATATCCTCAAACCCCTCTTGATACTTTGGTGACTATTTGAGACATGATCAAAATTTTTTTCTTGTCATTGCGTGGCTTTTTCATCCTACTACTGGTGTATCATTTCCTGGCACTCACACACCACAGATGTAGATTAGCCTACGAAGCTAACAATGAGCAAAGCAGATGGCAACAAGAAGTTCTGCTAACGCGGATGAGTCAGAGGGCGTCAGTGATGTAAACATGACTGAGAACAGACACATTCCTGATCACCCGATCATCATCATCTTTTCTCTGCTTGTGTTCTATATGGTGGTTGTTCAGCCGGGACACATTCATTAGGTAACAAAATGTGAAATTCTTCTGTATTAATATATTAATATGATGTGAGGTCCAGTTGCCAGCATGACACACAAAAAGAGGTAGTAGTAATGGCTACTTTACTTCAGTACATGTCAGAGACCAACCTTTTACTTCAACCAAAACATGAGTATCTGTTCTACTTGAGTGAAGAATGTGGACTCTTAGCCAGTGAGATCAGGATTTTTCCCTATTCTGATTTTTATTGTGAACATTAATTGAAGTTGCTGAACTGTCCCAGTTATTATTGTCATGCTGCCACATTGTTGATTAAATAATAGCATGGAAGGCCAATACGTGCTCAATAAGTGTACAGCATACATCAAATATAAACTAAATGACCACAATAAAAGTCATTGTAATATTTTGGTTTGGACAGCTTATTGCTTTGATTACAGTACACATTCACTGTGTTAATTTATATAAATAAACACAGTTAATGTGTACTGTAATCAAAGCAATAAGCTAAATCTTTACTGATGCAGGCCAATAATGTGGAATCCTTCTGAAACAGAGCGACATCTTTTCCATGACCACAGGAAATGTCTTCTGACAGTTATTCACAAAATGAGAAGCTACCCACTGCATCAGTAGTTTGTGTTAAATAACTTGCAGCTGAAACACAGTAATTACTGCAGTAATTATCTAATGGAATCCTGTTACCTTAATTAACCTCGCTCAGTTAAATCCAGGTGGTGACATTATTTTTTCTGGACATGCAGCGTATGAACACAAGCTCAATTTGATTTGTTTACTGGTGTACTACAAATGCATGAGCAGTAATTTTACTGCAAGTTAAAATCAATGTGCTTTTATCTAAAACTTAAGATAAGTGGCAGTTGGGAAATTTCTCTGTTACAGCAGCAAAAAAAAAAAAGAAAAAGACGTACAAATATATAAAAGAATAGAGACATGATACAGTATATACACAACACAATATATAAAAAAAGAATAAGAAAAAAAAGAACCACAATCAAGCACTAAGATGCACAAATACACACAAAGCACTCATTTAACTCTGTAAGCTGTAACATTTGTTAATAGATTGGTATTTTATAATTGACAAATACCTCAGCATCCAGTGAAAATCAAAAACAATTTTTCAGGCATCTACAGTGGGTAAGGAAAGTATTCAGACCCCTTAAATTTTTCACTATTTGTTATATTGCAGCCATTTGCAAAATATATTTAAGTTAATTTATTTTCCTCAATCATGTACACATAGCACCCCATATTGACAGAAAAACACAGAATTGTTGACATTTTGCAGATTAATTAAAATAGAAAAACTGAAATCTCACATGGTCCTAAGTATTCAGACCCTTTGCTGTGACACTCATATATTTACCTTAGGCGCGATCATCCTTGAGATGGTTCTATGCCTTCAATTGAGTCCAGCTGTGTTTGATTATACTGATTGGACTTGATTAGGAAAGCCACACACCTGTCTATATAAGACCTTACAGATCACAATGCATGTCAGAGCAAATGAGAATCATGAGGTCAAAGGAACTGCCTGAAAAACTCAGAGACAGAATTGTGGCAAGGCACAGACCTGGCCCACGTTACAAAAAAATTTCTGCTGCACTTAAGGTTCCTAAGAGCACAGTGGCCTCCATAATCCTTAAATGGAAGACGTTTGGGACGACCAGAACCCTTCCTAGAGCTGGCTGTCCGACCAAACTGAGCTATCGGGGGAGAAGAGCCTTGGTGAGAGAGGTAAAGAAGAACCCAAAGATCACTGTGGCTGAGCTCCAGAGATGCAGTCGGGAGATGGGATAAAATTGTAGAAAGTCAACCATCACTGCAGCCCTCCACCAGTCTGGGCTTTATGGCAGAGTGGCCCAACGGAAGCCTCTCCTCAGTGCAAGACACTAAAAAACACCTGAAGGACTCCAAGATGGTGAGAAATAAGATTCTCTGGTCTGATGAGACCAAGATAGAACTTTTTGGCCTTAATTCTAAGCGGTATGTGTGAAGAAAACGTGGTGGTGGTGGCATCATCATGCTGTGTGGGTGTTTTTCAGCTGCAGTGACAGGACGACTGGTTGCAATCGAGGGAAAGATGAATGTGGCCAAGTACAGGGATATCCTGGACAAAAACCTTCTCCAGAGTGCTCTGGACCTTAGACTGGGCCGAAGGTTTACCTTCCAACAAGACAATGACCCTAAGCACACAGCTACGATAACGAAAGAGTGGCTTCACAACAACTCTGTGACTGTGCTTAAATGGCCCAGCCAGAGCCCTGACTTAAACCCAATTGAGCATCTCTGGAGAGACCTAAAAATGGCTGTCCACTAACGTTTACCATGCAACCTGACAGAACTGGAGAGGATCTGCAAGGAGGAATGGCAGAGGATCCCCAAATCCAGGTGTGAAAAACTTGTTGCATATTTCCCAAAAAGACTCATGGCTGTATTAGATCAAAAGGGTGGTTCTACTAAATACTGAGCAAAGGGTCTAAATACTTAGGACCATGTGATATTTCAGTTTTTCTTTTTTAATAAATCTGCAAAAATGTCAACAATTCTGTGTATTTCTGTCAATATAGGGTGCTATGTGTACATTAATGAGGAAAAGAAATTAACAAATGATTTTAGCAAATGGCTGCAATATAACAAAGAGTGAAAAATTTAAGGGGGTCTGAATACTTTCCGTACACACTGTATATGATTCGTTACTATCGGATTGTAAACTAAGCATCGAGAGGTATGCGTTAATACAGACAAAATAATTGTGATATACTATACTGTTTATTGTATAGTATTGACTAAACATTTACATTGATTATGATCATGTATGGCAGCAGCAATTTGCAATAGTTCCTAAGTGGTGCATCATCAAACTATCCTGAACTAAAATAAATGAAAAAGCAGGATGTTTAATAAACGCAAAATAAGAATATATTTTTCACATTAGCTAGTCAATGTTGTGAGTGTTTAACAGTAGTGAATATGATGCTGTATGTCAAATTTGTAAGCAATATAATTTAATCTGCTGACCTGTTAGCTGGAGAGCCCGGTATAACACGATGGATGAGGATTCCATGTGTTACGTCAGGGAATGACGGATCACGCATCTTCAACTCGTTCATTATACTGTAAGGTAATAAGACATCAGGAACGACTCATAAGATGCAGCTGTATAATATTAAGTGCGTTCGTATATCTAGATTAGCACTGTCGGTTAAGGTACCTGGGTGTAAGAGTTAACATCATCACTCCTATGTAGCGCCGTTTGTTTTTAGACCCACTGAACCAGGAACCTGTAAGCAACAGAAGAGCACTGAGAAATCCAGCAGCAGCATGACGAGTGATAGAAAAGAATGAGAACAGCGGTCCGTCTTACTCTTTTTTTCAGTAGCCTGCTCGAGAAATAGACGAAGTCTATCAGAGGGAATGGCAAAGGAAATGCCAGCAGTCACTTTCATGGTATTAATACCAATGACCTCACCATCCTGAGTAAAAAAAAAAATCAGTTTGAATACTAAATGTGTGATACAATTGTTTAAAGTAGGTCATTTTTTTTTCTGAAAAAAAAAAAACACAAACTCACCAAATTAATAAGTGGACCACCTGAATTCCCAAACTGTAAATGTACATTGCAAATCATAAATCATAAACATTCATAATTTTTATACAATTAGAGCCTTAAACAAACATGTAACCTAAAGTAAACAATTCAGTGCTTTCTCACATCTATGGCTGCATCGGTCTGTATGTAGTCCATATTGCCATTAGACAGGCCCAGTTCTTTGCCCCCTCTTTGAGCTGAGCTAACTATTCCAGATGTAATGGTGTTCCTCAGAGCGAAAGGGCTCCCCATGGCAACCACAAACTCCCCCTGACGCACATCTAACGACTTGCCAAGAGGCAAAGTGGGCAACGGATGCTGTTAAAAACCCCAGAAAAATGACATATCAGTAATAATGCCACTGAGGATAATAAACATAAAAGACCATGAGCTGTAACCAAGCAAACAATATCTCTTATCAGTAACATTCAAAATATCATCAGTATTACCTTGGCATTGATTTTAATTGTTGCGATGTCTGCGGCCTGGTCCACATTTTGTACAATGGCATCGTATGTCTCCCATTGGCCAGTTTGACACGAACCCCACGCTTGTTGGCTACTACATGGGCATTGGTCACTATGAGGCCTTCAGCACTAATGATGAAGCCTGAACCATTAGAGATAGGGAGCTCACGGCCAGAGAACGGATGCCTGTTAAAAAAAGATAAACGTAATGGCTTAACCTATAGGATTCTTCATAACACGGGTGTTTATTCAAACTAATATTCCAAATACAACAATTATATATTGACTATAATGTTTAACAAACAAGAAAGGCAGCATTGCTGAGGGTCCATAGTGCGCCCAGGCTTCTGTGTGTAATCTAATACAGCAAGGTATTAAACCATAACCATTAAACTTAAATAACAATGAAATTATTCAGTTGATTAAAAATGTACACATGTGCCTAAAGAACAGAAGACAAAAAATTTTAATAAATATGAGAAAAGACATTTGTTTTCACATTTTGTATTTGTATTCGTAGAGGTCTCTTTTATTATAAAATAATATAATTATTTATTATAAAAAAATTCTAACAAAATGCTTGAAAAAATCTTTGATATTTTGAAAAAAAATATGATAATTTTAAATATGACAAATATCCTTAAGCAAAGCATTGACTCACACAGGTCTTTTGACCTCTTATGCATGCTCAGTTTTGAATCTTTTCTTTTTTTTTAAAAAGGTCATAACCAACTTTCAACAAGATATTCCTAAATAAGTATGGGGTTACTATAAAATATTATAGAAGTTACTGTGTTATGTTGATTTGACTGTATTAAAGTTTATTAAATACAATAAAATGTGCTTTTTAAGCTAATTCTCATGTTAGAATGTTACCATATGCCTAAAACAGGTAATGAGCACTACTGTGTTATTAATACCCTAAACATGGTACTTTGAAGTTTAAGAAACGTTAAATAAATATATATATAAATAAATATATTTATATTTACTTTATGGCCAAAGGATTATGGAGGGTCTCTGACCATCTTAGACTTGTGCTTCTTGAACATACCATTCCTGATTTTGGCCCTCATCAGTGTCCACACATCTGGGATATTTTTCTACTAGATCTTGTGAGAATCTGCCCATTCAGCTGGAATATTAGTGAGTTTCTGATGGTAAAAGAAAAAGGGCCTGCAATGTTCCTGTCAATCCCAAAGCTATTTTATGGGGTAGAGGTCAGAGGTCTGTTTAGGACACTCGAGTTCTTCATACTGTACACAGAATCGTAGTCATGCTGGAGCATGTTTGGGCCCTTTCGTTTCAGTGAAGGGGTTTTTTGTAATATTAGTTTGTTACAAAAGCAGTTTCATTTTGGAGAGGTACCACAGGGCATGATGGCCAAAAGTTTGTGGACACCTGACCATATTGTATAGACAGTATAACACAGCTGTTCTATGATGTATTTGGTACACCCACATTGTGTAGTATTGGGGAAAGTTTGCAAACTTGTTACTGAAGCTGTCTAGAGGTAAACTCACCGTCCTAATATCTCAATGTAAACTACAGCAGGCGCTGACTTCTCCACTACATCCGCAATAAAGTTGTACTTATAGCGCGGACTGTCATCTTTATACGGGGTAGCACAGAAGACTGTAGGGATAAAGTGATGGAGCACAGAGTTCGTGATAGATCGGTTCCTCTGGGAGACGCCTTTCTCCTGCTCGTCCTGATCACTGAGTAAAGCAGCTCCGCTCAGCCCCAATCCAAACCCCGCGACTCCAAGGACACATGTCCCAGCTCCTCCACTTCCTCCACCGCCGCTGCCTTCTTCCCGTCCTCCTCCCGACACTAGAGCTCTACAGACGGACGTGTTTTCTTTTGCTGGTTTCTCTGAACACGTGCTGGATAAAGTTCGTACAAGTCCCGAAGGCGACAACTTCACATGAGCTCCACTGTGTCGGAGGCACGTCATCATCCTTAGGAAAGGGAGACGTGTTGTTGCCATGTTGCATCAGATATGAAACAGTTCGTCAGGAAATTCTGCAGCCCGCTGGACAAGTTTTCTTCATCTAGCATTTATGATAAATATTCCTAAAGAAAAATCTCCGGGGGAAATCCACCGCACCCTCGTATCAAAATAAACTCAGGACTACCGCTTTACAGTAGTTCAGCACTACATCCAGTAGTTGTTCAGGAACTACATGCTTCCTACTCCGGAAGTTTCTATTTGCGCATGCGTGGCCGCGTCCAATCATAAGCTAAGCACATGAAGAGAACGTGTGTGTGTGTGTTTTAAAAATCCATATACATCATTAATTGAACTATTATTAGTGATTGGTTTAGAAAAATGGCAAATGAGGATATCATTAATATTAGATAATAAACTATATTTTATATTGCACCATACAGATAAGATCCAATAAATATTATATTTACTAGTAAAAGTAATTAAACAGTTATGTTGCCTATATATTGTGTATATTTAGTTATATATAAAAATAAACTCATTGATCATCATCAAATGTACATCTATGAGTTAACAGAAGTAATGAATTAACCCAGCGGTGATGTTATACATATTAAGTTACCCCACAAAATAGTTTATATATTAATTTTCCAGAAATTATATTACTCAGGGTGAAATTGGTAAAGAAGAATATCATCTTCATGTCGATGCTGTGTTACTAACAGTGACAGACGGCTGAAACATAATGGTTTTACTTATATACTGAAAGCCAGAGAATTACTGGGGAACACTTGCTTTAGCACACTAACTCCAAATAATAATGTGATCCAGAAAAAAAATGTGATCCAGAAAAAAAACCCCATTAAAGATGGTTATGAATTAATTTATCTTTAATCGAGTATTTGATCCCATACCAACCAGCAAGAATTCTGACTCCCACAGACCCACATTAGTCCTGTCTCTTTAGGAAAATACTCCTAATGTCAAATCATTATGTGAATGAAAGACATCACAGAATCAACCTCTTCCTTTCAAACCTTTCCACCTCCATGGGAAAGACCAGAGCTGTCAAAGGACTTCAGACACAACATTGTAGACCTGCACAAGGCTGGAATGGGCCATCAGATTGTTGCACTGTCCGTATGTTTTTGGTCATTGTCATGCTGGAAGACACATCCACCACCTAACTATAGTGTTCTGACTGAGATCAGGAGGAGATTCCGCAGTGCATGGCCCCATTCATGTGGTGAAGTCTTCCTGTACCTTCAGCAGAGAAGCAGCCCCAAAGCAGAATGTTTCATGTTTGACAGTGGGGATGGTGTTCTTGGGGTCATATTCAGCATTTCTCTGCCTCCAAGCGCTACATTTTGGCCTCATCTGACCACATCACATTCTCCCAAGCATTCTCTGAACCATTCAGGTGTTCACTGGCAAATGTCAGACGCGTCTGTTCATGTGCATTCTTGAGCAGAGCCCTGGTGTGTTACCAATGTTTTTCTTGGTGACTGGTCTCTGCTCCCTTGAGATCATTAACAAGCTTCTCCCATATAATTCTGGGCTGATCCTTTAACTTTCTCAGAATCATCCTTACCCCATGAGGTGAGATTTTGCATGGAGCTCCAGAGCGAGGGCGATTGACATCTTGTATTTCTTCTATTTTCGCACCCACAGTGGTCTTTTTCTCTTCAAGCTTCTTGCTGATGGTCTTGTAGCCCATTCCAGCCTTGTGCAGGTTTACAATCTCATCCCTGACATCCGTTGACAGTGCTCTGGTCTTGGTCTTTGGAGGTTAATTCTGTGATAGGTGTAATGCACATAATGAGTTGATTTTAGGAGTTCTTTCTTAAAGGGACAGGACTAATTTGGGTCTGTAGGAGTCTTGCTGGTTGGAACAGGAACAAATACTTATTTTACCTGATCAAAAACTAATTATTTACATTTTTAAATATTCTTTCTCCTTGTTAAAATCAACCTACCATAAAAATTCTAGACTTTCATTTCTTTGTAAGGGGTTCATATAATTATTTCATTCACTGTGGTAGATACTGAAACATTCTGCATTGTATGTACTTTAAAATCTCAGTAATTCTGAATAACTTGCTGAAACAAGCCTGCAGGCTTCATTAATGTAAAATAGTCCAGAAAAGTCTTCTACATGACCGTTCAATGTTTGCTCTTTCTATACTGAAACACTCATAAAATCACTAAGCAACCGGAATCCTTTAGAAACAGTAAACCTAGGGGGAAAAAACCCTTTAAAAACTCACTAATTCTCTAAACTTAATCATTATTTCAATAAAATGTACAGTTTGCAAATTGTAGTCAGACCAGCCTGATAAAACTTATTTTATCCAATTAAGGAATATTTGAGAGTGACCAGTATAGAAGCATCTTCAGATAAGTCCTCAAGACCAAACATCCTTAAGAAACACGACCATGTAGTGCAACTGTGTTTCCAACCCCATCATTGACATGATGACAAAAATGCTTTAAAAACCAGTCATTTTCACATAAGGGACATGAAATGCATGTTTATATGAAACACAGGTTAAATTTACATCAAATGTGACATCCTAGGAATGAACACAAACGCACAGGTTTATTAGCACAAATAGACAGGAATATTTGTTCAGTCTCTTCAAACCCGATTTGATCAATGTTTCTTATTGCTGCAGAGTTCGCTTGACCACGTGTCCCTCTTTATTTATAGCAAAGTTGTAGTTTTTAGGGTTGTCCAATGCTTCCTCAATGCGCTGATCCAAATTCTCCAGTGTAATAAAGTTCTTTGCCTCTTCCTAAAAGAGAGATCATTTAAAGGTAAATATTTTCTCATGATCACAAGTGTGTACAGGCAGTCGTCGACTTACGACCTACGCAACTTACGACCATTCGACTTTACGACCACAATCGCTAGCCGTGGCGTACGACAGTAAGAAACAAAATGGTGTAGAGATGATACAAATGGCATAAAATGAACAAAGAAAATGATGATATATACAGTATAACAATAATGAAAGAAAATGATAAAATACTACTTAAAGATTTTTATAACATCATTTTACAGTACTGTACATATAGCCTACTCTACTGACGAGCAAATCGTGTTACGACCGGTCTGTCGGAACCAATCGTGGTCGTAAGTCGACGACTACCTGTATTGCATTATTTGTTTATTGTTCCCACCTGTAGCCGCAGGATTTCTTTCTCCTTTTCTTTTATGTAGTTCTCAAGCTCTTGTTGATGCAAAATCGCTGCCTCTTTACTCTTCTGTTCAGCAGCCTCAGTCTCTTTCTGCACACGCAGCTCACTACAGGCACAGTAAAATACAGTCTTATTCAGGTGCTGAACAATTCACACATGCTGTCTAAGTGCTTTCAGTGCATATTTCTGTCTCACCGGATTTTTCGCAGTCTAAGGTTTTCTGCATCATTCCAGGCCATTAATGAGCGGTGTTCCTCAGTCTCTTGCTTGGCTCTCTCTTCTGCCAGAGATCCAGTTTCTTCCTCATAGCGCTTCCTCAGCATCTCCTCTTTAAACTGTAGTCTGTAAACACAACACGCACAAGCTCATGCATACATATAGAAGTCACAAACCCAGTCTACTTTATCTGTAGAATATATTGTATTTATTTGTTAGACATTTGATCAATGTAGTCACATCATTGCATGATATTCATGATTCATTTACTTTTTAAAAAACTTAGCAGCTTTCATTCCATTGCCTTCCATAGATATTGGCATGTTTAATATTTGGGAAGTGGTTAATAAATGGTTAAGATGTTGGACTTCTGATCAGACCCACCACTAAGCTGCCACTGCTGGGCCCTTGAGCAAGGCCCTTAACCCTTTACTTCTCAGTTGTATGAATGAGATAATTGTAAGTCACTCTGGATAAGAGCGTGTGCCAAACGCCTAAATGTAAATATTTGGTTTGCGAATATCCACTGTCTGAAATCAGAGAACCAAAGATCATTAAAGGTTCGGAAACCTTCTCCGTTGATGCACAGTTTTTTTTTAAGTCTCTTTTCAATTTAAAATTAATGTATAACTAAAACAGAGCTAACACAAATATCACAGTTTAATTTTTTTTAAGAAGACATTGTAATAAGAATTGGTGATGCACTGAGTATGAACATATAGGAAGGCGTATGCGATAAGGACCACATGGAGGATCACTGGTGCATTTCAGGTATCTGGATATTCACATGATCCTGGTCAGCCAGCAGATACACTGCTCTCCAATCAGGGAAATAAATAAATACATATCAGAAATCGGAGTGCAAGATTCAGGATCAGTCTGTAACCCCAAGCTATTAGACAGTTTAACAACCTCATTAGGTCAATTATTATTATTAAATGTGTGTGTGTGTGTGTGTGTGTGTGTGTGTGTGTGTGTGTGTGTATAAAATGTCTTCTGAATCTGAGCATTGTTGTGGTGCTGTGGTGTCATTGGACTGTAAATATGTTGGCATTATGTGTAGGTTTGAAGGACAACAAGCAAAGTACTAATGTAATTGTGCTTTTTATGCACATGGAAATTAAAAAGCTTCAAAACCAATGTGTATAGACAAGCAGCCTGGCGGCACGTTTGCATTAAAAGCCTCTCGGTGTCTGAGGAAGCATGTTTCTGTAGGACACTGAGGTGTAGAAGTCTTTACCTAAGCGCCCTCATGATGAGGTTATATTCAGTGAAGCGCTCCTTCAGCACCACCATCTCCACAGGGTCCACCGGGGGCGGGGTCTTGATCCGGCCCGCTTTGGACTTGGCTTTCGGGTCACTGCGAGACTTCCTGCCCCGTACACTCTCCAGCACAACACCAAACCTTGGGGACAGCACCACAGAGACAGGAGTCCGACTCCGAACTACCGCCGAGAACATTGTATACTCCTGTGTATGTTCGATTAACACCCGTTTATATAAACCACTCAACAGTGGATCCTACTGTACACAGTGCGGCTATGCAACATTGAGCCTCTGGCAGGAGGTCGCCATGCTGAAGACCTTTCACAGAGGAAGTGCTTTCTTTTCTTTTACTCACTGTGTTTATGTGTGATAGGAAACAAGTGTTACATACTGCCATCTAATGGTAAGATGTAAAACCACACCCCACGTCTTCTTCTTCTTCTTCTTCTTCTTCTTCTTCTTCTTCTTCTTCTTCTTCTTCTTCTTCTTCTTCTTCTTCTTCTTCTTCTTCTTCTTCTTCTTCTTCTTCTTCTTCTTCTTCTTCTTCTTCTTCTTCTCTTCTTCTTCTTCTTCTTCTTCTTCTTCTTCTTCTTCTTCTTCTTCTTCTTCTTCTTCTTCTTCTTCTTCTTCTCTTCTTCTTCTTCCTTCTTCTTCTTCTTCTTCTTCTTTCTTCTTCTTCCTTTTTCTTCTTCTTTCTTCTTCTTCTTCTTCTTCTGCTCTTTCTTCTTCTTCTTATTATTATTATTCTTCTTCTTCTTTTCCTTTTTCTTCTTCTTCTTCTTCTTCTTCTTCTTCTTCTTCTCCTTCTTCTTCTTCTTCTCCTTCTTCTTTTCTTTTCCTTCTTTTCCTTCTTCTTCTTCTTTCTGCTTCTCCCATTAGGGGTCTCTACTTATACGCAACAAAAATGCTGAATACAGAATGTGCCTTCATTTGACTGTTGCCTCTACACCAGAGATGCCCAAACTAGAGCCCATTGGCCAAAGCTAATCTGTGGTGATCTTTGATTTGGCCAGCCATGTAATATTCTATTTATTTTTTAAAGTTTTTTCCAAATTGGCCTACAGCTGACTTACTGACACACGATACTGTGTAGGTGAGAGTTAGTTAGTTAGTTAGTTTGCTTTTCAATTTCTTAAGACTGAAAGTTCACTCACAGAGGGAGGTACTGCCAATGTTTCAGCTTTAATTGTTTATTTTTAATTAAAAATAAAGGTCTGTCTCAGTTACTTTTTTCTTTTTTCCTCTCTTCTTATAAATTGCATAGTGGGTCAAATCAAAGGTCACCAAGGGTCAATTTGGGCCCACAAGCCCTAGTTTGGGCATTTCCTAATCAATGCTTTATCTTCTTCTTCTTCCACTTCTTCTTCTTCTTCTTCCACTTCTTTTGTTGCTACAGTTTATAGTGTTAAAATTGTCTTTTCAAAATGCAAAAATAAAAACAACACGCAATAACCCATGAGTCGCCTTTTTTTTTTTTGGTGAGCTCATCCAAATAATCAGATTTACTGAAAAAAGTCAGAACTGCTATCATTTGAGCCTCTGTGGGATGCACTGAGAGCCAGTGTAAAACTCACACACAACCACTCAAATCTGGGCTCAATAAAGTAGCTGTATAGATCCTATAAATACCAGAAAACATACCCCTGCAAACAAAGAGAATAAATTAATTTAGATTTCTCAAATAATAAGTCAAAACAATTGCTGTTGTATTTCTTTTTATATCTTTGACTGAAAGACTTGAATAAAAAAACAAGATTTAAACTATCTTATAGATTATAAACAAAGATACAACACGCAACGCATGGTAAGTTTTGAATTAGTTTTATTCAGTAGGTATTGTTTTTAGGAGCAGATGTTACTTCTCTGCTTGTTTCTCAACCTACTAGCAATTGACTTAGTTTCACATTAATAAACAGATGTAACAGAAGCAGATGAAAGCGCAAAGATTCACCAGTGTAGTGTTTTATAAGGATAAACACAATTCATCTAGCTAATTATTCATTATTAACAATATTTGACATTTTTAGTCAATATATTCCTAGTAAGTAAAATAATATTACAATTACTCTAACAACCAAAGCTCACAATTTTAAGATGCAGACTAAAAGTTTATCTAGGAATATAAACGATAAGCAAATGAGGTGCTTCAGCTCTGAAAGGCATTAAAAGCCATTCAGTCAGTTCACTTACTACACTTACAGGGTCGTTGTGCAGAGTAACATCCTGTTGGTGGATACTGAGTCAAAATTCAGGACAAAACAGGTTACTGTCTCGGTTCATTTCCAGTGCCTAAAGTATGACTAGTTTAGAAAAGATTCCACCTTCACAAACAACTGGCCGATAGTTTGAACAGAAGGGGCTCGATCACCAGCCATGATTGGTGCTTGGAGAAGAACCGAGGACTTAGAATTCACCAACAAGAGCTCTGACTGGGCAAGTGCTAAACTTAGTGTTCTCTCCATTGTGCCCTTGTTTCATTTAGAGTGTGAAGAAGAAGGGGGAAATCCTGGTTTACCTCTTGTTTAACACAAGGGCTCATTTCTCTTTAAATCAGTGATGGTGGAAATGGGATTATTGTTAAGTGTCATAATGTGGGTCTAGGTCCTGGGGGTAAAGGTTTAGGCAATATAGTTTGGAGCTGCGAGAATTAGGATTCGAATTAAACTTGATGTCTGGCTGCAGACTTTCATTCCAGCCAAACAGGGGTTACACCTAAACAATCAAATATGACACCTGCTTGGCTGATATGAAAGCCTAAAGCCATACTGGGTTTTTGTAGACAAAGCTGAAGTCTCCTTTTTTAAGGGGCAAACATAAATTCTATAGGTTTACAAAATGTATCAGGAAACAATTGTGTGTAAAGTGTCTTGAGATAGATGATTTTGGTGATCATAAATGATCAGAATCAATGGGATGGGTAAAATTTTGAAAGGGGAGTTATAGGTTTGGGTTTATGCCAAAACAGGCACAGAGCAGTACGTCAGACGAATCTCCTCCCCCTCAAGCAGCTGCCTGTTGAAACAAATATAATCAAAAGCACACAAAAAATTAGTAAGTGCACAACATAAAACTAAGAGAGCAATTAATATTATTATATATAGAATTATTATATTACTTGTATGCTGCAATTTCAATGTCCAGGGCCATCTTCACGTTCAACAGATCTTGATATTCCTTTAAATAGCGTGCCATCTCCTCTTTAGCCTCAGCAATATCCCTCTCCAGATGATTTATCCTCCCCTACAGAGCAAATAGTTAGGACGAATAACGATTAAAATGTCAGAGCGAAGAGAATTCACTAAATCTATACCATATATTTGTTTATACATACAAACAGTTAAAAATTCAACAAGCAAAATCTCTCTCTCTCTCTCTCTCTCTCTCTCTCTCTCTCTCTCTCTCTCTCTATATATATATATATATATATATATATATATATATATATATATATATATATATATATATATATAGAGAGAGAGAGAGAGAGAGAGAGAGAGAGAGAGAGAGAGAGATTTTGCTTGTAGTAGGTGTACAGTCTGTGGACACTAAAGTAAAGCTATTTGCTCATCCATCAGCACTAAGAATGAGTCAGCATTCTGCCTCAGGAGCAATGCACAATTCTTTAGTCTGCGGAATCTCGAATGAAAGGCAGAAGGACTTGTGTTAATTACTCTAATTGCGTAAAGTAGCCATATATTTAATATAAGCAAATATTGAATCACTTCTGTACAAAAAGAAAGGATGACATATTTGTCACACAGAAAAACTATAGTAGCATGATTTGTTAGTCAATGAATGACCTCAGCCAGTGATTTGTTTAATACCTGATACTTGGCAACCTCCTCGCTCTGGGTCTCCTCCAGCTCTCGGAGCTGTGAGTTTAGTGAGTTGATGACACTCTGCAGAGTTTCAACTTCATTGGAGCAGGTGAGCAGCAGTTGACGGTGCTTGGCCGTTTCCTCGCGTACCAAGCGCACTGCCTCCTGCTGCTTATCGGCTGCTTGTGCCACGTTGGCCACCTTTCCCTGGTACCAGGTTTCGGCGGTTTGCATATTGCGCCTGGCCAGGCTCTCATACTGGGCACGGATCTCTCTCAGGGCGGCAGAGAGGTCTGGCCTGTTCAGATCGGGCTCCACGCTGAGCCTGGACACCTGCAGCTGCACCTTCAGCCCCTCCCGCTCTTCTGCAAACACCTGCTTCAGAAAGGCTAACTCCTGCGCCAAAGAAATCACTCTCACCTCCGCATCGCTGCTCAAAAGTGTTGTTCTGTCTGCCTCATCCCTGGCACGCTGCAGCTCGTCCTCGGCCCGCTCACGCCGCCGCACTTCGTCCTGCCAGTGCTTCTCTACCTGCTCCTGCTCCACTCGCAGCTTGTCTCTCCGCACTTCAACGTGTTCCTTGTCCTGAGTCTCAAGGTGCAGCTGCTGGCGAAGTTCCTGTGCCTCCTGCCTGTACAGCTGCTGCAGTCGAGATGGCTGAGTCTGCATGCCATGCAGGGCTTCCAGCTGCACCATGAGCATCCGATTCTGCTGCTCCAAATAATGCACCTTCTCGATGTAGGAGACAAAGCGGTCATTTAACTCTACTAACTCTTCTCTTTCCTGAGCTCTCAGTCCCACCAGCTCTGTACACACTACACTCAATTCATTTGGTTCCCAGAAGCGCATAGGCTCAGACTTCAGCAGCCGCCGAGAAGAAGTGAAGGGCATCTGGGAGATGCGGTAAGGGCTGGAATGGTTGTCCCAGCGCCTGCTCAGTGAGAAGGAGGAGGAAATTAAACTCATGATGATGAATTTTGGGTTTTTTTTGTATATAAGTGTGGAGATTTTTGACGAAGTTTCTCTTCTAGGTCCCCCTTTTTCTGCACACCATCGGTGGAGATGAACCGGCACTGCACCAGTTCAGAAATACTGCTGTGCAGCAGGCTTTATAGGACACACACACACACACACACACACCATCGTTTCAGCCTCAGCCAATAAGATGCTGAGCAGTGGTGGAGTTTGGTCTTACGTTACACTCAGGCAAGCATGAGGAGAGATGCCAGGCTCTTACATCTCTCAGAGAAAAAATAGAGAACACAAAAACCAGAATGCAAACTGTACAGTATTGAAGGATATTGCATCTAACATGTTAAAACAATACAAACACAAGGTATGTATAGAAACGAATGTATGCAAATAAACACTATACAAATTCATTTGAGTATTTAAGGATTATATTGTGCAAATCAAAATGCTTGATTTTAAAATTAGATTTGATAAAAAAAAAAAAAAATACACAGGACTACAGAAGTGAAAATATTAGTTTTCAGGCCTTTAAGACTACTTTTAGGGAAGTAGGTTAGTATAGTAGGTCAGTGGTTAACATCTTTGAACTTTCAGTTATTAATAGGAGTCATGACTTCAAATCCCTGTACTGTCAAGCAGCCATGTTTGGGTGCTTCAGTAAGACCTTTACCCCTTAACTGCGTATTTCTTACCTTTTTCCATAGTAAATCATTTTGAATAAAAATAAAGGCAAATGATTTGCCATTGGTACCTGTTTAATAAAAGCCAGCTGTTTATTTCATCCTTTACCACATGTTGCCCAGCTCCGATGAATGCCCAGAGTATCATATTTTAGTTCATAAATAACCATTTTGTATATGTCAGAACAATTTTCTCTGTACCACTACAAATTCATCCCAGGGTCACTAACTTCTAGTTCCAAAATTCCCTATTTCCACAAACTACTCTGTGTATATACAGTGATTCCGAAAAGTATTTAGACCCCCCTTCACTTTTTTTCATTTTTATCACTAATCACCTGCCCAAAGCCACGCCAAAAGTGAAGCATGATCACGGCATCATGCCATGGTGTGTTTTACTGCAGCAGGATCTTGACAACTGGTCAGGATTGAGGGAAACCTGAATGGAGCAAAGTACAGCGATATCCTTAATAAAAACCTGTTCAGAACCTCAGTCTGGGCCGAAGGATCAACTTGCTACACCCTATTGAACATCTCTGGAGAGATCTGAAAGTGACTATCAATGATCCCTATACAACTTGACACAGCTTGAGAGGATTTGCCAGAAAATCTCCCAGTACATAGGTGTGCAAAACTTGGTGCATCATACCCAAAAAGTTCAGAGGCAAAACTGAAAGGTTTGTACCAGTAAACAGTTAATGAATATTAACATTGACTATTTACTGGCAAATACATTTCAGTTTTGATGTTAACCATTTGCTTGTTTGAAGTAAGGAATGATGAATAAGTGTGATTATGCACAATCATATTACACCCATATTAATGCAAAGAATGTTTTTATGGTACATGTATAACAATGTATTAAAAAAAGAGGACACACAACAAACCATACTGGTTGTTTATTACACTTGATAAAAAAATAGCAATAGATCATAGTATTAATATGCCTCCTGCAAGTTTTAGCAATCAAGTAAATAAAATACATTAAGATGTGCATGAAAACAGCTCTGACTTAGTACTTAGGATTAACCCAAGTCCCAAAACTTTCCTCTTTAAGACAACAGTAGTATGAATCTTTAGTAAAAATAATGGTTGTAGTAACCATCATTCATACAAGGATTTAAAAAAAAAGCAAAGAGAACCAAATGTAACCTTTCTAGTGAAGGTAAATTTAAACTACAAGGAATATAAATTGATTTTAACCAGTTAATCACCTGTTACAATAATTATAAATTGTGTATACTTGTTTAGGTTATTAATAGCTGTGTTCTGAGTACTATTTGAACTGATGTTAGTCGCCCTGAAAGCATTTCCGTGTCCGCTCATCATTTCACTTTTGGCCGATCGATGCCCTTGTGTTCTGGTACATGTCTGTAGGAACACCGGTTATTCTTGATACAGCCTGTAGTTCTCCAGAAAAAACACTCATCAGGAAACTTACTGCAAAAGTGGAAAACAAAAATAAGGAAACATTCGAGAACAAATGTTTTACATAACACGGACATAGAACAAATTCCAGGTCGACAAAAAAGTGAACAGAAAGTCATACCTCAATTCTATATGTAAATAAATAAAAAATACTCAAAAAATACAGTGGAACCCGCTTATCTCGACAACCCTATTAAGTTGACGTTTTTGAAGTGGAACCGCCAAATTCTCGCTTTGTCTTAGCATTTTTTATCGGTTATGTCGATTCTTTTATGTCGCCGAACCCTGATATCTCGAGCACAAGGGGGGAAACATTTGCCATTTAACGTCGGTTATCTCGGTGCAGCCGCAGAAGAACTCGCGGAAGTGGCGGAAAAATCAAGCCTTACACCTGCTACAGGTGTTGTATTGTATACTGGTGAATCTCTGCTGTTAGTTAGTGCACATATGAGTTTTGTTGTTAAATGTTATGCGATGAACGGGAGGCGAAAGCCGCGCTTGGCGGCGCGGAACGTGGGATGAGCAGCAAAAGCATAGAATGAACACCGGCAGGATTGGGGGAATCCGCGGTGCGCTTTGGGAAGAAAAGAGCAGCCGTTGAGAGAGTGCCGGTGGGAAGACACGTACCGGGATACACATGAGCGATAACAACGACCGCCGTGAACCAACATATACCAACAATAACAGAGAGTGAGAGTGTGAAAGTTTAAATAGGAGCTGGTGATGATGCTAAACAAGCACCATATGTGCGCGATTGAAGTTGGGAGCTTCAGAGAAAGCGGCCGAGAAAGCACCTGACACGCTGAAGGGGGCCGAAGGGGGCGTGGCAGGTACATTCCTGACAGATAAACATGTACTGTATGTATTTTTATAGCATGCCTTCATCAAACAAATCGCGGCAACGCTGTTGTGTAAAAAAAACCTTCAAAAACACGTGCATGCACATTCTCATTTATTAACGCACATCATGTACATAAAGAAATTTCAAGCATGTTAATATATTGCCGCCATTTTGATTTTCGTTTATCTTGATCATCGGTTATCTCGATGCTTTTTGGCGACCCCCTAGGACATCGACATAACCGGGTTCCACTGTACTAAGCTCATAAATGTTAAATAATTTTTTAAAATCTACCCATTATTTGTGTTTACTCACTTGACTTTTCCTGCATCTGTTGTCGCAGCTTTGGATACACCAAGATGTGTGTGGATTCTGTCAGGGTAACGAACTACAAGGCATGTCCCAGCAATGCAAAAGCCCTAAAATAAACATATACACATGTGAAACACACATAACATACAAACAAACCAAAAAGACACAAATATTCTCCCATCACCAGTCCTACTGTCAGGAGTTCACAAATACCTGCACATTCCACAATCAGAAATAGAGGATAATATTACTGACCCGGATTTCCCACATCCATCAAAACACATACAAAACCGGCCACGTGTGCAGTTACTTCTTTTTACTATGGTACAGTTAAAGTGGGTATAAGTTGCACTGGAGTAACCTAGTTATAACCCAGCACAACGTCTTGGTGACATCATACTATCAGCAACAACGATCCCTGGGTCACATTCACAGACTCAGAATATTTATTTTGTTTTAGTAGCTCACTCTTTATACTGCACAGTTTGACATCATTATTGAGCTCTGCTACATTCTGGAATTTTTTATTCTAAGTGTCCTGTAAATGAAACTCTTTGTACTTGCCAGATGTTTGAAACGACATTGGATGTTAAAATAAACGTACATTCATCTTTTTGATGGCGGTCTCACAGTCCTCCTTGTTGGTGTAGTTGATAAAAGCACAGCGTTTCATTGACAATAGTCTTACACTATGGACTGTCCCAAAACTAGACACACAAAAAACAAAAACAGCAAATTAATTTTAATTTATTTTAATCTCACGGATTGTAGAATTTAGCATGATATTGATTCACTTTTTTATCCCGCCAACAAATCCTCCCGCAATTCTTCAATAAAAAAAATTAATGAATAAATCTGTAAAAGAATTAAACTCTGCTTTACAAGAATAACAGAGCATAAAAGCAGAAACAATCTATTTTGCAACCAAAAAAGGCTTTACAACCAAGTGGCCCATATTAACTAAGGAAAGAGGGCCAGTTGTCTTGAGATAACAACACAACTTACTTGCTGAAGAGCTCATAGAGCTTTGTTTCTGATAAAGCAGGCACAAGATCCCCAACCCAGATTGGAAACAGCTCTCTGCTGGTCGAAGCACAAGCACACACACACGCACACACCTTAGTTTAGCTTATAGATAAAGGCAAAATAAATTGCTAACAAGCTAAAATCTAAAAGATTAGACTCTTACGCAGTAGCCGGTACAGCTGTGCTGACTTTAGGTGGATTCTGGGGGATGGTTCTTAGTGGGACTTTCACAGGTTGAGGATTTCTTTCTGGAGAGTAACTTAACTCCTCAACATGTACACGTGATCCTGCTATATTAGCTTTAGTCAATGAAAATAGAATGGAACACAATTTGAGTGGTTTTTTTTTTTTTTTTTTTTAAAGAAATGTTGTAAATCATTGTAATTGTTATAAATCATTGCTCTGAGAAAATTTGTTAAAACAGACATGGTATTACCGTGTAAACCAGAGAGAGCCTCTAAAGCCTTTTCTACTGTTCCATGTATGATCAGAGCATTTGAACTTTGCTCTCTAGTGTATCCCATATCCTGTAGTTTAAATTAAGCAAAAGGCATGAGTTCTGGCATACATGTAGAAAGCAAGCAAAAAAAACAAAACAAAAAACAAGGGCTCTATTCTGGAGACGGTTGGTATTTATGTAAACGTGCAGTGTTAAGGTAGTTTTAAAATGACTTGATTTCACAGTTGAGAGAGTCATACTAATGATAATATGCTGATAATAAGCTGCCTCTTAGCTGTTAAACCTTTTCTTTTATACTAAATGTTTTTTTAATTCTTTGTTATCTTCTTTGAAAACAACTTATGTTTGATCTTAGCATTTGCTGACATGAATTCACTAATTATTTTTCATTTACGCAACAAGGTAAACGATTTATATTGCACATTCAATAACCAAAGATGCACACCCTAAGCTACTTACCATCAACTGCATTATTTGTACCCGCATGAGCTCTTGAGCAGCATCGGTACAGGAGCTGTCAATCTTTAAAACTTTTTTATAGGTCAAACCAGCCTCATAATATCTCTAAGAGAAGAAATGAATAAGAAAGACATTGATGATTGCAGGAAAAGAGAGTAAATTACCAGAGTAAATGACCTGATATATATTTACACAGTACATTGCAAAAGTATTCATACTCCTTGAATATTTCCACATTTTGTCAGGTTATAACCAAAAAAATTAAAAACATTTTATTGTGATGTTATGTGATGGACCAACACAAAGTACAACACAAAGATCTCTGCATAATTGTGAAGTGGAAGGAAAATGATACATGGTGTAAAAATCTGAAAAGTGTGGCATGCATATGTATTCAGCCCACTTTACTCTGACACCCCTAAATAAAATACTTTTCTTCAGCAGGGACAGGAAAGCTGGTCAGAAATGATAGGAAGATGGATGGAGCTAAATACAGGGCAATCCTGAAAGAAAACCTATTAGAGGCTGAAAAAGACTTGAGACTAGAGCAGAGGTTGACCTTCCAGCAGGACAACAACCCTAAACATACAGCCAGAGCGAGAATGAAATGGTTGAGATCAAAGCATATTCATGTGTTAAAATGGTCCAGTCAAAGTCCAGACCTAAATCTTATTGAGAATCTTTGGCAAGACTGGAAAATTGCTGTTCACAGATGTTCTCCTTTCAATCTGATTCAAATGGAGCTGTTTTGCAAAGAAGAATGGGCATAAATTACAGTCTCTAGATGTGCAAAGCTGGTAGAGACATACCCAAAAGGACTTGCAGCTGTAATTGGCAGCGAATTGTGGTTTGACAAAGTATTGACTCGGGGGCTGAAAACATATGTACGTCACACTTTTCACATTTTTTATTTTGCAACACCATGTATCATTTTCCTTCCACTGCACAATTATGTGATACTTTGTGCCGTTCTATCACATAAAATCCCAATAAAATACATCTCAGTTTGTGGTTATAACGTGACAAAATGTGGAAATATTCAAGGGTTATGAATACTTTCGCAATGCACAGTGTATATAAATGTCCACGCTGTGGGACGAATAAAAGTATATCTTATCTTACATATATATTACATTTATGTTTCTATGCAAAGTGTGAAGATGTGCTTTACCTTTAGCCCAACTAATGCTTTTCCTTTCCGGTAGAGTCCTTTAATCCATGTTGGGTCAAGGGAAAGAGCAATATCAGCATCTATTAAAGCCTTCTCATACAGTTGCATTTTCTCATAACAGAAGGAGCGATTTCCAAACAACCTGTCAAGTAGACAGCAAAAGTGGATATGACATCTAAACTATGCATATATATATATATATATATATATATATATATATATATATATATATATATATATATATATATATATATATATATATAAACTTTAATTTTTTACTTTTTCTTCTTTGCTAATCTTAATTTTCGTCACAATCTTTACTTTCTGGCTTCGCCATCTAGCAGCGCCGTTTCGAGCTCGTACCTCAATTTTTTGCTCACGTAACAAAGCAAAAAAATCTACACGTGTGTGTGTGTGTACATGTCTTAATACTTACTTAACCTCTTGAGGATTGTGCTTTATAGCATCTGTAAAGAACTTCACCGCCGTATCCAAATCTCCTATTTGAGCATATTTATTACCAATCACTAAAAAAACAAAGGGAAAAATGAAAAACAGGTCACTGAAGAAAACTAAAAACTAAACAACAACCAAAACCAAAGGACATCTAAGCTACACATACCTGCCAGCTCCATGCTCTTTGTAACATTGTCCTTTACTGGCTCCTCTGATGCCTTTTCATCAACATTCTGTGGATATGTGTTTTGAAAATGTAATTTTGAACAACATCTTAATACATTAATCAAGTTATTTGTGTATTTGCCAATTAACTAATTCGCTTTACAAAGTAAAAAAAAAAGAAAAATCAAAAAAAAAAAAAAGAAAGAAAAGAAAATGGTAATGGAAAATAATGCTTACCTTAATCAGGGGCTCTGTTGTACTTTTATGTGTTGTCCCAGGAATCTTGACATTTTCAGCTTTTTTGTCTTTCCTGTCAGATTTAGTTTTCTGCTCAAGTTTGCGTTTTGCGATTGCTGCTGCGTTGTTCACAAAGCAGCTACTCATATCAAGCTTTAGAACCAAACATTGGAGATTATTAAATGCACATGCAGGTGTTAAAAAAACATCTGTTGAAAACAAGTCACAGATGCAGAAAACAAGCTAACCTCCAGTTCATCAATTATGCTCTCATTGTCATCACCATCATCTTCATTGCAACTGTCACTGCTTTCTGAAGCTATCGAACTGCACTTAGGACCAGGGTCTGGAGGTACACCATTATTTGTTTTTTCCTTATTTTCACTTTCGGAAGGCTGGGATTTATCAGGAACAGCAGCAGCATTCTATGGGTGAGAAAAAAATAAGTAAGAAATGCTGTAAAAATTCCATTTTCTGTTTGGTTTCAGTGTGGTGTAGTAATAAAATGTCATACAGATCTCATACAGGTCTCAAAACAAGGTTGATAATTGCACTGATAAAACAAAAAGATGAGAAATATTGATTAGGCACAAATTTCTTATAAAGTCTTTTTAAACACTTCCATACCTGTTTGGCACCATCTTTATTCCCATTCTCCTTTTCTAATTTTTCTAAACGACGTCTCTCTCGCTGCCTCTGTAGGATGCAGGAAAGGAATAAAACTCAAAAAAACATTTAAATAAGATTGTGTATTATCTTGGCACAAGTATGCAATTTTTACATTACCAATTTCTTCTTTTTTTTCTTTTCTGCTTTTTCTTTAAGTTTTTCCTCTTCAGCTACAAGTTCTTTAGCATTTTTTGCAGCCTCCTAAAATAGTACAAAACATTACCTGTGTAAGCTTTTCAGGCCACACGTATATTAAACAAAGAAGCACACAAACAGCACTTACCTCAGGTGTGACTCTTTTGACTGTTTTATAATGTGGTATTGCTGACAGCTGTTTGGAAACCCTTTTATCTAGAAAGTTTTCGGCAAAGCCACAATATCCATTGTTTTGCCTGCTATAATCATCGTCGTCGTCATCATCATCATCAGTCAAATCCTCATAATGATCAGAGTAATCAAGACCTTAAAAACAAACATTAGTAGGGTGAAAAAATAAGTAAACCTTAAATGTCAAATATAAATCTTTCCTTAAAGCCAAACCAATCTCTTAAATTAGACAGACCACATGGTTCTTGTAGTGGGGTTACAGATATGGAAAAAGACATCAGTTCTGCTAAATGTTATGAGAATCAGTTTCATTATGGAGCTGGTATGAAGACAGACATCATAAAGCAACAGACACAACTCAGTGACCATGAGGCCCTGAAGCATGATACAGAGCTGCTCTCATAAGATCAGAAATTTACACTTAAAAAAAATTAATGGTTTTAACATCTGTTGATGTGATTATTCGCAAGTTTGCTGTTAATAAATAAATAAATACGGTTTTTGTGGGAATTTTTGTAAGACGTACTAAGCCACAATTGTGTAATATATAGATTAGTATTATTTTTTTCTCATTTACAACCATTAAATATAGACACAAATTTATTATACATGTTAAATACGATAACTGGGATTTATAAAATGTTAATAATTCTACTATATTGCCTGCCTGTTCCCAGCTCCAGTACTTTATAAAACATATTGAGGTGTGGTGCATATTTCAAACTGTTGTTCTGTTATAAATATTTTAAATACAGATATCCGCAGTTTTTCGCACACTTGCATTTGTCCTGCACGACCCGGCAGCAAATACTGAGAGCTGACTGTATTTTTGTCTAACATGTTTTAATCCTTTCAGCCTATGGTTGCTTATGTGAACCTTATAAGTGATATATAAGACAGAGGTTGACAGCTGATTGCTGAACCTATCGGCAAAATTCCATATCAATAGTTTATCCGGGTTGCGTTATACAGAACGACACCAACCAAATAAACGTGCTTTTTTTATGAGGATTTTTTCCATTAATTTTGAATGTAACTGTTTTTATTTATTTAGAGTGTTGCTTTTTGTTTCAGTTTGAATGCATGTCTTTTATTTTTTTGTAATAAAGATCAGAATTTTTACATTGAGTTTTTTTTTTTATATCCATTTTAAAAGTATACATTTTAAAAACTATTGGTCAATTAATCTGATATATTCAAATACCATGCAACCTAGCTTGGCAAAACCAACAATTTGCCAGCCTCTAATACAAGCTCTTATTTTATAATTCAGTGTTAGCCACAATTACATTAATATAAGGCATCTTAAAGTCTAATATCATGCACAGTGTTTACAATAATCACTGACTATTCTAATGTTAGAAATAACCAGAAGTTCTAGCTGGTCCAGTCTGTTACTAGTTGAACATAACCAATCTGAATATGGCAATCAGATGGTAGCCTAGTGGTTAAGGCATTGGACTTTGAAACCAAAGATCATGAGGCACACCACACATTGCCTTAACCTAATAGCTACTCAGTTGTTTGAACAAGATAAATGTATGTCGTCCTCTGCTAAATGCCATAAATATAATGTACATGCAATCAGTACAATGTAGAATTTTGCTCTGTAAAAATAAATGACAATAAAACATACAAAAAAAAATCTTACCATAATTATATCCCAGGGCATTTAGTACAAAATCGCATTGTGGAAGTCTTGCATTGAATGGGCTCCCCATTGGATCCTGTGTAAATATATGAATTAGATAAGAAATAGGAACAAAACAAAGAAAACAATGAAACGTTAAAAAAAAAATACTTACGTAAATCGGTAATCTAGCACCATCGTGCAAAAAGGGGAAACCTTTGAACACAAATCAAATAATACATTTAAGTTAGTTAGAAAACTTTTTTTTTAACAAGATACGAGACATACGCACTTAAAGCAGTTTGTGTGTATTCACGACACGTTTACGCTCCGTAATGAACCAGTTTTACATGTTAGCCGGTCCTGTTCACTTTCTATTGCGCAGCTAAATAGCTCATCTTTAAAATATGTTAGCTAGGGGAAAGTATAAAAAACTAGCTAGCAAATATGAAGAAAATAAATAAGCCACTGTAAAAAAAAAAAAAACACCCTAAATGTACCCCAGTGTTAATAGCGAAACATGTACAAAGCTATACAGTATAACGCGATTTTATCCGACCAACGTACTTATTCGCTAAAGTTTGTGAAAAACTCTGTAGTCTGTTTGAGTGGCGACGGTCAACGAACTGAAACTTACCAGACGCGAATACATTGCGCTTAGACATTTTGTATATTATATATATATCTACAAATTTGTAGAAAACTAACTATACTACTAAGTCTTCATTAATCAAGTTGATTTGTTTCTTTATTCTAGTATTATAACTGCGTTGCTCATACTTCTTCCTGCCAGCTCATGCCTTAACCTACAACCTCTTTCGTGCGCATGCGCACAACCTCCCTTAGTTCTTCCTGCTTACAAGAATGGCGTCATTATACACGTTATCCCTTTTTACTGATGAAACACGTTAGGGTGTTTTTTTTTTCAATTCTTTACAATGAAAATCCTTTCAAATGATGCTTTCCGTCTGAATTTTCCTCTGGGGTGATCTAAAGTGATATATAAAATAATATTGATATGATTATAATAATAATAATAATTATTATTATTATTATTAGTAGTAGTAGTAGTAGAAGTAGTAGTAGTAGTAGTAGTAGTAATAGTAAATAAAGAAGGAGTAGGAGGAGTATTCAGAATCAGAATCATCTTTATTGCCAAGTATCATGGGTGGCATGTACATGGAATTTGTCATGGTGTGGTAGTGCTATAAAAAACCCTCTAAAACTAGAAAATCAAATGATAAAGTCATAAATAAAGACTTACTATACAGTTTGTGCAGGGTCTGTAAAATGAGGCAGAGCAAATAATAATATTTCCCAAATATATCCAGGGTGCAGGGTTTGCAATATGATAATCTTTGTCAATGTAATGCATATGATGACAGTGTGAGGTTTACAACTAGAATCTATTATCTGTAAAGGCAGAACAGACACAATGGTGTCTCCTTGGTGTCATTTATGAGGTCCGTTGATGATAAAAAGAAGCAGTTTTTGTGGGGTTAGGTTCTCCTGCCAGCAAGTCAAGTCAAGTCAAGTCAAGTCAAGTCAAGTCAACTCAAAAGGCTTTATTGTCATTTCTACTATACACAGTGGTACACAGTACACAGTAAAAACAAGACTCCGGAACCCTGGTGCTACATTAAACAACAACATAGAGCTACAACCCAATACAAGCTACATAAAGTGCATCGAGTGCAACCTAGTGCAAACAGTGCAGACGAAAAACAGTGCAGACAGACAATACAAGACAACACAAGACAAGACACAAAACCTGAGATAGCGCCTACTAGTAAACCTACTGTATACTCTAAATATACAGTACTCTGCGACCAGAACTGTAAAAACTATACCCGGGAGTGAATACAAACAGACACAATGTAGTGCAAAAAAACATCAGCAATCAAGAGGTGCAAAAGACAGCATGTAAACAGTATAGTATAATAACAGTATAGTATAATAAGAAACAGTCAAAGGTGCAAAAGACAGCATGTATACGGTATAATATGGTAAAGTATAAATAATAATAAATAAATAAATGATGGTGGAATGGGCTGAGATGAGTAATGAGTGTGTGTTAAGTGTTAAGTCCAGGTTATACAGGTTATAAGCAGGGAATGAATCAAAATGTCTGCATCCAGGGTGAGAGGGGTCAGCCTCAAACCTAGCTGACCACTTCAGGGTCCTGTAGAGGTGGAAGATTGCAAAGTGGATGACATGCTGCAGTCTGCCTTTGTCTTTGGCAATGGCAGCAGTGTACCAGATGGTGATGGAGAAGGTTAAGTATGGACTCAATGATGGAGGTGTAGAAATGCACCATACACCATACATTCACATTTTCTGTCGGTAGGTTGAACTTCATTTGTTGCAGGAAGTACCACCTCTGGTGTGCATTTTAAAAGTTAAACAAATAAGACATTAAAGCACATTTTAAAGCACATTTTAAACACAAATGCTGGTTAATGCCTCACTTAATCCTCTGGTCCATGCTAAGATTATTTCAGGTGTATATGCCCAGTTCTGCCAGATCCCACAGGATTTCTACTGGACTGAGCAAGTGAGCAAGTGGGAAGGAAAAAAACTTGTTCATGACACGAGTTTGAGACGACTTTTGCTTTGTGGCATGCTACATCATGTTTGATGTAGCGACAGGACATAGTCAGTGCTCAAGTAGACGGTGGTATTTAAATTATAATTGATTAATGTAATGGAAATATGGGACCAAAATTTCCTGACCAAATATTTCCCACACCATTTAACCACCTCCACCAGCCTGGATAAAGTTTGTGTGCGCGCGCGCGTCTTTTCTTGAGTTTGAACGTGTGAATGGTCCTTCGGTTTGCGCATGCGCAGAAAATGTCAGTTATTCACATAGAAACAAGTCACAGAACCACAATCAACAATGGAGACGTTTGGAGAAAGCGAAGATGGAGCAGGTGCTAACAGAGTGAGTTTGTGTAATCGCCACGATATGAAGAAAAGCGTAAAGTTTTTTTTTATTATTTATTATTTACAACCATCTAGTAGTCGTTGTTTGTCAGTCATTTCCCGCCAGCTGCACAACCAGTCAATAAACATAGTGAGCTAGCTTAGTTACATTAGCACCAAGAACATTAGCACCAAGAACATAGCCAGGCTCAGCCGACTTCATGCAGGCTTATAAAGAAAATATTGTTTTATTGGCTTGCTCTTTAACCAGCTTGATTTGGTTGCTTGATTGTGCAGTGGGGACTTGTGTTCAGAAAACAAAGATGAACCAATAAGCAACAGGAGTTGTGCTTACGTTAGCTCGTACATAGCTAGCTGTGTGTATGTTGGGAGGCTGCTTTCCTCAGTGTGGGGATCTGGAGATCTTATTCTCGGCGAAAATGATCTACAGATCTAGTTATCTAGGCAAGCCTGGGAGCCTGAGAGCCTGGGATCCTGAGATCATACATAACATGCTTCGGATGTGGAAACACTTAGGAGTGTGGAGAGTTTGTGCTTTATCTATAAATGGGCACATCGGAGATCTCTGAAGATGAATGTGTTTACCTGTTATTTTGTGTGTCCTAAATATCATGATTAACACATTTATCGTGCACATTTAGCGTGAGTTTTCATCCTATTTGTTTTATTGTAGACAGATCTGAGTGCAGCTCTTGGGTTAGTGCAACAATCTGTGCAAAACTGTTTAATGAGTTTGTTTATTTGTGTGTGTTGAATGTGTTGGTGGGTGTGCCAGTTCAGTTCCTTTGTATTAAGGAGCTGAATGGCTTGATACCTATTCCCAGGAGGGAGGAGAGTGACGAGTGTGTGTAAGGGGTTTGTGATCTGCCACAATGTTGTTGGCTTTGCAAATTCTGCGTGTTGTATCAAAGTTGTTCCCAGTAGAAGGATTTACTGGCAACGTTTTCCATTAGTCAAGACAAGTCAAGTCAAGAAGCTTTTATTGTCATTTCAACCATATATAGCTGACTCAGTACACAGTGAAAGGAGACAACATTTCTCCAGAACGTTGGTGCTACATAAAACAACATAGAGCTACAAGAACCCAGAGCTAAGTTATTGTTCTAGCCACATGAAGTGCATCGTCTGCAAACAGTGCAAGACAAGTTTTGTGCAAACTCCATCAGGTTTTAGAGTTGTGCATGAAGAATTATAGACAAAGCAGAAGAAATTTTAGTGTAATATTGTTTTTAAATATTTTTTATTTTTCGTGTATATTTATTTGTCTGCACATTCTACACAACTTTGTTGTTTTACACATTATGCCTTTGCTGAAAGTACAACATATATTTGATATTTCATTTCCATGCTAGTTCGTAGACATAGTATTACAAATATATATTTATGATTATAAATATAACTTTTTATGTTTTCTTATTAATAATGATTGGTTATTTGGTGACCAGTGCCTGGTTACAGAATTTGATTGTTTCAAATCTTCCTGTGTGTAGGAGATGGAGTCATGGCACCAGCTCCCTGTTGAAGAGGATCCTAGTCAGTTTCTGGGACAAACATCAGGCTTGGTGGAAGATGATGGTCTACAAGGATAACACTTAACTCTGAAGGACAATCAGCTGTAATAGGAGACTCAACTATGAAGCAAGCAGCTGAGAGATTTGAATCTTTACAACTAGGTAACAACACAAGTATAATCACCTCCAAATCAGTAATGAGAAATATCTAGAGATGAAATTGCATGTAATTTTGCATTATACATTTTTCTATGTCAAGCACAATTGTTGAATTTTTTATTCTCCTTCATCTGAGCAGAACAGCAGGATAGCTGTTTATCGCCTGCACTGACGTTAATTCCTCTAGGAAAGACTTTCCTGCCTTCAGAGTCCACACTCCTCCATCAGACAGATTTAGAATTTCTTCCCTTGAGGTATGATGATTAAAAGACTAACTCAGATAAATGTGTACTTTGGGCTCTGGAGGTCTGCTAAACGTTTTGTGTTGTGTGTTAAGAGGATCTCCTGATGTGTCCGCTGCTTCGGAGAGGTGCCCTCAGATGTCACGCCTAATTGTGGATGGAGAGGCTGACCCATTAAACAGATCCCATGACCAGGCCTCACTATCACAACATCATTTAGGTGTGATGTCTGCAATTATTGAGGATGTTAGTAGCTGCTGCTCACTATCACAGCACAGCCTGTCACCTAGTAGCAATTACCAGGCAACGCACAATCATTATCAGCACCTAGAAATGGATCTTGGTGTAGCAAGTAGGAGTGCAGTCCCCTCTTCCACTGAGATTGTTCTCAGTCAGACAGATGCTGCCCTAAGCTCAACAGACTATCCTAAACAATCCTTTCTTGTCCTGAAAGACGATCCTGCATGTTTTCCTAAAAAGGAATCTCAGTTTAGACCTTCTGAAAGTAGAGAGCAGCCACAAGCTGGCTCTTCTTTTTTAATGCCGCAAAGGAAGAGCGTCTCACTTTCCTCCAATTTGTCTGCCATCTCAAATATTACAGTTCGTGCCACAAGCAAGCAAACACTTGACACCACTGACCTTCACCTCAAGCAGCATCAGATACATGGTGATTCATTATTATCCATACTAGGAGGTCGAGATCAAACTGAGAACAATAACACTTCAACTGGACACAATATAACTCCCACTAGTGAAGGTGGTGTACATGGGGCAGGGCTACAGAGAGAACTTTGGAGCTCAGGTAGATATAAAGCCACAGATGGTTCCTTTTTGACCTCTCAGCCTGTGTTTCAGTCCACACCTTCAGTACTCTTCTATAGAGGAGCACCAGCCCCAGCCAAACTCTCTCCAGTATATTCCCATCAAGACACCGTGGCTACATCAACCCAACACAGCCCTAAACCAGACGACATACCACCATTAACTCTAAGTACCTCAAGTCATCCAAGTGGTGCTGGAGCTGCACTTGCTACTTCTTTGGACCCAGGAGATGCTCATACAGAGTCATACCTTCCACGTGAAACACCTCATAGTCAAGAAACCCCTTCCCTGGTATTGGATGTGCCTGTTGCCACCTGTGAGGATACACCCCTTAATCAACCTACCCTAACCACACTCATGCCCACATCTAACAAACAGCTCAAAGACCAGGAGACTAAGCTGTCTGCAGGAAGAGTCCATTCTCTCCCCAGTCTCAGTTATGTACAGAAGGTTGATGCTTGGAAGGCCAATCAGAGTTCCAGCGGGTCATTTTATGACAGTTTGTCTCTCCACGGTTTAAATGGTGGTGTACCTTTTAAGAGGAATGAACAGGACTCTGTGTCTGAGGCAGAAAAACAACAAAGTCAGCAACAACCCAAAAAGACAGCCTCAGCATTTAGTGCCAGTAACAACACTCTACCCACACAGACAGGCAGTGGTTTGCTGCCTAGTGTAGATGTGGAAGAGGCAGGTGGAGCTGTAAGATCAATTTCACCATCACCATTTACACATTCTCATTCCCAGTCATCTCTTGGAACAGTGATCACCCCTATCCAGCAAGATGAACTGCAACAACATGTAAATCAGCTTCCCCTTGAACATACTGATACCATCTCTCCATGTGTCAAATCCACTGCAGCTGAATCATTACAGTCCTTGAGTGAAACAAATAACCAGCAGCCAGCTAAAGAACCTGGAACCAGTCCATTAAAGAACCCTGCTTTGCTGAATCTAGATCAGTACAGTGGCATGAACACAAATTCCAACAGGAGCAACACGGTTTCCAGTTTTCCAGCTGGGTACCATCTTGAGCAAAGCTTTCAGGCATCCATAGGTGCCTCCTCTGTTGTAAGTCTTGAAGTGGACAACTATGCACCGTACTGGACCTCCAGACCTGGATCCCCTCCTCATCCCTCTGAGTTTAATATCGAAGATAGAATCCCTGTAAGTAAAACCAAATCATGATATGACCATATACTTATTATAAATAGATCTTTGAATAAAAATGGATTCACCTTTCTTTTTTTTTTTTTTTTTATATATATTAAATATATATGTGTAATTAACAAATAACTTTCCTGCAGCTTTACCTTCACAATTTGGGAATTGATCAGTCACCTTCAACGATCTTGAATCCCTTTACACGCCGTGGACCAATCAGAGAGCCCGAATTTTCTCCTACTGATTTGTGTACTATTAAAGGCTCAGTAGGATCACCCACCAAGAGCATACAACCATCTGATGGTAATTCTTTTTTTTGTTTGGTTTTTTGATTTTTTAAAACAATTTGTTTTGCTCACTCATTTTCTTTTTGTGTATTGTAAAAGTTTAGGCTAGCTTGACCCCTTTGTCTTTGTTATTAGCTGTTCTTATTATAAACTCTTAATATGTTTGTTTTAAAGGCCATACATTTTAAGGTGGCTTGTTTGTATAATTCCTACTATTAATGTATAATTCTGATGATTATAAATGATTAGTAGTAATTCATTCAGGTATATTTAAATTAGGCCATTCATAGTTTTCCTTTCAATTCTTTAATGCTTTATGCACATGCTTTTATTTTACTGAAGAATTTATTATGATTACCATCTGTTTTAGTTCTAAAGCATTTTTGTCACCTCTGGGTTGTTTTGATGATTGTTTCGAACGTATGTATCTATTTTTTATATACAGCTGACAGCCTTCAGAAAGAGACATTCTCCAGTTCCAGTGTGCTTTCTGCAGAATCCAATGCCTCTTTAACACAGTTGTTTATTCCAAAGTCTATTGTGCAGCCAACCAGACCATCTAGTTCAGGCAGTATAAGAAAGGCACACTTCCAACAAAGCACTTTATCTCAGCCCCATACACCACCATACAGTGTTTCTCAAGAAGTTGACACTTCTCAGCGAGAGGGCAGTTATGGCCTGCCAGCTCAGGTGAGCCTGGATTCTACACCTGCACCTGCTCCTGGGACTTGGGAAGGTGTTAAAGAGGGAGACTCATCTCTGGTTGGTTCTGGAACCTTGCAGGAGATCAGGCGTTTGCTCGGCCATGCAGAAAGCCTGGTGTCTAGTCATTTTTCTGTCACCTCCTCCCCTGGCTCACACTGTTACCCTGAGAGTGATACCTCTTTTTTGTCACTCAGGCAGAACACACAAGCATATAATGATGATTCATTTTTGTCAGTTGATAGAAAGGTTTCTTTGGTACTAGCTCGCTCTTCCTCAGACTCCGCCCTAAAGGAGAGCTCGTCATCCTCATCTGGGCCTCTAGAGATGTCCACAAATTTGGCTCACATGAGCAAAGGGCCTCAACACCCTCTCAGGGCAAGGAGGAAAATCTGAAGTCACGTGACTTCCGTGTGGCTCCACGGAGAGCAGAGCCTGAGGGATGCAGTGCAGCAGACCCAGACAGGGCAGGTCCAGTGACCGTGTCGATTACACAGGGAAACGCTTCAACATCAGATGGCGAGCAGCAAAGCTTGGACCATACAGAAAATGTAGCCATCAGTTCATCTGAAATAAGTCTCACCCACAGTCAAACAGAGGCAGAAAAAGGTGTTTTAAGTGATGCCAGCAGTGAGCATTCACTGGCTTCTAGGGTCGCTAAGCTTCTTCAGAGCGAGTCGTCTGTCTCTGTTGTTACCAGCCGCTCAAGTACTGCTGATCCTGATGAGAGCCGAGCAAGAGGTAAACACTGAATTTAATTTAATTACTAGGAACGGCAAATTCCATGTTTTCAAATAATATAGCAAAACATTTTTGGTTATGTGTCAATTCTGTCTACAAAGAGTGGCTCATTAACAAGGTCTCTGGTGGCAAGTGTGAACTTAATTCAGAGGACAGAAGGAGAATCGAGGAGATTAAAAGAGATCTCCTGCTACACACTAAGGTAATGCACAACCCACCAGATGTAGAGAAACAAAAATCACTAATTTTTTTTTTTTATTAGTCATGTCAGATGAGTTGCATTTAAAAAAATGTTTTTTTGTGATTTGTGACCTGCTGATTGAGTTGAATGCATTTTGTACATAAGAATTTAAAGTATTAATGTTTTATCATCTTTCTGTCTTTACTAATGTTTACTTACACATAACTTCTGAAAGCCTGATCACTACTTTACTTATGTCTCAGTCGAGTTCAGCTTCAGAAAGCAGTTCCCAGTCCAGTGCTGGCACTGTACCTCAGCCTGCTGTAGGTTTTGCAGCAGTGCGCAGTGCAGAAGATCGCCTCTCTGAGCAGCTGCAGAGACTCAGTCGGATTCCACTCGACTCCAGTGTTCCACTGCACACACCAGTGGAAGATGGAGTAAGTCAGATTCCTATCAAGGAGAGGCGTGACCTTCAACACACACACTCGCCTCATTCGAGTCAGCACCTCTACATAAACAACGGCCATGCTGTACACAATGACAATGTGCTAGAAAGCAACTCGTACCCAACCCCGAGGTCTTCTGATGTATGGAAGCTACAGACTAAAATGACAAATAGATCAACGAAGTCTGAAGTTGGGAACGGGACAGCGGAAAAGGAAAAAGAATTAAGAGGGGAAGATGTGCATGCAGAAAATGAGAAAAACAAAACCTTACCAGTCACAGAGGCAGCTCACACTGTCATCAGAGGAACACGAGAGTTCACCCCAGGCTTGGAGTCGGGTTCAGTCATTGGTTATAAACCTCACCCCAATAGTCAACCCACACCTTCAGTGAAATTACAGCAAAACACCACCCAAAGACCTGACACTCCTGTCAGCGATTCTGGAGAGCTGGTGACTGGATCTCCAACACATCACTCAAATGGTCCCTATTCCTCAAGAGAAGTCCCAGTCTCCAATACCAATAAACAGCAACAAGTCTCTATAGCCACTGAGACCAATTTAAGCAAAGACAGAAATGCAGACCAGTACCAGAACATAGGAGTGGTTCATGGAAATTCACAGATGACCTCCAGACACAAGGAAAATAGACAGGCTGCTCCAAATATGCCTTTTTTTGTTAGTACTGCTGGTAAGTAGCAAGATATTAAAATATGGTTTTACTGGGGTTTTTGTGTTTTTTTTTTTTTTTTTAATCTGAGATACAGTTGGACACATTATTACATTGTAACTCATTTTTGTATGCTTCCTGCAGCAAATTCAACTTTATTGCCTTACAAACCTCATGGCAGTTCAGAGCTCTTCTACATGGCACAGACTGTCCGTGAGTTCTCCCCTAATCACTCTGATTCTGCAGTGGAGAGCTCCCACCCAGGTACAAAAAAGAGACATTTTGAACAGAGATTATAGGGGCATTTTTATTTTTATTTTTTTACATTATTTTAAAAATAGGAATTGTTTTAAAACTGTGCTGCTAGTGAAAGATTGAGTAAGGATTATGGTTTTATAGTTCATTTACAGGGTTTATGGGGCTGCTGTGACAGTACACAGTTTGTATCAGGAGACATTCTACATGTCTATAATCCGTTATCAAATATATGTAACACCTTTATATAAAAAAAAAAAAAAAACAAGGTAAAATGTGGACCATGAATTCCTACATACCACTATGACCTCATAAGAGTGTACAATATTTGGGTGTTATAATAATAACCAGTCCTAAATCTATAAGATCTAGAGCATTGACACATCTTACAGACCCTCATTCATACTTCTCTCATTTACTACTTGTTTGTACCTTCTTGCCTTTCGTTTTCATTTTGTCTCAAGCTCCTATTGTTACACACACTAATGCACCTCCCTCTTGGAAAGCTGCATTATTCATGGTATTCTTTGTTTGAGAGAAAGACGAACCCAGTAAGGCTGTGCACATCACATGCAGACGTGAAGCAGTTTGTGGAACAGTCCTCACTAATTCATCTCGCTATTTTATTATAACAGCCTCTGTTTATTTAAACTTGGACTCTCCTCATTTTTTCATATATAATATATAGGTTCTGATGACGCTGTGCCCCCTCAGTTCACCCCTGAGGTTTTGGGATCCAGAGAGCTTGTGGACAACTACGTTACACCAAAACATAAGGAGGGTATTTACAGCAAGAGGGCCAAAATGAAACGAGGTGAGTTGCATGTGTAGGAGGTCATTTAAGATATATACCAGTAAGAATACAAAAATGAAAGGATTCTTTTCTTACATGTTTTTCATCAACAGCATCGAATCTGTCTGGAAATGGCGTTTACAACCAAATTGGCAATACTGGTCCTCCCGGTCAGCTTACTGGTTACAGAAAGTCTGTTTTCCCTGAGAATAAACAAGTGCCTGAGCATATAGAGGAGGAGGAGGAGGAAGTGTTTATCCCCCTGCACATGGAGGCTAACATCAGTACAGCTGAACAACATATTAACTGCAGTGCTCAACATCATAACTTAGGAACAGAAAGTCTACCTTTACTTTCTAAGGCCATTAGGGAGAAGGAGCAGGACCAGATGGTTCATAACATTGGTGCAGAGATTGGCAACTCTCTGGACCAACTTTGGCATCGTTTCAATGAGCGATACAGCTTTCAGGAGACTCAAACCAGGAGCGACGTAGAAATATCACTGCTGGAGAGACTGGAACGCCTGTCTCGCCTCCTACAAAGCTCCTCCCCTCCACACAAACCTAAACAGGGACACAGTACAGTGGAGAAAAGCAAGAGTAGGAGAAGAGAGACTGAGCCAAGGAGAACACTTCCAAAAAAACATACTGCCAAATATGGAAAAGAGAAAAATGCTCCAAAAACAGCATGGGAAATGAAGCCTTTAAGTACCAACCAGACCGCAGTGGAGGAAAAGTTGCGAAACCAAAATTATCGCTTTCCTGCCGAAAGAGACGAATCTGCCAGTGTTTCTGTGGAGACGAGCAGCTGCCAGTCTACCATCGACACACCACGCTTGATCAGAGCTTTCGGACCAGACAGAGTTAGCAGTGGGAGAGAAGTAGTGGCTGGAAGTCAGGCACTAAAGCCTAGTGATGTCCTATTGAAACTTCATAACAACATTAAGAAACAGAAAAGAGGACATGACAGCAGTGGCTCTGAAAGCCATCTCGTTTCTGTTGCCACCGATGATTCCATGGTAAGATTTAATATTAGGAATGTTATTTTAAAAATTGTTTGTGAAATGATACTCGTCCTAGATTTTTACTCTGTGGCATGTTTCTGGTGTAATTTTGGTGTCATTGTAAGTCTGCAAAATATTGTATGCGATAACTTGCACTAGCCTAATCTTAGATATTGTCAAGATCAATAACCACATTATCTGCATTCTTCTGCATGGTGTGTTTTTGCATTTCCCGTTAGGCTTCAGACACATTATCATCTTCAAGCACTTGTACCCAACGCTCCCAAAGAAGCACTGGGTGCAACACTAGTTCTAAGATGGCAAAGGTCAAACTGGTCAGCAGAAGCATACAAGCTGGTATGTCCTCCTAACATTGGCCTGGGTTTACTAAATGTATATAATTAAAAAGAATATGAGTAATTTGTGAGAGGAATGATTTTACATAATGTAGTGTTGGGTTTGGGGGAGTGCACACCTGCATGAATAGATAGTAGTAGAAATGAAATTGAAGAGATTAAGTTATTTATTTATTTATTTATTTATTTATTTTACAATTATGCATATTATAAGAATCCTTTGTTGCCAGGTGATTTGGAGATTGTAGTTAATGGCACCCGTCGAGACACACGGGATGTAGGCACTACATTTCCATCTCCAAGTAGTGCCAAAGTCACCAGGGCATCTTCAGGAGCTTGTAGTGAGGTAAAGACCAATAAGCCAAGGGCTCCCAGTACATCTGCTGTTCAAACCCAATCAGATCTGAGGAGACACATGCTCAAGAAACAGACCTGCTACCCAAATGGTAAGTTTGTGAGGTAGGGAATGGCAAGTTGAGGTGTTTTCCTTTCACATGGGTCCTCCTTCATTGTTGTTGGTTTTTTTTTTTTTGGTTCTCTTTTATAAGGTTTGTCATGGTTTGTACCTGCTGATGACCTAAAGTGGGATGCACGAAAGGAGAATAAACCCCAAACAGACGCAGGGCAGTCTGAAAGTCAAGCATGGTTTGAGCCCCACACCAGAACTCAGCCATGGAGAGCGCCTCTTAGAGAACGGCACATTCAAGTGGAAAAAGGGAAGCCCCCTGAACAAAAAACACATCCAGAGAATAATTACAGCAGAAAAAGCCCTGCCTTGGTTCGTCTCACCCTGCAGGTTAGTTACTTTTAAGTGGAATGAAATATGTTTTTTTCTTTTAATTAGTTATGGTTATTTTGTTAGTGTGCTTTGTTTTTTTTTTTTATGCCTATTGATGTGTTGTTAAAAGTTGTCTTTGTGTGAATGCTAATTTCGCAGGAGGCACTGGAGTTGCATCGACCAGAGTTTGTGTCCCGTTCTCGGGAGCGGATGAAAAGGCTGTGCCTGCTGGCTGAGGAACGAAAGATACAAGCCGTCTTCAACAAAGAAAGAGAGGAGCTTTTTAACCGCCCATCAACTCTGCAGCAGCCAAAAGGTTAGTTTAATCCCAAACAGCCAGATCTTAAACAGCATTATTGTAGCCTGATTGTTTTATAAATATTTTGATCTTTTTACTTTCTGCCAGCACCAGCTCCTCCACCTCTTCTTTCTAAGCGAGTTATTCCAATAAGTGAGATGATTCAGAGATCTAAGCGGTAAGATCCTGCCCACTAACATGAGACTTTTACAACACACCACTATAAAACACAGAATTAGTAATTGATGATTCGTGTGTGTGCTGTATTCATCATGCTGTCAGTGGAGTACATGCTCAGAGAATAGGCAAGACGGAAAGATTCAGCAGGTAGGATTGTGAGAGTGAGAAGTCCAGATAGAGAAATGATTATCTTTTGGGGAAAAGTGTTTTGCTTAACCAATTCAGTTCCATTGTGAAATCAAAAGTAAAAAGATTAATTTTAGATTTTTTTTATAAAGAGAATCTGAAAGCATGAGCTCATGTTTGTGTTTAACCCATTAGGATCTATGCTCAACTCCCAGAGGTTCAGAAGAGGAAAGAGGAAGAAAAAAGGAAAGCAGAGTACTACACTTACCGCCTTAATGCTCAGCTATTTAACAAGGTAAAAAAAAAAAAGTTTACTCACAGAAGATGGTTTTCATTTAACCACACCTAATGTGGTTACTAATTCAGACATGTGAAATATAAACCTAACAGACCCCATCTCTTACAGAAAATCACCAACCATGTGCTAGGAAGAAGAGCACCTTGGCAGTAGTTTGAAGAAACTTTGGGACTAAGAGCTGATTGCCAGTTCATGGATGGAGCCAGTTTTCTTCTTTGTGTGTGTTTGTGTTTGTGTGTTTATTTGAGTGGGTGTTGGTGTTGTACATGTGATCAAATGAATAGAGCAGATATTTTAAGATGTGATAATAGTAACCAAATTAATTATATTTTAAATTATTAGTTTAAATATTTTAATAATGTTTTGTAGTATTTTTATATTAATTTATAAATGGTGCTCAGTACCATAATTCTTTCCAAAAATGTATTATCACTGTTTTCCTTTGAATAAAGAAGTTCATATATGTAGTCTTATCTTCTTCTTCTTCTTTCGGCTGCTCCCATTAGGGGTCGCCACAGCAGATCATCCGTCTCCATACCACCCTGTCCTCTACATCTGCCTCTTTCACACCAACTACCTGCATGTCTCCCCTCACCACATCCATGAACCTCCTCCTTGGCCTTCCTCTTTTCCTCCTACCTGGTGGCTCCATTCTCAGCATTCTTCTACCAATATAATACATGTCCCTCCTTTGCACATGTCCAAACCATCTCAATCTCGCCTCCCTCACCTTGTCTCCAAAACATCCTACATGCGCTGTCACTCTAATAAACTCATTTCTAATCCTGTCCATCCTCGTCACTCCCAATGAAAACCTCAACATCTTCAGCTCTGCTACCTACAGCTCCACCTTCTGTCTTTTACTCAATGCCACTGTCTCTAATCCATACATCACCACAGTCCTATAAACTTTCCCTTTCATTCTTGCAGATACCCTACTATCACAAATCACTCCTGTCATTTTTCTCCACCCACTCCACCCTGCCTGCACTCTTTTCTTTACTTCTCTAACACACTCTCCATTACTTTGCACTGTTGACCCCAGGTACCTGAACTCCTCCACCTTTTCCAGCTCTTCTCCCATATGTAGTCTTATGATTCTACCAAATAGATGTAATTTTTTTTATTTGACAAAAATTTTGCAAATAGCATCTAAATAAAGTTTACTCACGAATGTGTAAGAAGTGAAGGGTAGGGGTGTGGACCAAAAATCTACCATTAAAGTTGATATTTGATGTTCATTGGTTCTGAGCTGTTGGATGGATGACTGGCCTGAAAACACCTCATTCAATGACTAAAAATTGTTACACACAACATTTATGTTATGTAATTTCTGATTTAACATGTATGATTAAGATTCAATTATGAACACGTGCATTACAATTTGATGGATATTTTAAAAGCACGCAGAAATGAGGCAGTACAATGAATGAAGGTAGACTACAACACAAAAAAATTCCTAGATTCACTAAATGGCTAAAACAACCATACGTATGTATTACTTTCTAAATTGTTGGCTGCAATGTTGAAAGCATACAATATTAAAGGATACCTTTGTAAGCTGTAGGTTTAAGATTTCCCTTCACTGGATTTAAGGGTCTCAAACATGTTCCAGCAATACAATGCTGCTGTGCACATAGTAAGGTTTATCAGTGTATGTTTTGCCAGTGGAAGAACTCAAATGTCCCTACAGTCACAGTTCCTTCTCAGCTTCACACAGTTGGATGCAGTCTGCTTAGCTGTTTGTGCTATGACTGAAGTTACAGCTATTTGGTCCTAAAAGCTTTAATCTGATTTCGAACTCGTGTATTCTACCTCGGTGCATTCCGTTTTCCTGGTGAGAAGATCTTTTTGGCAATCTGGTCCCCTCAAACAATAGTCTTGTTGACTTGCTGTAATCACAAGCTTTTATTTTTTTTCAGAAGTGGATTATCAGCTGATTGCTGCACCCCAAAAAATGATTTAATATTTGGCTTAATCACCTTCAAAATTTCCTGAGCTGTAGGCCAATTAGCAATTTTATGCTTCAATAAAAGTTCAGTTAGGTGTTTCCATTTGACCTCAATCATAGAAACTAAAAGGTTTTAACAAGTGGTTGCAGTTGTTAAAGAAAATTCTGTACACAATAGCTTAGGAACAGTAACAGTCAGTTTTAAATTATTACTTAAAAGCACAATAATGTGGTCAGAACTTTAAGATATATCACTATGGCATGTCCAATAGTAAACTACCATTCCATTAGTTAAAATTATGAGTAAGAATTTTGTATTTGCATCCTCTAATATGATCAGTAACCAGTTCTTTTAATGGTAAATGTAAGTAATACTTTGTCTTAAGATCCCAAAAGAAGCACTCAGTCTTGTCTCAGCACAGCTTTCATTAAATGGTAGCTTTGGTGATGGGTCTATAACATTTACAAATGTATACAGTATTCCATATTTAAGCAGGATTGCACAAGGACAAATGGAGTTTTACTGAACTGAAACAGTTCTGATATATAGCTCAGCAACAAGCACATGTTCTGCAGGTGATCACAGACATGCAGATATCATGTCCATAATAATGTCAATAACAGTACTGTAGTAACAGTTTCAGTGGGATTGTTGCACAGCGAACACTGAGAAGCATGTTGAAATATCCAAATGTGTTTATGCTAAATAATTGCACTTTTGTAACAACACTTGTCCAGTCAAATAGGTGGACATAAACTATTGTATTAATAAGCCATATACAGAGTTAATAAGTTGGAACTCTCTCCAAATGATCTTATCTGTTATAATGTCATTGCTAAAGAGGTTTAAAGTGAATTTTTCAGAATTTTTTTCTTTCTTCTTACCAAACTACATCTATCCAAAGTATCATAATGCCATACTGTAGTAATGCCAGTTTGCCAATTCTGCTTATATAGTTATAAAAGGTTTGCTGTACAAATCATTAAAGCTTTAATTACTTGCATTTTCCTTTGGTACTGTCTGTGTTCTTAAAGCAGTCTGTGTCCTTCTGTGCAAATATAGTTGTCTATAAATAACTCTCCAAATACATATTACAAACAGCTAACAGCTGTTTAAGGCAGAAGGCAGACCCTTACCGATATACCACTCGGAACAGGCCTTTTCTACTGGAGTGTTTAAAGGTATACAAATCAGATATTGATATCATGTAGGCTTTATAAGAAGATTATTGTACTGTAGGTTTAAAGTTTCATATTGTGTTGGTAGTTATTTGGTTGTAGATTGGTACTAGTCTTTAGATTCCCACCGCAGTCTTCTTTTGTGTTGTGTTGCTGTGTAGAATGGGGGAGTTCAGGCAGTTTGATCAAGACTTCTACCAGTCTGAATATTACATTAATGATCAGGCCCAAGACGCATGTGGCTATGACCCAGCATACACCAGTCCACATTTCCAAGACGTGTAAGAGTATTCCTGTTATTGACTTTGCTGAAAATGTATGAACTAATTTTTACGTTTTTTGTTATGTTTTGTACTTATGACCAACTGTTCATTTTGTCCTTGGCAGAGATTGTACTTCTCCTACATCAGATGCCTATGCCCCATTAACCGATCCACCTTACTCTGAGCAGATGTTTCAGCCTTCAGCTATTCCTGGGGCTAATGAGCACACTGACTCCTTTGAGGAAGAACCTCCACTGTTAGAGGGTAATGCACACACATGTTCAAATACAATTTCCTGGAATAACACCGTTTTGGAATTACATTATTTGATATAAGGGAGAAATGGCTAGAAAGTGAAGTGATGAACAAAGGAAATTATTGTGCATGTGTCTCATTAGAGTTGGGCATTAACTTTGATCACATCTGGCAGAAGACTCTGACTGTGCTGAACCCGATGAAGCCAGCAGATGGCAGCATAATGAATGAGACAGACTTAACTGGTCCTGTCGTTTTCTGTATTGCTTTAGGAGCCACCCTTTTGATGGTATAAATAATTTCCTAGACATTTCATATCATTTAATGAATTACTAACAGTTATTTTATTACGGAGATTTACTTTATTATGAGTGTAATTAAAGGGTATTATCACAGTGCTTTATTAACCCTTGGTCATTTGCTTCTCTTTACAGGCAGGAAAAGTACATTTTGGTTATGTGTATGGTATCAGTGCCCTCAGTTGTGCAGGAATGTACATTCTGCTGAATTTAATGAGTGTATACACAATATCCTATGGATGTGTGGCTAGTGTATTAGGATACTGCCTGCTGCCCATGGTGGCTCTCTCTGCCTTTGCTATTTTTTATTCCTTACAGTGAGTATCTACAACCACAATCACATATTCATTGTCATAAATGTAACTCAGTGCCTGTAGTTCTGTATTTTCTAAAACCGTTTAATTCACACATCAGAAAGAAATCACATTGAGTTGATTTATTTATTAGAAATCGTGATTAGTATGTAAATTATTATTTTGTGTGTGTGTGTGCAGAGGGGTTTTGGGCACACTGCTGGCCTTGTTTGTGATTGGCTGGTGCAGTCTATCAGCTTCTAAAATCTTTACTTCTACTCTGGATATGGGTGGACAGCAGCTGCTGGTGGCGTATCCATGCACACTGCTTTATGGAGTTTTTGCCCTTCTCACTATCTTTTGATTATCCAAATAAAACGTTTTGACACATCTGAAACCCAGTTTAAAATGGCTCACGAACTAAGTTTCTTGAATTGTGTTTGGAAAAAAAAAACAAGTGGGGATTCATCATAATTTTTTAAAAATTTGGTAAAAAGAATGATGTTATACATCTACAGTATAACATAGGTCTTAAGTCATCTGACATCTTGAGGCTTTGACTGCACTATTATTACTGTATTATTATTACTGCTTATGTAACACACAAAATAAACATGATCACCATATCCATGTGATTGAAATATATTATGATAATATTCTATATGATGCATTTGTAACAAAACTTAAATTTTCATGTTCAAGTTCATGTATACTTACCTTCTCCTGAACACATGATCTTTTACTGCACTTTAACTTTTAGTCAGGGTTACACAGACATCTGTTAGACCTAGTCAGGTAGCTCATGAACTTAAACTGCAGTTATGTGAGATAATCTCCAAACAGATCTGCTCTCTTTCTTGCTCTCTGTCTTGCTCTACCTCTCTCACTCTATCTTTCTCTCTATCTCACTTATAAATAATTAAGGGGCAAACGATATGCGTGACCTTCTGATCTTGTGCATAATTTAGCTTGTACATGTGGAGGAGGTGCAGAAGGTGTGTAACCTTGCAAAGTTCCTCAAGGAGGTGTAGTAAACATTCACTTTTGTACTCATAAAAATGTGTTAAGGAAAAGCAGTTGCACCTTTTTTGTTTGTTGGTCAGGTTTTAATGAAACAAGCTCTTTGATTATACTGTGTCAAAAATGTTCTGATAATTCTATAAAAAATGAGTGAAGAAAATGTATTTAAGCAAAAATGGAATGTGAACAAAATCCTGAAATTCAAGTTACAATACTTTACAACTCATGCAATTCATTAACATACAAAACTAAAAAATGACCATCATTTTCCTCATCTCTGTTATAATAATAAACACACACACAAGGTTTACATTTATATAAAGGGCCTATTTACATGGTCAAACTAATATTAAATAAATAGACATTAAGAAATGAGGATCAAATGAAATATAAAATAGCCATCATTTAGGAACCATTTCATCATCCTGAAAAAAAAAAAGTATTTCAGAGATGAAACATCCCCTACAGCAGTTTAATTCCAAATGCAAGAAACATTTATACATATGTACTTGAGTAACTGCAAAAGAATGATCACACTACAAAACTATGCCATGTCTAAACACATGGTGTATACCAGAGCACGGTCTAATGCCTTGTTGTTTGGAGGATCCAGTCAGACCATAAACAAGATCCATCTAATCCAGAATGTCCTGCAGCCAGAGTTCCTAATGAAACCAAAAAGTCTGAGCATACTGCATTACCCTAAACCTCAGAATTTCCTTTATAAAATTATTTTACTGCAAAAACATCTAATTGACTCTTTGTTTCCTTGTTTTAGACAAGAAAGATCACAGCATTTAACATTTCAGTTCCAAAATGAAGTCCCCTAAAACTAATGGAAAGTGACTGAAGGAGTCCATGTGATGTTAAGGTTTTTATGTACTGAGGCTCCTCATGCAACCCCACTGTCCAGATGTGATGCCGTGCACTGCTTTAAACTCCTACAGGCAGCTTCTTCACAGACATAGTGTTTTTGGCCTATTAAGGGAAAACACACAATATTGATCATTATAAATATAATGTTGGATGCACCCTTCAAAGCAGAGGTCTGTATATAATCCTACCCAAACCTCACCAGGACATTTGCTAGAAGAATATTATTCACAGATAATAATAAAGCAGAAACTAATGGATTAAGGCAAAAGAAAAGTTCACATTTTGGATGTGTATGAATGATTGAAAGAGCTAAGAATTTGACCACCAAAACATACCTGCCATCTGTACGTTCTTTAGTTCTGACAAAATAACATCCAGGTTTTTTCATAAAAAAATAGACCACTGAAGTATGTAAATACAATTACTCTTGGGAAGGGGTTGCTCATGTTGGACTCTAATTAGAGGATGAGTTCACATCCCACCTCCACTAAGCTGCTACTGCTGGGCCCTTGAGCAAGGCCCTTAACCCTCAACTGCTCAGTTGTATGAACGAGATAATAAGGGCGCCTGCCAAAGGCGCTAAATGTAAATATACTCTCAACACAAACACACACACACACACACACACACACACACACACACACACACACACACACACACACACAAGCATTGTTTAGGCTACATTCCTAGTGCATACTATGTCTTTGGTTACATTGAATCTTCTCCATTGGTAAGTATTAATCCTATCTGTTTCCTTTAGCATTTCTAGATTTTAAATGCATGTTAAAATTATTGCACTTGACTGATAATAATAAGTTTCTAATGCTGCAGCGCGTGCAGTGCGTCATGCGCGTGACTCCGCGCAGCATTTAGGACTGCAATCCTAAACTTTGACCCTGGTATCTTGACTCACCCCGTAGAGTTTGGAGAGATTGTTGAAGAGGACTTGGCCGGCGCTCACTTTGTCCCTCACGCCTCGGACCGTGCCGTTCTTGCTGAAGATGTTCACGCGCGTGCGACTGAAGAGCTGCTCGTGCGCCGCGCTCGCGTACACCAGCAGATCGTCCGGATCGCCGACACCGTTGCTCGCCAGACCGATCAGATGCCCGTTCGCCTCGCTCACGGCGGGGGACAAGGCGCGCTCGACCTCCGCGCAGGCAGCGGCGGCGGCTGTGTCCGAATCCGCCGAGTCTTCGGTCCCGTCCTCGTCCTCCCGGAACACTTCCCGCAGCACCCTGCCGCTGCGCGCCGACGCCACCCGGAAGCGCACGCGCCGCTCCGCTTGGCTCTCCTTCGCGCGCCTCGTCGTCTCCATCACTCAGTTCTCCACCGCCCTACATCATATAACAGCCAGTGGTGTCAACTTAAAGCTCCTGCCCTGATGTTCAAATAAATAACAGTGTCCGGGTGTCAAATTGACGCCTAACGAGTTAATATTATATGAAGCCGTTCCATGGAGACGTGGAAAACAAACGCGCGGGCGCCAATGAATAAAAAATGATCTGCATAAAGAAAATCATAATCGCGACTAAATGAATACTGCTTAAAAGTTTCATCTAACATCTTATTTTCCACCTGCAATACAGAAAAAACGACGCCTGCTCTCCTACCCGAACTTATTCATGTTTCATCACGAGCAGAAAAGGATTGGCATGAATCCAATTTAATAACTGTTCTATGGGAGCGCAGTACATCTACACGCCTGTAGATGGCAGGAGCGAGTTCACCTTCTGTTTAAATGTCTCATATCATTGGCATCGAATAAGTCAACCCGAAATCACTTAAAACCTCATAGAGAGAAGGTTCATCGGGTTTTAACACTTTACTGGTGTGGTTTTCTCAGCATCATGCTCGCTAGAGCATTGTAGAACTTGCTGGATGTGGGAATGCGTACGATTTAGCAAAGTGTGGTAAGCGCGAGAATTTCGCCTTTCTAATACTATTATTACACACGATTGTGACATGTAATAATTCAATTGCAGAAGGAAATGGATCTTTAACATTGACATTTCGTGATAAGACATCAGTGCCATAAAAACAAAGAACTTCGCACAGTTCTGTTAAATGGTTACTTAGCAATTACCATAAACAAATACGTCCTGCTTTCCAGGTCCTATGAATGTACATTGACATGTCATGAAGAATCAGATCAGATGACATGAGTAGACTATTAATAAGCCAGTTTATTCTTCACACTGTGAGTAGCCTGCCATAGTGGCCGCCATGTTTAGATCACGTGACCACAAGGCTTAAGCAGGGGTGAAATTACATACATGTCCATAAAAATATGCATTGTCATATCACCCAGTCCTATTGTTTCTTTAGAGTGAAATGTTGCTCTGGAAGAATTTCAGACCAATACCACCCACTTCAACCATTACCTTTTCACAAACAGGCCTTTGTAGTGCAAAAAAAGAAAAGAAAAAAGATTAATAATCAGATCTTTCTTTTCCTATTCTGTCTCTAGGAGGACACAGCTCTACCTCTGCCATGTTAATCTATATTTAATGTGACTCTCAGAACACACCTCGATCTCTAGTGTTGTGATGTCATATTCACGTAGCAGTGGTGCTGAGAGAATGCGCTTGAGAAACGGTTTAGCAAGATGAAATCAATCTACATATAAAATATTGGTCACAAATTGTTGGTCACTTTCTAAATTATGAAAGTATATTGCGTTTACTAACAATTACACATCAGTAAATAGTTTTTTACAAATGCAAATATGTTACAAACCATGCATTAAATCGTTAACTTTTATGCCAATGCACCAATCCGAATTAGTGAATTTTACCATCCGAAATGGAGATGAATGAATGAATGAATGAATAAATAAATAAATGAACAACAACATTGCACAAGCACCCAAAATGTTCCCATGTTAATGAAGGTTCTTTCTTTGTGCTAGATGCTTCATATCTGACCCCTATTTGAAAGTAAAGAACACCTGCATTTCTTTTTGGACAGGTGTTGATGAGAAGCTCTGCTTTAGTGATGTACTTTGTTTTATGCATTTAATACATTGCTTCATGCATCAGTTTGAAAACCTAAAAGAATTAATACATGTGATACAGTACCAAGATCATTGCTGGGATGCTTTTCTGTTCACTACAAATGTACAGAATGGTTATACTCTAGTTTTTTCCTCAGCTTTGACCAGTCTGTGCATTCTCCGTTGATCAGCGGTGGACACGAACCATGTACTTGAGTTAAAGTATAGATGCACTCTAAAATATTACTCCAGTAAAAGTGCTCCCTTTTAAACTTTCACTTGTGTAAAATTACAGACATATTTGCCTTTAAATGTACTTAAATATCCAAAGTACTATAATGTTTCTATAATAATTTTTGTCAAAGACTCTTTGCTTAATCAACTCAGTTTATGTGAAAAGACTCTGTTACTCTTAGCACACCAATCTATTAGAAGAATGATATTAATGAGTCAAACATTAATTGATATCTATTAAAATGATCATGAGCCCAAAGTGATTGACAGGTAGAGAAATAATCAGACCAGCTTGTCTGGCACAAAGCATCATGCCATGTTCAAAATCAATGACATCACAGATTTTTTCCATTCTGATGTTTGGTGTGAGTTTAACCAAAGCTGCTCATATTTAAATTATTTTTTTTATGAATTATATGAATGAGGGTGTGCATAGGTAAATATGTAGTAAGCATGTGTCTCTATAATATTATAGATGTACAAAAAGTGTGCTCCATAATCACATGTATTAATACAGAACTCTGACTACACAGTCATATTGATTGTTATATTATTTAGAGTGAGTCCAAGATTTTGATGTAGAATCTTTCATACTAAGGCAGCATTCTTGTTTTGCCTATATCTTTAAAAATGGATTTAATTTGTAAAAATGAAGTTCTTGTCTGGATCTTGTTAGTCCTTGTAAATGAAGAAAATTTAGTTTTCTTTTCTGGCCCACAGGATAAGATGCCACCATGGCTCAGAGGGTTAGAAGTAGTCCGAAGTTTGGGGTGCCTGCAGTAGTTTCATGCCTCATCGCTCTGTTCTGTGCCAACGTCCTTCTTTATGTTTACCTGGATGCTCTATACGAGGACACATCCCCATCTTCAACACACATGCACTGCTCACCAGGCTATTTTAAAGTGGGCACTATGAAAAACTGCACTCCGTGGTTGCAGTGTCCTGAAATCCGTGCTAATATCCGTCGCCTCAGACTGATTGGACAAGGAGCTGTAAAGCAGGTATAGATATTTTAAACCTTATAGGAGTTTTGGTGACATGATGCAATGTTTCTACTGTTCCTGCCACCCTGCTATCTGTAAGATTTAACAAGTTGTGTTTGTGTTGCAGGTCTACCTTTCAGAGTGGCAGGGGCAAAAAGTAGCACTGTGTGCCTTATCCTCAGAGCAGTATAAAGCTGATTTTCTTCATGGGCTGTCCATGCTACGTTCCTTGCAGAGTGTGCGTGTGGTAGCACTTGTGGGTGTGTGTGAAGAAGATGGAGTATTTGTTACCGAGTACCACCCTTTGGGATCAGCCCTGACACTTGATTCTACTCTTGCTAAGGATCGTTACCGCTCTCAGGACACGTGGCATGTGCGCTTGCGGTTGGCGCTGGACTATGTTGTCTTTCTGGTGTTTTTGCATAACAGCCCAGGGGGTACCCGTGTCATGTGTGACTCGAATGACCTGCACAAAACACTCAGTCAATTCTTGCTGACCTCTGACCTGCGACTTTTGGCAAATGATCTGGATGCTTTGCCGTTGGTGGACCCTCGGGGTCAGGGCATAAAGTGTGGCAATCGTGAACTGATGGGTGAGTTCGTTGCTCCTGAGCAGCGGTGGCCTTATGGTGAGGTGTCTTTCTCAGATGACCTCATGCCAGGCTACAATGAAAAGTCAGACATCTGGAAGATTCCAGATGTGACCCATGCTCTGCTGAGTCATGTCCCGGGGAGCGATGTTATCCACTTGCACCTCTTTGAGATCCATGCAGCATGTAAGAGGCAGGATCCTAAGCTACGTCCATCAGCGCATGAGGTCCTCAGTGTTTATCGTTCTGTTTATGACAGCATGAAGGAAAGCCACACAGAAAGTGTCAGAGACATGCTGTGAATTTCATATAATTCAGTTTGTGTGTTTGGCACAAATAGGAGGCGAGAGACAGTGAAAGTGGTGAGCATCAGTCAGGACAATAGGCAATAAAATATGTTCACATTTTTGTGCATCTTTTGTTTAAAAAAAATTTACACATTTAATAAAGTTAAAACATGTTTTAGTATACTGACATATATTTTTTTTTTTTTTTTATTTATAATTATAGATTTTTTTGTTTTTTCTTTACACCTCACACTATATTAAATAATATAGAACAATTATTTATAATAATTATTTATTCATAACATTTTGTGTGTGTGTATATATATGTATATATATATATATATATATGTATATATATATATATATATATATATATATATATATATATATATATATATATATATATATGTGTATATATATATGTGTGTATATATATATATATATATATATATATATATATATATATATATATATATGTATATACAGTACAGACCAAAAGTTTGGACACACCTTCTCATTCAAAGATTTTTCTTTATTTTCATGACTATGAAAATTGTAGATTCACACTGAAGGCATCAAAACTATGAATTAACACATGGAATTATATACATAACAAAAAATTGTGAAACAACTAAAAATATGTCATATTGTAGGTTCTTCAAAGTAGCCACCTTTTACTTTGATTACTGCTTTGCACACTCTTGGCATTCTCTTGATGAGCTTCAAGAGGTAGTCACCTGAAATGGTTTTCACTTCACAGGTGTGCCCTGTCAGGTTTAATAGGTGTGATTTCTTGCCTTATAAATGGGGTTGGGACCATCAGTTGTGTTGTGCAGAAGTCAGGTGGATACACAGCTGATAGTCCTACTGAATAGACTGTTAGAATTTGTATTATGGCAAGAAAAAAGCAGCTAAGTACAGAAAAACGAGTGGCCATCATTAGCAGCAGACACATCTCTACAACAACTGTTAAGAGGAGACTGTGTGAATCAGGCCTTCATGGTAGAATATCTGCTAGGAAACCACTGCTAAAGAAAGGCAACAAGCAGAAGAGACTTGTTTGGGCTAAAGAACACAAGGAATGGAAATTAGACCAGTGGAAATCTGTGCTTTGGTCTGATGAGTCCAAATTTGAGATCTTTGGTTCCAACCACCGTGTCTTTGTGCGACGCAGAAAAGGTGAACGGATGGACTCTACATGCCTGGTTCCCACCGTGAAGCATGGAGGAGGAGGTGTGATGGTGTTGGGGGTGCTTTGCTGGTGACACTGTTGGGGATTTATTCAAAATTGAAGGCATACTGAACCAGCATGGCTACCACAGCATCTTGCAGCGGCATGCTATTCCATCCGGTTTGCGTTTAGTTGGACCATCATTTATTTTTCAACAGGACAATGACCCCAAACACACCTCCAGGCTGTGTAAGGGCTATTTGACCAAGAAGGAGAGTGATGGGGTGCTGCGCCAGATGACCTGGCCTCCACAGTCACGGACCTGAACCCAATCGAGATGGTTTGGGGTGAGCTGGACCGCAGAGTGAAGGCAAAAGGGCCAACAAGTGCTAAGCATCTCTCGGGGAACTCCTTCAAGACTGTTGAAAGAACATTTCAGGTGACTACCTCTTGAAGCTCATCAAGAGAATGCCAAGAGTGTGCAAAGCAGTAATCAAAGTAAAAGGTGGCTACTTTGAAGAACCTAGAATATGACATTTTTCAGTTGTTTCACACTTTTTTGTTATGTATATAATTCCACATGTGTTAATTCATAGTTTTGATGCCTTCAGTGTGACTCTACAATTTTCATAGTCATGAAAATAAAGAAAACTCTTTGAATGAGAAGGTGTGTCCAAACTTTTGGTTTGTACTGTGTGTATATATATATATATATATATTGACGCATGCTGTACATTTCAATATGTTTAAATAAAATTAACAGGTTCATAAGGCTTGATCATATTTTTAAGAAATAAACGTTTAGAAATCAAATAAATGTGGATGGTGGATTGGTAAAAGCATAATTTTCACTAAATCACCTTAGAAGCATAGAAATGTTTTTTTTTTTTTTAATGATTGAACAGGCGTGTTTTCTGACTAAACAGAGCAGCAGTCTAAGGGCTTTAAACTCAGTAGAGTGGAAAATAAGATTAAGTGGGATATAATCGTAAAAAACAGTCAAATATGAAGAATGGTTTTATAAATATCTTGAGGTTACAGGTGCCGCGTTTGTCTTCCAGGGACAACTTTAGTGGCAACGGTGCCTTTAACAAGCTCCAACTAAGGAAGGAACCGGAAATACGTCATTTGTTGTCTCGGCGTACTCGAATCGTTTTGGTTGTTTGCGTTAACGGGGATTTGTGGTGCTATCTCAGGTACGGGTCTGTCCGGTACTAACAACAAACCGCTCAGGCAGTGAATAGAAACAGTGAGTCGGCCGCTCTGTCCGTTTGTTGATTCCAAAACGGAGCCGCCGAGCGCGCCACTGCCATCATGAGCTCGGGCCAACCGAGCGACAGAAGCGAACCAGAGGAAGCTCGGCTTATACGCGCCTCCGACCGGGTGTTCCGTGAGGACGAGAGCGAGGATGAAGAAGATGATGATGAAGATGATGAGGAGGAGGCGGCGGCGGAGGGGGTAGAAGAAAAGGACGCGCGCTCGAGACCTTCGCCCTCGGCGTGCAGGCGCATGAAGTCCCGAGCCAAGCGCGGCTCACGGTCCGAGTCGGCGGCGGACGTCGCAGCCCCTAGCGCCAGATCCGCTGCGCGCGAGTCGCTCTTCTCGTGGCTGCGGAACCGGAGTGTGCGCAGAGGGCCGCTTGTGGACCCGGCCCGGGACAATTTTCGGACTATGACTAGACTTTATTCCTCCATGAGTCCTGCGAGGGACTCGATGAACCTTAGCACCCAAACTCACGGTGCCGTGTTTAACCTGGAGTACTCACCGGACGGGTAAGAAAGACTCCCATCGGCTCATAGACTCACTAAAGCAGTGGTTTTTAACCATAAGTGAGCTGTAGGAAATGATCCAATTACACTTAATTAATGCAAAGAAATTTATTTACTAGCTGGAAATAATTTGGCTTTTTCGAGCGCCTGTGACTGTGACGTAGCACTGGCAGATTAACGGGAATACTCCTCCTTGCCAGTAGGTGGCGGTGTAGGCAGCGCAATGCTGTCCTTCATTCATGATAAAATAATTATAATAATGCGGGTTGGCAAATAGGCCTGACAGCAATGGAAAAATATTTGAAAAGGGGTAAAGTGTTAAAAAAAAAAAAAAAAAAAAAAAAAAAGGCCTGGTATGAGTGGTTGTCAAAAGAAAGCAGAAAGTCTTTCATGTGGATTTTCCTGATTCAGTGATGCTTGGTGTGTGTAAGGGGGGGAAGCTCTCCATTATTCCATGATCCCAAGCAAGCTTAAACACTATCTCCACACGAAACAGCTGTCAGTTCAATACTAGAACGCAGATTATATTGTGTGCCTGTGCGAACACACTGAGAAACGCAATCATAATGAAGAAAAAAAACACAAAGGTGAATAAGAGAGCTCTCAAAGACAGGTGCTTGGTGCCTAAACTCGTAGACAAATTTTTTTTGTTTGTTTAGGTCAGTGCTGACTGTGGCCTGTGAGCAGACAGAAGTGCTGCTGTTTGATCCCGTCTCGTCCAAACATATCAAAACTCTGGTGGAGGCTCATGAGGACTGTGTGAACAACATCAGGTACATCATCTAAGAGCCTGGCTGAATATGCTCCATTTGTGCATTTTGCAGTCCAGGATTATACTGATTTAAAACTGATTGAAATCTTGCCACTGAAACCACCAAAGCAAATCCAGGGAACATTTTATCAACATTTTATCATTTTATCATCTATCAATGCAGATAGCTGATATGTTGCACTTAAAAACTAGAAAGAAACCACACTGGATTAATTGTCCAAAAATGTACAAAACTCAAATTTAATGGTGTAAATGAAAGTTTATCTGGAAATTTTGCTATGTTTCCACACGGACGGTTTTAATTGCCGGATGTGTGCATTATGGTGGATTTTGGTACTTGAATTGAGGCTTGGCACATCGGTACAAAAATGTTTAATGTTAAAATTTTTAAAACATTTTTTTCCTTTTATATTTATTTATATTTATAATATAAATGGTCTAACAAATGCGTGCTGAGCGTTAATAAAATAAGTGCCGTTAAAATGAATTTGCGCAAATATATATATATATATATATATATATATATATATATATATATATATATATATATATATATATATATATATAATGAATTTAATATCCCAAAAACCTCGACATGTGAAATCTGTTTACAAACTGATTATTGCATTGTTCTGCAGGTTTCTTGATAACCGGTTGTTTGCCACCTGTTCTGATGACACCACCATTGCATTGTGGGACTTGAGAAAGCTGAACTCAAAGGTGTGTTCGTTGCACGGCCATGCTAGCTGGGTGAAGAACATTGAGTACGACACACACACTCGGTTACTTGTTACGTCTGGCTTTGATGGAAATGTCATCACCTGGGACACCAATAGGTTTGTGCTATTGGAATCTCTACCTTTTGGTGTGCTGCATGCATTACATGTGATCTGACTGGTGTGTATTTTTGCAGGTTCACAGAAGACGGCTGTCCCCATAAGAAGTTTTTTCACACACGCTATCTGATGCGGATGCGTCTAACGCCAGACTGCAGTAAGATGCTCATCTCCACCTCCTCTGGTTATCTGCTCATCTTGCATGACCTTGACCTCACCCAGAGCCTAGAGGTCGGCAGCTACCGCATCTTACGGGCCCGACGCACCCCACTGAGCACTGGTATGGGTATTAAACTTTGTACACACTTTGTTTACAAAAGAAAAGTTTTCAGTTTAGTTTAATTACTTGTAGCAGATCTGTACTGCACAGGCATTGACAAGTGGCAGCAGAATAAACAATGTGCAGCTGTAACAAGAAGCAAAATTGTTTCAAACAATGTTTTAATCTTTATCCAAGGTCAGTAATTTTATTTGCAGCTTTTGCATGTTTTTAACATTACTTACAAGCTCACGATAGTCATGAGTTACAGAAAGTTGCAGTCTACTTTTACTTGATCTAAGGAGCTCAAACATGCTTCAGCATGACAATGCTCCTGTGCACAAAATGAGTTTTATGGTTTTCCAAAGTTGCAGTACAATAAGTGAACTGCATAAAGTCTCAGTATATCAGTGCCTGACCTCAGTAAAGCTTTTGTTGCTGAATGGGCAAATCTCCACAGCTATGTGCCTTAATCTACTGGATCTACTGGAAAGCAAATTATTATAACAGCAAAAATTGGGCTGTATCTGGAATGGCATGTTCCAAAAACCACGTGTGTGTAATCTGGAATGGGATGTTCCAATCCCATTCTAGGCCATGTGTCCCACTGTTCCAAATGTATTATATGGTAAACAGAAATTGCAAAATGTAAAAAAAAAATGTTTTTCTCCTTTTAGAAGGTTCTTCAACAGGCGCCAGGACACCAGGCTCTCGCCATGGCAACGACAGCAAAGCTCATCCGCATAGAGAGGGTTAGTTGATTTTGAATTTGACCACATTTTCTCAAAGTTTGCTTATTTGTCAATTCCCACCCACTGGGGTGGTGACTAGTATATGAATCCTACATTGCTGCTAATGTCATGGCAGTTCAATAAACAAACAAACAAACACCCAAAAAATAAATAAGAATGATTAATACTCATATAAATGATCTTACAGACACCTTACTAGTCATCTTGGCTACTGTCACTCTTACTGACCAAGAATATAATGCCATTTCTCTGATCCAATTTTACTAATTTGAGCAGTTGAACTTTGATTCTCCAAATGATTGGGAGCTTGAGTTGGACACTATATATTGTATATTTATTTCAAGAACAAAGTGAACAATTTTTTTAAAATATATTTTTAGGCTCTACTGAACAGTGTGTGTGTTTTTTCAGGTTTGTCTCCAAGGAACAGTCTGGAAGTTTTGACCCCCGAGATCCCGGGTGAGAGGGACCGTGGAAACTGCATCACCTCACTGCAGCTGCACCCCAAAGGCTGGGCCACACTCCTGCGCTGTTCCAGCAACATGGATGACCAAGAGGTCAGGAGCAAACCACTATAGCATTGTAGATGGAAGAATAACTCTTAACTTGCTGCACCAAATGACATTTAGTGTAATATATCTACGTTTATATAAAGTGTAGACGGAAAAAAGCCCATGGACCCCGAGTCATGGACATAGGACAGAGAATGGCATTTGCTTTTTTTTTTTTATTGGTCCGCTGTTAGACATTTCTGTCTTGTGATGAAAGATACCATGGAACAGTTCTGCATGGAACAGTTAGTTATAGATCATTGCGATAAACACAAGAACATTCTGAAGCTTTGTATAATAGGCTATTAGCTGGAAATATTTGCTGGTCTTTACTCTGTGATTTGAGGTCGACAATCCATCACTGGCTTTCACTGCACTAGTTAGACAAGCCTAAGACGTCTCTCTAAACATCATTGTACATACCAGTGAATGTGGGACAGACAGTAAATTGCTTCTATAGGATCTGGCAGGGATAGTGTTCCACAATTTTTTTTTATTTTTTACATTTTATTGTTTTTTCCCTGTTGCTTTTGTACGTGTGCAAAAAACCATTTTGTGCCCCAAGCAGCCATGCTTCCCGTTAGTGTAAATCACCTAGATAAGCAGTCAAGATGCAGACCAAAGTATTACAGTGGACTGATCCTGAGTATAAAATAAGAAAAATTGGAGCAAAGCCAAAAGGAAATAGGGGGAAAAACCTGGCCATATTTCACAGACTCTAAACAGAAAACAGATCTGTAACAGGTTCTCTGTTTTAGCTTTGCAAATCGCATGCTTTTATGGAAGTAATTTAGCTGACTGCAGCTCATCAGACAGACTAGCTAAAGACAATAAATGAGAAAAGGCATGTCAGACACCAGAAACAGAGAACGCTGTTTATTCTCCGTGTGTCAAATTCAGAGTCATGAATGTGATGTGCCAGTTTGAAACAAGACACCTTCGATTTGTCCGATTTATAAGCATTTGAAGATAACTGTTGTCACCAGATCTAAGAGCAGAAGTGTGTGTAATGCTGCACAGGTTGATTTGCAAACTGTGTGATTGCTGTGCTTGTCTCTCTGCAGTGGACATGTGTGTACGAGTTTCAGGAGGGAGCTCCTCCTCGGCTGCCGATATCTCCTCGCTGCTCTCTGCGCCTCACGCACTACATTGAGGAGGCCAACGTGGGCCGAGGCTACATCAAGGAGCTGTGCTTCAGCCCGGACGGTCGCCTAATCTGTTCTCCATATGGGTATGGTGTGCGTCTGCTGGCCTTCGACGAGCACTGTGCCGAGCTCGAGGAGTGTGTACCCGAGCGTACGGCGCTGCTGCGCGAGGTTCGCTCCATCTACTCTCACAGTGACGTGGTGCTCACCTCAAAGTTCTCACCCACACACTGTCAGCTGGCCTCAGGCTGCCTCAGCGGACGTGTAGCACTCTACCAACCCCACTTTTAACTGCCACAATCACGGTGTCTCTGGCAGGTGGACGCCTTCAAAGGGTTCATGTTCACAGTGTCAATGTGTGAGTGCAGGATTGTGTAACTGATTTGAGTGTTTTTATAGCAGTTTGTTTTCTTGTTCTCGTGTAATCACTCCAACTTTCGAATGTACGTGTGCAGTAATGAGCGAAATAGCAATTAAACGGTTTTCACACTGCATGTCTCTGATTGGGGGGAGGGGGAGGGGGTGCATGCAGAGTGCTGGTTTGTGCTCATGGTGGTAGTGAGATTGCAGGTCTTATTTTGCAGTCTTTTATACCTTTTGCATATGACCACTCTCTGGTGTCCAAGCCTGACCTGCATGTCTAATGCTAACCTCCCCCACAACAGTATCATTAACATGTAAAGTAGCTCTGAATGTAAGCAGTACAAACTGAATGTTGTAATGGATGGTGTTTTCTGCCAAATGTTTTTTTTTTTTTTTTTTTAAGCAGATCAGTGTTCACGTAGCTCAGAAATGAGGTGTTTGTGTGATTGTATGTTGTTCGAAAGGCAGCTTGCCTCTTGAGACACTAAATGAAGACATTTTCTTTGCGGGTCTTAATCTGTACATAGTTCAAGCAGTAGGTTTGTGCGAATGTGCGAGTATGTGCGTCTGCTGGTAGATTAGGCGATGATGATCCTCGAGTGAGGTAGTGACTACCATACCGTCTTCTCTCAAACACACAAAACACTCCCAGATGGCACAAGCTGAATCAACACTGTTGCCTATACCTCAAATTCAGGCCGTGCCAGGAACATGTATGCACATTTACTGAGGTTGATTTAGAAGCTGAGCCATCATGTTCTGGGAACTGTAGACAGAGAGGACTATGGGGAAATTGTTATAACTGTGTCAGAGTCTAGCACTTCTTTGGAAGTTGCGTAATGTGCACTGTCTTTCATTTAGTCTTTAATGGAAATGAGGATGATTGGTTCTTCTGCAATGTTTGGATTACATATTTAAAACATCTGGGAAGGAGGAAGAGGGTCTCGGAGGGAGCAGCATTCCTGTGCTGATCTGTGCGCCACTGAGCCGCAGAATAATGTCCGTGGTACAAAACAATAAAGATTTTGGGAGTTTTTGTCACTTTTTGCCCAAAGCATTTTAACTGAATGTGGGTTGACATGTCATTCAGCCTGATTAAATTATCTTTGTAAATTCAATTATATTACTGTGTCCTCAAAATACATTTTGCAGAAATGTCGGCCATCAGCCTTAGCATTAACAACATAGCTGCATCAAGCAATGTGTTTGACTGATAAATAATTGTAATAATTCCTTTCATTTGACTAAATTCTTTCATGATCTTGCATGAAGCCCCTACACCTGATTTAATAATTTATTTATTCTCTTTTATGAGACGTGACTTTTTGAGTAGGGACAACCACATACTCTCCTAATATCTAGCATTTGTTTTGGTTATTTCCAGTGTCCAGGTTGCTTGTTGTAGTTTGTCGTTCTTTGTGCCGCTGCAAACTTCACCAAGCTGTTAGTGTTAAATTGTGTGTATCAGTTCAAGCATGAAAATCATCTACCAGAAATGCAGGAAATACTAAGCAATACTGCCGACCCTTGTGAAGCAGCATGTGCTATGGTTTGACCTGAAGAGCTTTCGAAAGCTAATAATCATTTTTTTTTTTACTGTGCCCTGATATGAACCCCAAAAAACAGATATAGAAAGTAATTTGAATATGCAAACTGGAAAGAAACCAGTCTTGATGTTTTATGATTTTCAATATTTCCTATGGGTGGCACATTGACATAGAGCATAACACTTCCACCTCACAGCTCCAGTGTTCGATCCTGATCTGTGCAAATAATATTGAATTTTGTATAGTTCTCCTCTCGTTTCTCTTGTTTCCTCTTAAACACATGCACCATTTGTCTAGGTGTAAATGAGTGTGTGAATGTTCTCTGGATCCACCAGGACCAGGATCAGGATAAATATGTCACGGGTGATAAGTTAATGAATATTAGATTTCTGTTCAGCAGTGATTTTTGACATTATTTATATCAGACACTGCAACTGCAATGGAACATTTTAAAGAAGGTTTTTTTTATTAAAATGAATAATAAATGGTCTAATTTGTTACATGTGGCTATGGGTGTAGAAAACCAGCTACACCATACCATTTTCACCGGGGAGTTCTTCACACTCGTATTATTTATAAAAACATTCAGTGTTTAAGAGCAGAGCAGAGATGAGACAGAAATTGAATAGTGAACACCTTTTAAAGTGAACCTTTTAAAAGAAAAAATACTTGGGTTCTTTTTGCCCAGTTAAAAATGTCAAATATAAACAAGCCCGTGAGTTAAGACCCCCGAATGCTGCATGTTGGAAATGCCGCATGACCCGCAACTTCATAGGTTACGACTTTCTACTTTCCTTCTATCTAAACATGATCACAGTGTGTGAGGAGGGATTGGCTTGTCTCTGTCTTTTGCGATTTTCCAGCATTCCATTCAGTCTCTTTTGACTTTGGAACGTCGCAGCTGTTGCTCACGCCGGCGGTTCAGAATTTTGGTGCTGACTCTAAGTTTACGCATTCGCATGGCTCTGATGTGGAGCTGCTCGTCCCGGGGGATCTTCCCACCTTTGGCCAGGATCTGTTTGATGCGCTCTTGGGGTGTTCTAACAAGGTTGAAGTCACAGATGGTGGCCTGTGGCTCTGAACCTACAGAGCAGTGACGCATTGCTGGGAAGTAGCCCTCTGCCCACACAACCACCTTATACTCACCAGGGTTCAACAGGCGCCAGTAATCGCCATCAGCAGCTGCAACACACAAGAAAATGTCATGTTTGTAAACATGTATGAGAGCTGCTTAGATTATATTATTAAATATAATATTAGATCAATTCTCCAATGTTTTCATAAGCATACCTGATCTAATGTCATGGTTCAGGTCCTCAACTTTAACAATAGCATTTGCAATACCATGTTTAGTGTCTTTATCTCTGATCACACCTTTTATGCCTCTGTGCACCTGAAAGAGCCGGACAAATCAGCGCATGAGTCACAGTATGGAGCTTGTTCTCGGTACAGTGTAGAAGATCAGGAAGCAAAAAGAAACTAACCTGCTCCATGTAGAGTAGAAGAGACTCCTTGTTATTCTCCCATTCAACAGGAAGCTCAGTTGCATGAGGGAATTTATCACATGACAACTCTACAGTCACCTCAAAGCAATTAGTGTGCAAGTAGCTGAAGTCGTTCATGCCTGCAAACACAAGGACATTAAACTGATAAAGGAACACTGTGGTATATGGGTATAATATGATATTAAAATGGTGAACAATCAATAGTTTAGTCAATGTATGTGTCTCTTTACTTCCTGGGACAGTATGCCAATCAGCTCCATTAATAATATTGTTGTAACGCTGGAAGTCCTCAAAATGACACATTCGGCGGTCAGGGTTGGACATCACCAGATTGCTGGAGGCGTAAACAGCTGCCAGCCAGCGAAAGAATTCATTATCTGCAGTAGGTGTGTCCTCGCGGGGGATCCAGTCTCTTGTGCAGTCGAACGGGTAAGTGACCACCAGCTCTCCTCCATGCAGATTTGCACTCAAAACAAAGGGAATATGCTGCATCCAATTTATTACAGCTCGTGTCTCTGGAGCAACCTTACACACAGGAGAAAGATTTATCACATAATAAGAAGAATCTTCTTCTTTCAGCTTCTCTTGGCAGCGGATCATCTGTCTCCATATCCCCCTGTCCTCTACATCTGCCTCTTTCAAACCAACTACCTGTATGCCTTCCCTCACCACATCCACAAACCTCCCTAATGGCAGCTCCATCCTCAGCATTCTCCTACCGATATACCCCATGTCCTTCCTCTGCACATGTCCAAACCATCTCAATCTCGCCTCCCTAACCTTGTCTCCAAAACATCCTACATTCGCTGTCCCTCTAATAAACTCATTCCTGATCCTGTCCATTAAAAGAATGAAACTTATTAAATATGTAACCAGTAAATGAATTGCAAGCAATACATTTCTTGTTAATACTGAAGTTTGGAGTGTGCATAGATAAACAATTGGGAAAATATGGAAGTAAACTATCAAGATTTGGCAAAGTTTTAGTCCCAGTCAAAATCTTCGAGTTTGATTAATCTGCTAAAACAACAGCGCTGAACCCAATAATTCATTGTAAAAGCATTTACACCACAAAGGTTTTTTGTGTTCTACTCCATGCTGTGTTGCTTCCTCTAATGTTATTCTTGTAGGAGGCCTCAGCGCAGGGAGGTTTTTTAGGAAAGGAAGTGCTCACATTCTTTAAAGATGTGTGTGATCCTGATTCCCTAGCATGTGTTTGTGGTGTGTATACTCCTTTGTGTTGCAGGGTTTCATGCAAAAACCCATATCAGTGCAAATCATTTGTCAAATCCAGAACTTTAATTATTGCCTGATACAAACGAAGTAAAACAACATGAATACTTTTAGGGGTTTTCCGCAGCTATCAGCTTTCAACTGTTTATGAAGTCAAATCTGGTGGATTTGTACTCACATGATTTGAGGCATATTCAATACATTTCAGACTAGTATTACTGTTATAGTATTTAAAAATGTTTTGAAGGCATTAAAAAATGTTTTAATGTAGGCATATAAGTTTATCTATCTATCTATCTATCTATCTATCTATCTATCTATCTATCTATCTATCTATCTATCTATCTATCTATCTATCTATCTATCTATCTATCTATCTATCTATCTATCTATCTATCTATTTATTTATTAGGGTTAACTTGTGAGTAGTCGCAAATTCAGTGCACATTTCTATCTGTCCTAAATGTACCTATACGTTTTTAATACTCTAATGCTATGTTTCCACATCTTGGTGTTTTTTTTTTTTTTTTTTTGCTTTATTCGAGACTTGCCGCATCAGTAAAAAAAATGTTTAATGATATTGAAACCTCTTTATGACCCTGGCCTTTTCTTTTCTTAATACCTTTTCAAACTTATTATACTTTTCCTACTGCAAGATTATTACTGCAATACCATGAGAAATATTTAAGTAAGTCAAATAAATAATATAGAAGGTCTACAGACTGGCTAAACATATAATTTTTTTTAATAGTTGAAAAATACTTATATATAAATATAATATATAAATAATAATATAAAAGACAAACAATGAATAAGAGATTTCGCCAGATATATTCCAAATCCAGATATATTTTTATGACTGTATATTGCACAGAAATTTGAGTAGTTTGGTATACATACTGTTGCTTCAGTTGAGGTGTAGTACTCTGGCATAGGGATGTAGTGGTTGCTGACTTTTTTTTTATCTGTTGCCAGTTCCTGAGCATCCCACATGATGCTGTTGAGGTCGGGGAAGTTATGGTTCATGTCAATGCCCTCATAGCTGTAGCGACCTAAAGCCCAACCAGAAAGCTCAGAACCCTGAGAAAAGCAAATATACACATTATTGAAATTATATGCATAATGTGGTCATAGCACTGTGCAAAAAAATATATATACACAAACAAACCAATAAATAAACACACCAGTATGTTTCATTTGCCTTCAATCTGAGTTTTTAGCAACCCTTCATCTGACAAATAAAGAGTGCTAAATACAAGTTTAATGTCCAGTCTGATTTACGTGAATACTGTTTTTTTTTTTATTTCCACATTAAATAAAGCTAGTTATTGTTCATTCTCAGATTTTAGTATCTTAGTCTAACTAAACTTTTTCTAATCTACTTATCAGCCCATACGTTTAGAATTTAATCTCTGGAGAATCACTTATGGGTTCAGCATAAATGAACTAATGATGATATTGTTAGAACAGTGTAATAACAGCACCTAACTGTTACTAACACACCAAATGCAGCCCATGAATGCTTTGTTTTTATACAAAATTATACATTTGTTTGAATTCTACATTTAGAAGTAAAGGTATTTATCTGCCCAACACAATTTCATGAATAGGTTGACATAATGCTTAAACATTAATATTAGACATTTCAAAAGATGCACAAACCATGAAAAAATTTAATGATGATTTGATAGCACAATTAATGGTACAAAATATCTGTCCTAACCATGCTAACCTGTCCTACCATAATACTATTACATGTCAAGGAAATTTACCTTCTCATATGCTGCTTCATATCCATCAGGGTTGAAGGATGGTAAAAGGTGGATACGTGTGTTTTTCACTAGCCGAACTACTCGCTGATTGCCTCGTTTGTATTCGAGGCAAAGGTACTGCATAAGATTTAACACCAGTTCCCGGCCCAAAGCCTCGTTTCCATGCATTCCAGCAACATAGCGGAACTCTGGCTCTCCTACACGTATTGCACAATTAAAGGATTAGCAGTTTGGAAATGATCTCAAATGTGATATGAAAGTAAAGCAGTTTGGATGTTCTTTTCTCTTGGGAAGAAAAGAACATCCATTGTCTTTACTGGCTCCTGAGTCTGTTTACTTTGGCCATATTAATAATGAAAACCAGATTATGACAAAAATGTGTAACTTGGAAGCACTAACAATTAAAAAACAACTGACTCAAAAGTACACAATCTGTAATATTGTTATCTGTATCCTGTAAGCAAGAGGGCCTCTTTTATATAAACATTATAATGTTAGTGCTGGTTATTAAGGAATGCATGTGTGGTCTGCTGCAAGAGCTTGTATATTAGCTACTAGGCTGCAGTGTAACATAACCGAGCTCTATAACAATTCAGATGAAATTGCCCATAACAGCAAATAAAGCATAACTCACCCAGTTCGTGTTTCCCAGGGTTGTCTGAAATCTCCATGACATAGAGTTTAAGTCCAGTGTAACTCTTTCCAATCGTATAGATACGTGTAATATTAGGACACATATCATTCACTGCCTTCAGTAACTATACAAAGAACAATGATATAACTTCAGTGGTGTGCCAGCGTTGCAACATTTCAACATTAGCTCTAATCAAAAAAGGAATTCAAAATGCATAGTAAATACATACAAGGAAGAAATATTTTTACCTTTCTCATCTCGACATAATTATGGTGTCTAAAGTCCAACTTATCAGTAGAACCTCTCTCTGTTTCTGATATGTACTGGTTGTGAGGATCTATACATACATAAAAAAACAAATAGATATTAGCTTTAAATCATTATTCTGTGCAATTGCTGTGGTGTTGTGAAACTAAACCTGGCATGGGGCAGCCCAGGATTTCAGCTCTAAGGCAGATAGAGCCATTACTGAACCAGCTTTGTGGGTTGATGCGAATGTATTTGGCCACTGTAGGTTCAGGAAAAAGTGCCAGCACAGGAGTCTCCTGGTCCTGACTCCCAACAAACACCTATACAGAGATATCAATAAAAAAAAAAACAAGTTGGTAAAATGACATCTGTGCAGTTAGTTATATATGCAGTATTCATAATTCTTAAACCAGTATCCATCATACTTACTGCTTCTTGTGATCCATTCTTGCAAGGCTGCCATTCCACAGAGTCATTACTGAACTGGACCTTATACCGAGTAACCCAGTGTAAGCTGCACACACACACATAATCACATATTTATGATATTGATCTCCTTTCATTAACTGAGGAAAAGTATTCGGCTGAGCTATTTGAAACACCAGAGTGCTGGCTCACCTCTAATATCTCACATAGTTCAAGCAAATAAATTGTTGCCCAGAGAAAGAAAACATAAGCATTCGATAGTGTAAATAAAGAGTCTGAGCAATAATAAATAAATAAACTGCTTAGACAATATTAGACAATATTCAGAGCTTGCATCCTAATATAAACAACTGTTAAAGGCATTCTAATGCTAAACCTAAAGTCTTACCTAGCAAAAAGTCAAATACTTCGATAGGGAGCGTTTCCTTACACTGAAATATTGAAAAATATTTATAATAACCTCCAGATGGAGCTTCTTCCCTGCAGAATGACCCCAGTGAATAGTGTTGGTCTGAGAGCATCAAACTGCAACCACTGCTCTTTATCCTTTAGTTCAGCACACCATGCTCCATCATACTCATCTCCATCCTCTAGACCTGACTACACACAAGTTATACTTATTTACAATTCAGTGTCAGACTACATACACTTCATCTTGTATAATAAGCACTTTTCAAACCAAACATAAGGAAACATTACACAGTATGGTAAGGCTGTTGTCAGTGCTGAATTCACATGCCTGCTAATATAAAACTCATTTTCCACCATTAAACCACACTTATGGAACATTGGCTGACCTGTATGTTGAGGCGTCCTCGGTGGGGGCCTAAACCACTGCTCAATGATGACGAAGCCTGCAGCTGGTAATCAGCTACTCTCAAGGATTCCAAACCCACTGGTGGACAGTCTGTAGGGGGAGAGAGATACAGAGCAAAAGCAGATGTAGAAAGGGAGAAAAGGGGAGTAAAGAGTCAGAAACTGGCAAAAATCGAGTCATCAGTTAGATGAAGCGTTTTATTGAGACAACTGCAAGGTTTCAATCTTTAATCTTGAACAAAGAGTGCTATCTAAAACTGGTTTGTATATGTTCCCAACATAAACTTAACATAGATTTGAATGATTTGGCTCAGTATCTAATTAATATTTGAATTAATAATTAATATTTGGAATTACAGTTTCATTTCTAACTGGCTGTTTTCAAGGTGTAAAAAGTGCAGCCACGTTGTTTTGTTTTCAACATGTTTTTGCTTGCATAGTGGAAAGATGATCTACTTCCTATCATGCACAACACACTGCACAACACCAGTTTGTTGTGGTATTGTGTGCACACAAGTCCTTTAATCATTACACTCCAGTATCATGCAACAGCTTGTTTTAGTACTTGCATGAAAGTTTACTTGTAATTTCTGTGATTGCTGAAACGCCTCTTCACATCTGGTGAGATCTGGTGAGATCTAGAACACCTGTAAATGTCCCTATACAAAAAACTTGGCAAAGACAGAAACAATAAAAATATCTTCTATGTAAACTATATGACTCTAAGCATTACACCAGATCCAAGACATTTTTTTAACAGATTTCTAGTGTGAATCCAACAGCAGATGATGAATCATTTGGATTAGTTTTATAGGCTATTTCAGGACATAAAGGGTTCACCAAACTTTTAACAAATCTCACACGATATGCATCCATACTTGATGCTGCACTACTTTCCATCTCATCCACAGAACACACAAAAAATATGAATCAAATAGTTTTTTTACTTGCCGGGTTTAGTTATGTGTCCAGTTTCCGACTTTTCCTTCTGCACCTCAGAGACTTTCTGCACTGTGTCCTCCACAGCAGGCGTCCTGGCCCGCTCCAAACCAGTGCCATCATCCCTACGGTCAGTACTGGGAGTTGTTAAAAGAATTCCGTATACTTAAAAGTCACGTTGCTCACGGTGCTTCTCACGGCATCGTTTTGAAAGGATCTAATGAGTCCAAAATGTAGCATCAGCAGCAGCGGCAGCAACAGGGTTGCCAGATTGACGCACGCACCTCGGTAATGCATTGTGCCTCTGTAGCAATTTTTGGGCTCCCACAAGTACTTTTAAAGCCAAAAGACCATGGAAGACCAGCCCAGTAACATAATCCTGTGAGCTATTACCGTAACGTGTATAGTAGCTGAAGTAATAGTATTCTCTCTCTCTCTCTCTCTCTCTCTCTCTCTCTCTCTCTCTCTCTCTCCTATTTGCAAAAACATTAGCAAAAATTGCATGCATCATCATAATTAACGTGGAGGTGATGTGCTAAAAAAAAACCTTGAAGGTGCATAAATGATTTGGCTTGGAGAGAAGAAAGTTTATTTTAGTTATCACTCATTCATCTTCTAATTGCCATGTAAGTTTCTCCTTATATTTTACAGACTAATAGGGAAGGAACCGAGTATGGTGTTTCTAAATGAATGAGCAAAAATCGATGATCAGCTTCATTGTCATTGTCCAACTTGAGATCCTGGTTAAACGTGTAGACATGACCATTTGCAGCATTATTAAGTGTTACAATCAGGTCTAAAGGTTGGATTGTGGAGTGTAAAACGGATTGATATCCTGAGAGTTCCAAGATTAAGACATAGAGATGCAGAATATCTAAAAGCAAAATCCAATACAAATGACAGTCATTGTGTCAGTAATATATTTTCACTCAATTTTGTAAAGCTATTAGAACATATACTGTTCTTTGTCCTTAACAATAACAACTCCAAGTCTCAGACACTGAACAAAGTCCATCCATTTTCTTCAGTTCCACGCTCTCCATCCAAACCTCTCTCCAAAGCTCCTCCTCCAAATACATGCACACATTACAGTTCACTGGAATTCTCATGTGTCATCATCCTGAAAGCAGAAAGATCTATTGAAAGTATTAACCCAGAAGTTACATAACTAATGCCAGATACAAAAAAATTACAAAATGCCACATACAAAAAAAAAAAGCATACAATATCTGAATATATAGAATTCTGGATCAAATCCAGAATTACTGGTACTTAAAGAAAGACATTTAAAAACAAAATGATAGCCCAATAGCCATATGATTGTTTTGATTGTTTTGAATCTGATGTTCTTGAATATGTAATGCTGCTCAGTAAGGTTTAGGTTTAATAATTGACTTAACAGTCTAATTCCCCACCTCGATGAAGTCCTTTGTTATGTTAGCAGTGGTTTTTTGGGTTTTTTTATCATTGTCTTGGTGCATGAAGTTCCTTACAGTCAAACCGGATCCATTTCTCATCCAACTGAAATTTTTTGTAGACTTCGGAAATCAATCTGATGTTACCTACATGAGTAAGCTGTGCGGATCCAAGCTTCAACACAACCTCCACCATGCTTGACCAAAGAGCTCTTATGTTTTGGATCATGAATAGATTCTTTTTTTTCTTTGTACTTCCATCACTCTGGTAGACGTTGTTTAAAGTTTATTTTTTCACATTTCCATCACTGTGTTAGAGGGTAATGCTGGTTCCCATAATTTTGTTGTGCATCTCTGTTTATCTTTATGAATTCCAATCTGGCCATCTTATGGTATTGCAGCTAAATTTCCGCACATAACATTTTTCCTGAGAATTGGATTGGATTGTAAATTGGAATTTTTTTATCAACTACTGTTGTTGTCCTTGGCTGACCATTTGACATCTGGTTGTAGCCAACGTTTGTGCGCTCTGACCTTTATGTTAGTTTATCCTTTTTAACAGCATACCAATCTTAACAGAAGTAACTCAGGACTTAAACCATGACATTTAGAGCCATTCATTGTTTAAACAATCAAACTCAACACATGTGGGCAACAACAAAATACCTTTCACAATATTTCCCTCTATGTTACAGTATTTTTCATCACTTGGCTTTAAACAAAATGTATCATGGCCTAAGCTGTTTAGCACATTTAGATCAAGAATCAGGAAATGACAGATGGTTGTTTGCCTTTTCAAGGGAGGTAATGTATACGACGGAACACATAACCACACAAAGGCAAAATGAAAGCTGTACTGGCAAAAAAAGATCTTAGATTCATAATTGCACAGTTTGTACAGCGTAACTGATTCTTGGGGTGAACTGAAGTTTCTGAATAAATAATGTGCCAACTCCACAGTCTGAAAAAATAACTTCTTCCTGATAGCAAACCACAACTTACAGCAGCTGAACTTTGTCTTGCATTTGTAGAATTGCAGCTGAAATTGTGATCAGGGTACATGCAAGTAAAAACATGTCACCTCACTCTTACATTTGCACTGACATTCTTTTTCCCAATGAATATATATATTCTTTTGTGTTGATAACTTTGACAGCTTTTTAAAATCTGACTGTAAGGAACTAAATAAAATTGCTTTGTATTGTATATGATTAAGTCTGCTATAATAATTATAAATATAGGAAGGCACTCCAAACGTGAACTGACAACTTGGGATTCATATTTAGGTTGTTGTGTCTGTGCTGCATTTCTGTGTATTTTTATTTGATAATGTAATATGGTTTGTAATATAGATAGATAGATAGATAGATAGATAGATAGATAGATAGATAGATAGATATATAGATAGATAGATAGATAGATAGATAGATAGATAGATAGATAGATAATTTGGGTTTGGATTATTTAGATTATTATTAGATTTTATAATAATCATTAAACCCAAAATAATTGATTTCGCCTTAGATTTCACTACTAAGTTGGTGTTTGTCACAGGCAGTGGAAAATATTTTAGTTCTGTACTTTCAGTACTCTCTTTAAATTATTTTTTTGCAGATTTAATTAAGACCAAGATTGCTAATCTATCTATAAAGTATTTATTACTTTTGTGTTGTAGGGCGAGGATACAGTTTTTGTCGAACATTTACAATACAGTTTGTTTAACAGATATTACAATATTGCGCCTGTAGAGGGCAGTCATTAGTCCGTAAAATGCAATCAGTCATGAGTTGCAAAAACGTACAGAATTATTTTTTGCAGATTTAATTAAGACCAAGATTGCTAATCTATCTATAAAGTATTTATTACTTTTGTGTTGTAGGGCGAGGATACAGTTTTTGTCGAACATTTACAATACAGTTTGTTGAACAGATATTACAATATTGCGCCTGTAGAGGGCAGTCATTAGTCTGTAAAATGCAATCAGTCATGAGTTGCAAAAACGTACAGAATTTTTTTTTTGTCGTTATAACGAATTGGCGAACAAGATCGTTCCAGTGGCGGGCGGTCAGGGCCAGCAAAGCCTTCTCTCTCTGCTGCCTAAATCCTATCAGAAGCACTGACTAACATTTACAACATAAATTCTAATATTTGTTCCATTAAATCTTATTAATTTATTCCCAACAGTTTATTCTCTTCTTTTCGTAGTGTTTCTCTTGGCTGCACTGCTTCCAGTATGTGTATGTTAGATTTTTTGTCCAATCAGATTTCAGCCTCTATGTCAGGGGTGGCCAACCAGTCAGAGACCGAGAGCCACATTTTTACTGTGTTACCACAAAGAGCCACATCATACACATGGGCACACATGAACATCACCCATCCCTTCCTCTTACACACACACACAAACTCTTAGTTTAACCAAGTCCACAAACAAAAATATAATAATTTACAATAGCGTTTTTCTTTTACTATGCATGTTACTTAGTGGGACTTTTGTCATTCCTTGCCTTGAACAATCCCCTTCAAATCTGGCTCGTATTCCGTTGTTGCCACTCAAATCAATTCTTTCACATGGGTGTCAGTCAGAACAGATGCGTTGATTTCACGTGTTTCAGGGTAGAAAACACAGACTTTGTGTGTGTTTTTTTTTTTATGTGTGTGTTCACTTCGCTTGAGTTCAATACTGTATTTTCGTCAAATGCGCATGTGCATGAGATGAATATACCGCAGGGGTGGGCAATTAATTTTTTACAAGGGGCCACATGAGAAACCTGAATTGTGTCAGAGGGCCACACCAACGATAATATTTTAGGGATGCACCGAAATGAAAATTCAATTCAAATGGCAATGAAATCCATAATTTTTTGTGTTATGCCTTTTGCCTTGGCACCATCACTGGAAAACTTTCCTGCCTTTTCAAAAAACGTCCTCTACAGACGGAGTGCGCATGCTCGGATTGACTTTACTTTTCTGCGCCGCGTTCTTCTCATATTCAGAATGGCAATCGGGATGTTTGGATTTCAGGTTATAAATTAAACCCGACGTGGAGAAACTCTTTGCAGATACACCCCCTCTTAAAATTTCAGCATTGCATGTTTTGCAAATCGCTATGCGCACACCGCAGACATGTTGCTCTTATCCAGATAACCGTGTGCTGCTGCGCTTTTTTATTGCGTCATTACAGTTGTGTTTCTGCCATGTTGTTTCGGTAATTTAGGTATTTTGCCCGAAAATTTGCGGTGCATCCCTGTAATTTATGATTGTCCTCACGCGATGCGAACACGCACATTAAAAAACAAACACAAACTTCGATATGAACGTAAGAGCCGCATGAAACCAGCCTGTTAAAGTGTGGTCTTTTCATGTAAAACAGGAGTCCATATTCTTTGAACTGACCCAACGGGGTCTGCATTTATTAAACAGTCTGCAAAAACAGTCTCCTAACCGCGACTGACTTCTTCCCTTACTCTCTGCCTCATAGCCTAGAATGGCCCTTGTTCCCCCCCTAGTGGCAGATATAACCTGAACAGACATTACAATAATTCCATATTGTTACATCCTTTCTCTTTTAGAAAGTTTTCTTTTCCCTGAAACACATTTGCAAACATTAAATGCAAATAGACATGTACTTTCAAATGTGGCAAAAGTTTTTTTTTTTTTTTTTTTTTTTTTTTTTTCTTTTCCCAAAAGTCACTTAAATGCCAGTTTAAGTAGTAAAGTCCTTGTAGCGTTGAGGCTGACGAACAACTCTACCACATCTGGTAGTCTTCGCCCCATCACCGTTACAGGTATCGCCCTGAGTGTGAGGGCTCTGCTGGGATATTACAGTGTCTGCATGGGTACCCGGAGTGTTTACTGTCTCTATATCAACAACCTCCATTTGAGGAACAACACGGGCGCGTCTGAGGTGTCTACGGTTCCTCCTGAGAACCGCACCCGAATCCATTTCAACCTCATATGATCTAGAGTCAACCGGTCTTTTCACCTTGCCCAGCTTCCATTCGGTATGCGGCTCAAATGGCTGCACTCTGACAGTGTCACCTGATCGTAGGGCATCTAGATCCCTGGCTGATCGGTTGTAGTATGCACATTGACGCCGTTGGTTAGTAAACAGTGCCTGCTCTACTTGAACCACTTGAGGCTGGAGAAGGCTGTTTTTCGCCGGCAACAGAGACCTCGTTCGACGGTTCAGCAATCTTTGAGCTGGGCTGCTCTCCAGTCCTTGTGATGGTGTGTTACGATGGTCCAAGAGCGCGAGATAGGGGTCTCGTCCAGATGCTTTGGCTTTGTGCAACAGTCTCTTAGCAGTTTTAACGGCAGACTCTGCCTTGCCGTTACTCTGCGGGTAACCTGGTGATGAGGTTTTGTGGTCAAATTCCCACAGTTGGCTGAATCTTTGGAACTCTTGTGATGAATATTGAGGTCCATTGTCTGAGACTACAGTGTTGGGAATGCCGTATCTAGCAAAATGCGCTTTTAGCTTCCTTATCACCGTAGCAGCTTTCGTGTCTGGCAAAAAGTCTATTTCCCAAAAATTGGAATAGTAGTCGACTGTTACATGGTAGTTTTTGTTATCGAAGTGAAATAGGTCAACGCCTACTTTGGCCCATGGCCTGCTTGGCACATCGTGTGGGATGAGCGTTTCTCTGTGCTGCTTGTCATCCACTGACCTGCAGATGTCACAGCGAGCTATGTGTGTCTTTATGTGGTCGTTCATGCCAATCCAGTAGACACATTCTCTGGCCCTTCGTAGACATCCTTCTGCCCCGAGATGTGAGGAGTGCAGACGATGGGTGATGTCTTTCTGCAGTGATAATGGAATAACCGCACGTTCACCTCGAAACACAATGCCGTCCTGATAACTTAATTCCTCCTGGAATGAGAAGTAAGGTTTGATTTCCTGAGCCATGGCCCTTTTGTCCGATGGCCAACCCTGCTTCATTAGTTGGATCACAGTTTGTAGAGTCTTGTCATCTTTTGTAGCTGTCCTGATCTGGCTTAAACTGTCACCAGAAATGGGTAAGTGTTGCACCATATTAACCGTCTCTATTTCAGCTTCTACAGAGCTCCGAGACGTGCATTCTGGGAGATATGCTCTGCTTAAGGTGTCTGCCAGTAGCATGTCTTTGCCAGGAACATACACTACAGTTAGGTCGTATTTCTGAATACGTAGCATCATTCTCTGAAGTCTCTTGGGTGCGCTCAAAAGAGGTTTTCTAACTATGGACTCCAACGGCTTATGGTCAGATTGCACAGTAACTTTGCGACCATACGTGTACTGATGAAACTTCTCTACACTGAACACCATAGCTAGAAACTCTTTCTCAATCTGGGCATAACCCCGCTCAGTCTGTGTGAGTGCTCTGCTCGCAAAGGCGATGGGCTTACCCTTTTGCATGAGTGCAGCTCCCAAACCTGTGTCCGATGCATCACATTGTACTACGAGGTCCTCCTCTGGGCAGTAGTACTTCAGAACAGGAGCATCCACAATAGTCTTTTTCAGTTTCACAAAAGCATTCTCATGCTGCTCCGACCAGTCCCAGTCTGTGTCTTTGCGTGTCAACTGCCGCAACACTTCACACTGGTCCGAAAGGTGTGGGCAAAACTTAGCCAAGTAATTTATCATACCTAAGAGTCTCTGTACTGCTTTCAAATCTGTAGGTCTCGGCATGTGTTCAATTGCACGAACCTTGTCTGGATCCACTTTCAGTCCGTTTGCTGTCAGGCGATGCCCAATGTATGTACACTCCCTCTTCCTCAGCTTGAACTTGTCTGGGTTCAGCTTGATGTTCTTTTGCCTGCACCGCTCCAGGAACAATTTCAGCTTCACATCATGGTCTCCTTCTGCCGCTTCCTGCGTCTCTCCCTGACCTGTAATGAGCACATCATCCGCAATAATGTATAGGCCCGGTAACCCGTCCAGTGCTTGGGTCAGTTTTCGCTGGAAAACTTCCGGTGCCGGACTTATTCCCATGGGCATCCTTAGCCATCTGAAGCGGCCAAACGGGGTGGAGAACGTAGTCAGATAACTGGATTTCTCTTCAAGCTTGACATGCCAAAACCCGCTTTTGACGTCACACACTGTGAACACTTTAGCTTTAGACATATCCGGTAGTACGTCCTCAATGGTTTGTAGTGGGAAGTGACTGCGCTTGAGTGCCTTGTTGAGGGGCTTTGGATCAATGCATACTCTAGGTTTACCGTTTTGCTTTTGCACCACCACCATGCTGCTGATCCAGTCCGTGCTGCAGTCTACTGGTGTGATAATACCTCTGCGCTCAAGGTCCCGAAGCTCCTCTTTCAGTGGTTTCATCAAGGCGACCGGAACACGTCGCTTTGGAAGTTGCACAGGTTTCACACTCTCATCTACTTCCATTTTGTATTCCCCTTCCAGACAACCGTCTCCTGTGAACACATCTGCAAAATCTGTCTTTATTTGATCCATTGTCCATTGTCCTTTTGTGTCTCTCACTGTTGTCACAATGCTGTCAATAGCCATAATGTTTTCATAGTGTACTTTTATGAGTTTCATGGCCTCACTGGCTCTCTTACCAATCAGTGGTACAGTACAACCTTTGTCCACAACCTGAAACTCTAGCTGGTACAGTTTTTGGTTTCTAGGGTTTCTTAATTTCACTTTACATCTACCCAGTGGCTTCACTTTGCTTCCATTGTACATCACTAACACAGAATTTGTGTCCTCAAGCTTAGCATCTGTGTTCAGCATGTTAATAGGCAAAACATTACATGTAGCTCCACAATCGATCTGAAATTTTATAATATCTTTCCCTAGGAGCATTCCAGCAAACAACTGGGAGTCATTACCTTTGTTAGAGTCAACAGCATTCACATTTTCACTTTCTGCTACATCTCTAACACACAGTATGTCCTCATATTCCCTTTCACATTCAGTAACCTTATGCACAGATTTCATCTTCTTTGGTTCAATGTGGGCTTTACACTTAACTGCAAAGTGGTTTTCCTTACCACACTTTTTGCATTTCTTTCCAAATGCTGGACATTTCTGTTTGCTCCTCTCATGCGTCTTGCCGCAAAACTTGCAATCCACGGTGCTTTCTTTCTGCTGTAGGCACGAAGCTCCTTGCACTGCGTGAACTTCTTCCACTGTGTGTCCCGCTATGGCCTTGCAGTTTTCCCGCGACCACTCAGCAGCTCTGCAAAGTTGAATGCAAGTGTCCAATGTCATGTCTTTCTCCCGTAACAGTCTCTCTCGCATGTTGCTGCTGTCAATTCCACATACAATCCTGTCCCGAATGAGTGAGTCTCTCAATGTTCCAAAGTTGCATGTTTTTGCTAGCAACTTAAGTTCAGTAACATAGCCATCTATGGATTCACTGGTACCTTGATTTCTTGTGAAGAATTTGTACCGCTCCACTGTCTCGTTCAATTTAGGACTGCAGTAGTTATCAAACTTTTCAATGACATCCTTAATCGTCCAGTCCGACCGCGCTGTGTCTCCCATTAAGGTATCCAGTAGCTCTCTGCCACTCTCACCGACCAGATAACTAAAAAGCCTGACCTTTTTCTTCTCGTCGTCCTCGGCAACAGTTAATCCAATGTACAGTTCAAACTCGTCTCTCCAAGACTTCCACGTTTTAGACAGGTTACTGGAGTCCAGACACAGCGTCTGTGGAGGTCTAAGTCCGTCCATGTCGTTAGCGTTAGCCTGTTTACTCAGATGCTACTCCACGCTACACGTTAGCACTTTACCGTCTTCGGACTTCGCCGGCGCCTCCGCAGTGAACCACTCAAACTCGGGCAAAATCCACTTCCGCTGCCACCATGTTAAAGTGTGGTCTTTTCATGTAAAACAGGAGTCCATATTCTTTGAACTGACCCAACGGGGTCTGCATTTATTAAACAGTCTGCAAAAACAGTCCCCTAACCGCGACTGACTTCTTCCCTTACTCTCTGCCTCATAGCCTAGAATGGCCCTTGTTCCCCCCCTAGTGGCAGATATAACCTGAACAGACATTACAATAATTCCATATTGTTACACAGCCAAAGAGCCGCATGTGGCTCGCGAGCAGCGGGTTGGCCACCCCTGCTCTATGTGCTATGTGCACATATTAATACATCCGAGTTAGACTTTTTTTATGCCTACGGAGTAAGGGAAATTTATTTGGTCTGGGACATACTTAAAAATCCATTTTCAAGAAAAGCTAGACATCGTGAGGAGAGGTCGGCCAACCCCGAAGCTAGCTAGCTTGTCTCAGCCTGGGAAAAAGAGTTTGTTCACCACTTCCAGTGAACAAGTGAATACGAGCGGTACCACTGGTTTACGGCCTCCGACTTTGTATATGCGCTGCAGTACCTAGTATATAAGACGCTGCACTGGGGCGAAGGTGAGAAAGATGACCCGTCTAAAGTCCTGGACAAGTTCGCCAACTATATAAGGCCGAGGAAAAATAAGAGAATAGCCAGACACCGTTTTAAACTAAGACTGCTCATGAATTGCGAGTATGGCGATCCAGATTATATGTTGGTCGATGCAATAATAGCGGGTGTCAGAGAAAAGCGTGTCCAAGAGGGACTGTTAGACAAAGGGGAAGATTTACCGCAACTAAAAGCAATTGAAATCGCCCCGCAATTTGAACTGTCGCAGAAGCAAATTAAAATTGTCAGAGAAGAAGAATCTCAAGTGCAAGCAGTAAAAGTGAAAACAAAATACCAAACAGCAAACAAGAAAACCTTTCAGAAAAATCTGACAAATTTTGTGCAGAAAGAAATGCATGTAAATCGACCAAAAAACTGTCCAAGTTGCGGTAACGACCCAGCACATGTCGAGCAAAAGGCTCTGTATGCTCATACTGTCACAAATCGAACCACTGGGTGGTAGTATGCTGAAAAAGATCAGTAAACACAGTTAGTGTGCAGCTGCAATCAGAAACAGAAGATGATGAGATGCTGAGCATAAATATCACACAAACACATGAGCACAGTGATGACAAATGGACAGCAGATATTTAAATTCTGTCTCAGAAGGTGCCATTTAGAATTGATACTGGAGAAAAATGTAAAACATTGACTTTAAGTAGTTATCAGGCACTCCTGAATGATGGTGAGCTTAAATGCTCTAATCGAGTGCTGAAGTCCTACTCTAACCACAAGCTGAAGCCTAAAGCTGGGGTTGACCTTCTGACTAAATATAAGTATGCTGAGATATTAACAGAATTTGAGATTGTGGACATCTCTCAAGAAAATGTGCTCAGCGGTGCAACAGCATAGGCTTAGTTATGCGGCTTGATGCATTGCAGCCTAATAACAAAGAAGATAAGACACATTACGGTCACACAACAACAGAACAAAATGTGCCAGCTGGACTAGACGATTACCCAATTAAAATTGATCCCAATGCAAAAGGTGTAGTCCATTCTGTCTGCCATAAACCAGCTGCACTGAAAAAGAAAATAATAAAGAAACTACATGAGATGGTTAAAGATGGATACATCACAAAAGTCAGCCAACCGACCATGTGGGTGAGTTCAATGGTAGCAGCGTCCGTAATGGCAAGATAAGGATCTGCATTGACACAAGTGACTTGAATAAGGTCATAAAGAGGGAACATTACCCAATGCGAACCATCCAAGAGGTAGTCTCCGCAATGCCTGGTGCTAAAGTCTTTTAGGTGGCTTAGGCTACCTTTTGGCCTAAAATGCGCACCAGAAATTATGGTTGAGATGCTTGAGGGCATCAGCGGAGCAGTAAGTGTCATGGACGACATTCTCATCGCAGCAGCCTCAGTAAAAGAACATGATGAGACACTCTGCAAAGTAATTCAGAGAGCAACAAGCTATAATCTGAGCCTCAATTTTGGCAAATGCCATATCAAGCAATCTTCTATGCCCTACGTAGGACACCTGATAACATCAGAAGGTCTGAAGGCAGACCCAGCGAAAATAGAGGCTGTAAAGTCCATGCCAACACCAACAGACAAGGATGGTGTTCATCGTTTTCTAGGTTTCGTCACCTATCCGTCAAAATTCCTGACGAACCTCAGCGAAGTCGACTCTAAGACAGCTCCTGAACGAGGAAGTTGAATTTGCATGGCAACCAGCACAACATCAAGCGTTTGACAAACTCAAGGACTTATGTTCAAAGCCCCCTGTGCTCCATTTTTTTTATACATCCGTGCCTGTTAAGATCTTCTGTGATGCCAGCAGCAATGGCCTTGGTGCTGTTTTACAACAGGACAGTCATCCAGTGGCTTTCTCATCCAGGTCTCTGACAGATACAGAAACGTGCTACAGGCAAATTGAGAAAGACATGCTCTCAGTAGTTCATGCATGTGTCAAGTTCCACAATTACATATTTGGAAACCATGTCACAGTGTACAATGACCATAAGTCTTTGGAAGATATTTTCAGAAAGCCACTGCTCTCTACCCCCATGCGCATACAGAGAATGCGCCTCCGCCTGCAGTGGTATGATCTGACTGTTAAGTACAGACGAGGAAATGATATGGAACTGCCTGACACACTGTCTAGAGTTTAGTTACCTGAAAACAAGCCAGAGGTGGAAGGCTTTGAGTGTGTCTCCATGCTCAACTTTGTTTCAGTGAGTGAGCAGAAATATTTTTAAGCTCCAGGACTGCACAAAGAAGCTGTCTCAACAAACAATCCGACAGGGTTGGCCAGACCACAGGTGTGATGTGCCTAATGCAGTTCAGCCATTTTGGGACTCACGAAGCCAACTTGTCGTTGCTGATGGTGTTATCTATAAAGGTCTTCATATAGTCATACCCCCTTCCATGCAAGATCATATGCTGAAGCTTATACATCAGTCTCACTTAGGAATAGTGAAGAGCAAGCAGAGAGCTCGCAAGGTCCTATACTGGCCAGATATGAGTTCTGAAATTGAGCAAATGGTGAAGAACTGCGCCAAGTGTGGAGACTTTCAGAACTGGTTACCTAGACAACCACTCAAACCAACAGAAACACCTGATCTTCCATTCAAAGAAGTAGCTTCTGACCTGTTTAAATTTGAAAGAAACCATTATGTTCTGCTGGTGGATTACTACTCAAAATTTATTGAAGTGGAGAATCTGAAGGGCTTACATTGTCATGGCAATGGTCCACAATATTCAGTGGATGAGTTTAAGGATTTCTCTCAAAGTTATGGAATTATTCACGAAACATCCTCCCCACATACGCCACACTCCAATGGTGAGGCAGAGCGTGCAGTCCAGACTGTTAAGAAACTTGTAAGGCACCAGACAAACATCTTGTACTGCTTGAACGATGCCATTGGAGTCAGGAGGCCTTTCACCAGCTCAGCTGCTGATGGCCAGGTGTCCCCGCAACAACCTGCCTGCTGCCCGTCTGCTGCTCACAACAGCAGCGTACGACCCCCTTAAACGTCAACGGCAACTAGACAAAAGCAAATGTGTTCAGAAGTTTTACTACGACCGCAAGAGGGCAAGCGACCCTCGTGCTGGGCTGAAGCCTAGAGATGAAGTAAGGATGCAACCACATCCTGGCAGTCACAAATTGTCTCCTGGAGTTGTTGTGAGATCACACTGTGCCCCAAGATCTTATGTTGTTGACTGTGGAAGTAGACATTCATGTTTTGTTCATGTTATTAGACAAATATTGATTCTGAGCTGCTCCAGATGATGTCGGTGGCACAGTTGTGGTTGTAGTGTAGAGGTTTGGAGTCTTAACTGGGTTTCTAGTTTGGTAAAATGGTATTCACCCTCCATATGTGAAATGACTCTCTCTCTGTAATGCTATGCGTTGTTATATTGTGTTTTTGTATAGTATTGATGGATTAAGTCGGGTAAGTCCTCACTGAAGGCCCAGGTACCAAATGCACGGTCCGCCACTGGATCATTTAAATAATCTACAATGTTGTTATACATTACTTTAACACAAAGAATAATCTTAAAACTTGAACAAATGTGGCAAATTAAAACAGACTTGTAGGGCTTTACATCAATATTATTATATTAATATATATTTATATTGTATAAAATTTAATAGTTTTTTAGGACCAGTTAAAAATTGTATATGCTTTGACTTGCATGTAATGGTGAAGTAGACTTGGGTTTACAGGGATGGATCCAATTTGTACTATTTACTTTCTTAATTTTGGTCCAATATGTTGTAAGACATGAAACAGAGGTCCGAACGTTAAATCATCAACTGAAACTATTTATCGAAAAATTACAGCAAACAGTTTTAGTGTTAAAATAGAAATGTAAATTAATAAATACATTAAAATGAAATAAAGTATTAACAGTCACAGGTTAAAGTTATTTGCTATAAACCACACCGTATAAAAGAAATAGTCTTCACATTATGACTTCACTTAACACATTTCATCCCAGAACTCAGTCCAAACATCGCCCAAAAGGAAAAATGAAGTCTCTCTGCACAGCTTCTGAAACTCACAAAGAGGACCATTACTGTACATCAGAGATGCCCAAACTATTACATTAACTTTTCCCAAACTAGTTTAAATTAAGATTAAATTAAATATGAAAATAAGGGTATAAAAACCCACTGATACAGATCTAATTTTGTTATAACCTGTGAAAAATTTAACTTTTCAGCCCTTACAGCCTTACTAAACCTGCGCAAATTTGCGTAAATTCCCAGGACCTCACACCTAGTAGCACCCCTGCTGAGATTTTCACAGGCCTGCAGCTCCACTTTTCTCCTGCTTTTGTTGTGCAAACACACCAATTACCTGTGAGGCCTGGCACTTTTGCAGAGAGAGAGAGAGAGTCATGAGTATATGTGCTTTTTTTCTATAGGCCTGTATAGTACACATCAGAAAACATTGTAGCACTGGTGTAAAATTATACACACATTCACATACGTTCATGTGGTTATAGTCTGTTATCGTGTTGGGTTTCCTCTTTCTGCCGTCACCGATCGTCACATGACGTCTTGGTGCATGAAACTTAGAACACATACAGTCTTGTTTTTTTTAGGTGAATAAATTGTCAAGCAGACACTGCCACTTCTAAGCACTGACGTGGAGAATACCTCTCCCCATGCAGTGTCTTTTGCAAGTTGAGGAAGTTTACTTTATTCACCGTGCCCAGTAGCATTGTTTTCTGCTGCAGCAGTCTGTGCGACAGTGACAGTGAAGTAAAGAACTTTTCCTTTATGGTATTTTCTTAACTTAACTATTTTCCTTTGTTTTTGTCTAGATGAATTAGAAGACTTCTGAGGACACCATCTTTGCTTTCTTCAAATGTAAAATGCAAAGTAACCTCAGGCAGCACATCACCTCTATGGGTGAGAGATGAACTTAAGTATTGCACATACCTGAAAGATTGTTCATTAAGTGTTCTAACTTTAATATAATTAGTTGAATGAAGTTCATGGTACAGCATACATCTAATTTGTGTATCAGCTTATGGCAGCAATATACATATGTATATGGTGACTACAAAAAGCGGGAGCTGTGACTTGCTGCACATGAAGTCCCTACGCCTGAAATCCTGTTGATGCATGGCAAGGGTATGCTGCTTTGGTGACTGGGTATATTCTCATAGTTCAGCTGCTAAATGGAAATCTATGCATTTCAGCATAACTGACCTTCGGGCTAGTTCGTGCAGGCTTTCCTGGGCAGCATGGTGCTTTCTTTAGCTAATGCATTATACAAACCACAGTTCTTAAAAAGAGAAAATTCTTTTTAAAAACTGACAAAAAGTACAAGGAAAAAACTTGTTGTTTTCACTGTTTCAGCGGATCACCCGTCTGCACACAATCCTGTCTTCTACATCTGCCTCTTTTAAACTCATTTCCAATCCTTTCTATCCTCGTCACTCCCAATGTAAACCTCAACATCCTCAGTTCTGCCACCTTCAGCTCCACCTCCTGTCTTTTACTCAATGCCACTGTCTCTAAACCATACAACATTACAGGTCTCACCACAGTCCTATAAACTTTCCCTTTCACTCTTGCAGATACTCTTCTATCACAAATCACTCCTGCCACTCTTCTCCACCCACTCCACTCTGCCTGCCCTCTTTTTTTCACTTCTCTAACACACTCTTCATTACTTTGCACTGTTGACTCCAGGTACCTGAACTCCTCCACCTTCTCCACCTCTTTTTGCTGCAACTGAGCAATTTAAATGTATTTTGTAAATAAAAAGAAATGTAAAATGTAATGCCTGCAACACAATAAAAAGTGATACAGATGCATTTGCATCTGTATCACTTTTTCCCATTCTTGCTTAAAACAGTCTGTGGTCACCATTATCTGATATTCCTCATGTGATGCACTATGCATTTTGAATAGTAAACAGATATGAATTTATGTGCCTGTAAGGCCTGTGTTTGTTGTAAAACAGAATGAGACCTGCAGCACAGTCTGTCATAGTATTTGTGGCTTTTGTGCCTTTTGATGTTAACAGTCTGGATGACCTATTTATTTTTTGGCAATGTGAATGTCCTTTTTTTCTGAAAAAGGTTAAACGTATACTTTTCTAACGGCATCAGACTGTTTTTTTTTAACCCATCTAAGAAGGAAAAAATTAAGCCCAGAGAATTCACCAGTGTTTTTGCACAGCACTGATTTAAGGCTTTCTCCTTATGTAATAGACACTTAGCTTTCATTTCTTGATGCAGCGCCAGATTATATAAAATGACAACAGTTTTCGAAACTATTCCAGAGCCTATCTGGCAATGTTTGTAACAGTAGCATGAATCTTTCTCATGCAGTGCCATTTGAGGGTGTGAAGGTCATGCGCATTCAGGAGCATGGTTTCTGTGCTCGTCCTACATAAACTGAGTCCTTGAATCACAAAGTGTCAAAAGTTGAGTCATTGGCAGATGCTTCTTTTATACCTAATCATGATGCCCTAGATCACATGCTTATTGTAGAATGTTTAAAGCCGGTGAATTAAATGTGTGTTGCAAGCATTATATTTGGAATTTGTTTATATTTATAAAATACAATCAAGGCGGTCAACCAAAACATTCATTAATTTCTTTGAAATTTTGTCACTTACATGAAGGTATTATCATTTGCTGGTTTTCCTTACCCTGCATTTAAAAAAATATTTCAACTTTTTTGGAAATGGCTTTGTCTGCAAGTAGAGTGAACATAACTTCTTCCGCTTTGTTCTATTCTAGTGAATGACATTATTCCACTTGGTGGTCCATCACGTCAAAGAACCGACGATAAAGGAAGAGCTCACCCAGTGTCCCAATGCTCATCTCAGGAGATACATAAAAAGAATACACACACACTTAAGCCTTTAAACCCACTCTCACGACATACGCCTTCTCAGAAATCTTCTGTGGTGGAGAGAGGGAATAGAGCTGCTGTGACATTTACTTCAGGCTCTACGAAGGGTTTTTCAGGAAGCCAGCAGAGTCTCTACAATTGTTATGTACCAATACAAAAAGTACAATTGAACAACCACCACCACCTAAATAATAATGGATCATACCAGTCTGCTGTTAAAAAGGATGCACCTTTACAAAGGCAGGGCTCCTATGACAAACAGAAAGAATTTGCCCTTGCTTTATGTAAGCAGCTGAATGAGAATTTGAAGGTAAATAAGAGATTAATATATTATAAGCAGAAATGACCTGTCTGTCTTGTTATATACTACATTTGTTAATTTGTATTCTTTATTTCTAACTTAGTTTTACTAGAGATCTGCCAGAAAAATACTCGTCAAGATTTTATAAGTACTACTATTTCTATTAGCACATATACCAGTATAAACTTTTAACTGTGATATTTAGGTTGAAAGGCCTGTGCTGCAGAAAGGGAATACTTTGCATAAGATGCTTTCTGTTCAGCCTCCTCTCAGTTCCTCTTCTATATCTGAGAGCAACAAACAGTCAGCCCCACCAAACTCTCAGAGAAGACAAAGTCTTGACCGTAGGGTGATTCAGCAAAGTCAGCAGTCTGTTGAGAAGATGGACAAGCCAATTGATTTGGATGACATCTCATCTTCACCTAGTCAGGTAAAAAAGTTTTTTTGTGCAATCATAAAAAAATATATATATATATATATTTTTAAATGATATGGTTCTGATCATGCTCTTTCTCGTCGTTGTGCCTTAGGATGATGTGCATGTGCAGGCAGCTACACCAGGTATAGTCCTTCTTTGTGTTCATTTTGACACACACGCACAACTCTATGAATTTTACATTTTTGATCATTGTTTGGGAGCTGTTTGTTAAAAAGGGTTTTCTTTTTCTTATCTGGGTTCCTCCCACTGTCTAAACACTTGCTGGTAGGTAGAATGGCTATGCTAAATTGATTCTATGTGCGAATGAGTGGCTGAGTGGTGCCCTGTGATAGAGTGCCATTTCAACTGTGTTGAAAATTCCCTTGCTTTTGTGCCCAATTTTTTTTTTCCACTATACGTTCTGTACCTACTGTGAAATGTAAAGCAATAATTTATTGCCAGAATGGTACAGCCTAGGGTACACATTCCCATATTTCACCTTGTAGGATGATCGAATACAAACATAAAATGGTGATTTGTAGAGAAAGAGAGTAAGGAATCATATGGGGCACAGGGGCATGTCTTATCATTTTGTCTCTTTTGTAGCAGGTGGCAGATCTTTATCTTTGAAAAGACGAAGAGAATCCAGTGCAGAACGACATGGAGAGAGCAAGAATTTGTGTCAAAAAGAAAGTGGATTTACCCCATCTTCTAATAGTGGCAGCTCTTCCCAAATTAGCTCATCGCCAAAGTTTATCAAATGTGCCTTCTTGAAGACAAGTAATGCAGCTGTGCTGACTTTAAGTGAGAAATGCTCCCCAGCATTAAATAATAGTCCTGGAGACAGAATAATGGCTTCAAACCATGTAGCTAAACAGCTTTTTCCAGAACCAAGGACAGACAATCATGGACTCCAGACTGCAACTCTGAGCACTGTGGTCCATGAAACAGATCATCAGAAAGAACTGATGCAAAGATCTACGGAAAACAAATGTCCTTTAGGTTACTCAGTCACTGATGGCCAATGCCACTCACCTTCTAGTACACTTATCCCAAAACAGGAAGAAAGGTGTTCGCCTGTTTCCTCAGGCACAAGTTTTTCACCAGACCATAAGGATCGGTTTAAAACCATCTCTCCTCTCCAGCAACCAGAAGCTACTTTACCCAGCTCTCAGCACAGCACAGGCTCACACGTGGCAAAAACCCTTACCAAAGGCAAGAAGGATGAAGATGAGAAGGAAGACCTGGTGTGGAAGGATCCTCTGGATTTGGAGTTTGAGGAAGATGTGGGGTTGGAGATCTGTGCTCTTAGCCTCAGCAGCAGCCATAGTAGTGAGGAGGACCGTCTGCTGTCTTTGCAGGAGATCCTGCAGCACAGTGCCCGTGTGCCTGCCACTCCAGATAAGGCGGCATTCTCCGAGCCCAGCACTCCAGGCATTAAAGTTTCTGTAAGATAACATCAGTATACGTCTTAAATTAATATATTAAAGTATTAGTGAGTTATTAATGAAAATAGCTGGGAAAATTGATTGAACTGTTAAAGGTCCCTAAATTATTAAAATTATAAAACTGTATTGTTCAATGGGAAAAAACACTAATTATGTGAACTACCAACATTCAGCTAGTCAGGCCAGTCATTCTTGGCAATTCATAACGTTCTCACTCTTGCACTAGCATTAAGGCATTCTAACTTAATAGATATAATTTTGGAGATAACACTGGATTTATTGAATTGACTAATTTAAAATAAATTAGACTTTTTTAAACAAATGAAGCTTTGAATGATTACTATTTGCTGAAATTTTAAAAGGCTTTAAAAAAAAAAAAGCATATACATCCTTAAGATTTTTATTTTATTTTTTTTTAACTTTCAACTGTAGATAGTTCATTGTCTTCCATATTAAGAACTGCCATAATAATTCGTTTTACAAACAACCTTTTTAGTCAACACATCACGTAAATTATATAAGTAAAAGGCAGAGGATTTTTAATCTACAATGGTTTCCTTTTTTAGGCAGAGGATCTTAAAAAGAAGGCTACAAGTTACAAGAACACGCTGGATCAAATGCTGAAAGAGAAGGAGCAAAATCTGAAGTAAGTCAGCAAATGTGCCATTTGTGATTTGTAACTATGCATAACATTTAAACACGCTATTTGTCTCATGAAATTCATACTTTACCTTGTTTACTTCACGATTTTAAAGATCTAAGGAGCTGGAAATGCAGCTGCTTCAAACTTGTAAAGAAGACCTGTTAAAATTGGAAGAAGAGGATGAAAATACAGAAGAAGGACTTTCACATGAACAGAAGTATGCTTGTTGTTGGTGTTAACGCATTGAGGTATTAAAGTGTTTAAAACAGTTATGTAAATTATGATCTGTTCTTGTACTCTAGGGAATTCTTACAGAGATTCTCAGTTACCTCATGTGTCATAAGAGACATCCACCCTGGAGAGGAAGTATTCACTCTCACCAACTCTGGCCGACTCTTTAACCAACAGAGTCTGGACTTAAGGAAGATGGGTGTTACACCAAACAACAGAGCACAGCAGACTCTGCTACAGTAAGTTCAAAACCTACATATGAAACATTGCTTTATGGTAATTGATCTAAAAGCACATTTTCTTAATCTACACAACCTGACTGGCATTTTAATACATGCATGACTAGATAAATGCTTGTATTTCTTTGTACAGAGCACATTCAGAGCAGCTTCTGTTGCTGCTGAGTGCAGGCTTGTTTAGAAGAGCATACTCATCCTCCCCCTGCCAGCCTCAGGTGACCCGCTGGCTTTTTCAGGTACATCATAACATTCATTCTAGATACATACCATGTCATGCAGACTCACAAGGTGAACTAACAAGCAAACTTTTTTCTGTGATGGCCACATAATTTTTTCATTCTTTAATGGGGGACCTGGTTGGTCTGTAACCCGCAAATGACATGCGCTGGAGTGATTACCAGTATTATTGTGGAGTTTTTATTATAATTTTAAATGTATTTCTTTTGCCTACTAATGTTATATCAGTTTATTATTTTGTTATGCACCGTATAGACAGATGAGCATTTACTTATATATATATATATATATATATATATATATATATATATATATATATATATATATATATAGCTTAATAACAGAGCATTATTACTATCCTAATGATTTTTTTTCATATTCATTGCTATTGAAATCAAAACATTTCCTTATGTATATGAATATTGTTGATTGTTGAATATTGTTGAATAATGTGATAAAACATAACACTTAAAATACTGCTAAACTTTATTACAAAAAAAAGGTACTGAATCCTGAAAATGTGCTAGAGGAAATATATATGAACATATTCATTAATAAATATAATTAATAAATTCTAAATAATAAATATATCATTCTTGCATCAGTAATTCGTCTCTAGAGCGGAAAACTATCAGTGCCATCGACCTCTATTAATACTAAGGGAAGTTTTTGTTTGAAAGCTGACCTTTATTATCAAATACAGATATGATATAATTAAGGCATATTTAAAATTATATTTCAAAATATTGTTCAGAGGGTCGTTCCAAATGTGGTGGAGGGCTGTAGTTTTGGGACGCTTTTCTAATCCCTCTCCACTCGATATGGTGTAAATGATGCAAAAGCTTACTGTTTACTTGGAAAACTGATAAGGTTATGTTTGATATATAATATACAGATTTTATTTTTGACTGTTAAATGCTGGAGTTATGCATTTCTGTAATGACATTAACTTTTAAATTGAACGACAGATGATGTCAGTCCACCCAAACCCCATCGTGTCTGCACAGATTCTTCAAACTTTGATGCACATTGCCTTATCTGCTGCTCAACAAATAGGTATTGTATAATGTGAATCAGGAATTTGGTGTTTGGTGTTTTTAGTGGGTATATTTACAATTTACACTGTTTGTGTGTTTTAGTGGAGAAAAGCAATAAGAAGTACGAGGTGTGGGTGCCCAGCATTCAAGATGTTGCATTGGTCTTCCTCAACATGGGTGTGCCGTTTGTCAGTTTGTTTCCATTGGAGGATCTACAACCCCCCTTTAATGAGGGAGATCTGCTGTGAGTACTGAGCCTTTGTTACATTAAACATCTTCCCTGTCAGCATTCACTGGCTTTAAAACAAGTCTTTATATATTGTTTGGAATTAATGTTTCATATTAATATGTTTACTGGCCTTTGCTAGAGAGAGTATGGAAATCCAGCCTGATGGACCAAAAAGTGAGAAAGGTGGTGGCACATTTCCAGAGCACAATTTTGAGAACATTATTAAGGTTATTATATTATATTATATCATATTATATTATACAATTCAAAATTTGAAAAATGGTGTTTTTCATACAAAGTGTGTGTATATTTTTTCATGTAGTACCTGGCACTATGTACAGCCCTGTGTCCAAGGGTGTATGGTGATGAGGAGCTGCTCCTGATGTTGACAGTGGTGTTAAGAGTCAGTCTAGAGACACGTTTACAGCTGCTGCCCACTGGAGACCTCAGCTGCCTGCTACAGCACCTCCTGAACAACATGACAAACTGGGAAATGCAGGTTAGTCTTTGGACCAGAACAAGATCTGTGTTAATATAATCAAATACATTTTATATCCTAAAACATGTCAGCTGTCTACACACTACATGCACACAACTCTTTTTAGTTCACCTGTCAGTTGAGCTGTAAATTTTATTATTACTATTTTTAATTCCCATTTTTGATGCGGGGTGTGGTTTTACATGCAATGGATATAAACATAAAAATTACTGGAGTTTTTGCATTGTCTCTTTCATAAAATTTACTTTTCAAATTTACTTATGTTCTTGTACATGACCTTTTAAATTAATGATACAAAGAAAATAGCAATATTTATAATAATTGCAAATTATTATGGTTAAACAATGAATCACTGAATGCTTTACTTCTATGAAGTAACAGAAAACTGGTTCTTCCCTGTTTGTGTGGTGCGGATCTGCTCTCACACCGAACCCTTTCTCTCTCTCTCTCTCTCTCTCTCGCTCTCTCTTTCTTGCTCACTTACTTATTTGCTCCCTTCGCTTTCCTTTTGCTGCATTCATACCACATGGCAGATTGGAAAAAAGGAATGTTGCTTCCTGTAAATGATTCAATCCATACTTATATAAATAGTAGAAAATAAACATCTGAGGTCCTCAATATACAAAGGCACAGTGCGAAAGTATCCTTGTGTGGGAAGCATTGGTGAAAGCATTTTAAAGTCCGAAATCCAACACTTTTGTACATTTGAATCTTGTTTTGCTGTAGTGTTGACTGCACTGACTGATGAACACACACCACATACATTTTGTATTATCTCACTGTGATCACCTGTGCGTGTGTGTGTGTGCAGTTGGCTCGTGTTTGCCAGGCCATCACTAATTTGAGTGAGGATCACCACAACCTCAGACGTCTGGTACAGCTTCTACCTCACAGTGGCCGAGGAAAGTGAGTGAATTGTTATTCTATGAAAATAAGTATGTTCTTTGTATATTGTTTAATATATTAAAATATCTTTTTGTGTCACCGGTAAGGCAATTGAGGAGACATGTGAGCGTGTCGATCATCTCTAAACTGTTAAACCACAGATGCACTTATACACCTTCATGCACAGAATTTCAGGTTAGACGAATCTAAATGATCTTCTTATATTGTGGCTAGTACAGCTAACTGCATCAAATCACTAACACGAGTTTACAAGATATATTTGTACATTTGTGTTCCGCTCACAGCTCTCTGATCTGAGATGTTACCTGCCTCGAATGCGCCCTTCACTGCTGTTAAAGGGCTTAATAGCTGCAAAGACCACAGAGCCACAGGAGACTGATGACTGTTCCACCAATCCAGACCAACAGGTGAACAGAGAGCAATTGCTTTATAAAACGTTACTTACATATCAGTTAGCTTGTATTTTATACATGCATTTATTGTCAGCTATTTATTAAAACTATATTTATTAAAACTAATCTGTGATCATGTATTTCAACATTTATATAGGCTTATTACCTCTGCTATAGCCTTTTGGCTTTGACAAACGAAGCTTCCAATTTTGAGTTTTTGCCATCGAAACAGAGAGTAAGTGTCGCATCTCTTTTCTTTCCCTCTTTTTCTTGGGTGTGTATGTGTATTAATGAGACACTGAATAGTGTCTCATTAATGACATTTTTCCTTTTAAAGATTTAAGGTGCATAAAATGGCTATAGTTTACAACTCATATTTTAATAGATGGTCTGTGGGTGAAAATGTTAAATTGTCATTTTTAAATGTATTCCCTGTTATCATAAGGGTGCAGTGGCAGATTTGAATGCCGTAGTGAAACAGCAGTCCTGGTCCTTTGAGCGCTGAGACACTAAACAGTTATTGCTTGTCTATTGACAGAGGCAAAGGGAATAGTAGCCGTACTGAAAGTCTGCTGTTTTGGTTTGGCATAAACAGAATGTGTATAGTTAATTTAAGTGTTGGTAATTTTATAATGTGTACTGGTAAAAGCACCCAGTCCCCAACTGTGTTATATAGGAGTTTAAATAGGCTTTTATACACAGTGCTGTCTGTATTTCATTCAGAACGAACTGCTGCTACTGTCTGCTGAACTTGAGAAACACATTAAATGTGACATCAGGGAGAGCGAGAAAATGCTTTACAGGAGTAAGGTACAGAGATTTTCATAAACTTTCAATAATTATTCTTCTAGCTATTGACATTGACAATTAAAGAATACTCAAAAAAGAAACCTAATCACCATTGTTTTTTTATCTATTTATTTTAAATAGGTGAAAGACTTTGTTGCTCGAATATACACCAAATGGCAGGTGCTTCTCCAGAGATCAAGACCACAGGAGGTATGATCTATTTGTATATTTTATGGTTTATTCCAGGAAGACTGAAAACAATCTGTGTATTCCAATATTGCGAATTTTCTAGATTCCCTAATGAATAAACTACCAAAGCATACTACAATTTGTCAGTCTTCCTTAAGAGATGGGGAATTACTTTTATTGTTAGCTGTTACATGGCCATGCAGCACCCTAAAATAATTGTGATGAGTCAGATATCTTCCCAGACATTGTTAAAACTGTGATTGCTGTAATTGTAGTTCTGGGCTGAACAGTCAGGTGTTTTTGTGATTTGAGGCATTCTCACATGATTCATGTCACTGAACTTGTAATTTTTGTAAGATTTCATTGTATGCTTTCTATTTATTTTTTTACCCAGGGAAAGCTTTATGATTACTGGAAACCTCTTCCTGAGGACGAAACACCCAAAAATAAAACAATCGAATTGACTGAGCAGGAAGACACCGAAGAGTCACTGAGTGAGGAGTCAGACATGGACCAATCTGATGAGAAAGAGTGCACAGAGGAGGAAGATGAAGTACCAATGGAGAGTGAGGAAAAGCTAGAGGACAGTGCTGAAAAGATTCAAGAGGAGACTGAAGAATTACATATGGTTTCGTGTAAAATAAAAGACAAACAAACTTTAATAAACCTGAATGACAAAGATACAGATGAGGCAAAAGATGACACAGCAACAAATCACAAACACAAACAAAACCAACTATTAGGAGAAAGTTCGGAAGGGTCAGTAGAGAACGAAGAGGATAAAAACCCCATTTATTTAATGAGGTCTTCATCCTTGTCGCTCTCTACTGACCCTTCCGAAGAAGAAGAGCTTCTTAAAGATGACGGTTCTCTAAATAGAAATGGAGAACTTTCAGACGGAGAAAACGATGAGCCTGAGAAACTAGAGCTTTTAGGCGAGCATGCAGATGTGTTGGAGAAAACATATAATTTGCTCTTTGATGAATAGTCATTTATTGACATCTGGACATGGTTGCTCTTCTTCCTTGTAAGTGACTTGGGAGTCATCATGTGAATGTTGAAGGAGGTTTTGCTCAGAGTTTAAACTATGCAGTTTTTAAAATGTGTAAATGTGTGGAGAGCAAGTTTCCCTATTTCACTCTTTGGAAATTGAGTTCTCTCTCTTGGGTTTTCCACACATTTATTTTGCCGTAGTACTTAGTATAATAGTGCAAGGCATTTACTCACTCTGTTCCAGTCACTGTGCTACAGTGTGAAAGAACAATTATTCTCTCCTATAAATGTAAAGCATAATGCACTGTACTGCCTTACCAATCCATTAGAGGGCGTTTTCTTTATTCAGTTACTGGCACATGGTTTCTCATCTTTAAGCAGCAGTTATCTTTGTAATGTTTATTTATGTGGGGGTTTTCTTTTAAACATTTTTCCCAGGTATTTTTAAGAAACAGTGAACATGCCTGCTAATAAGTGTTAATAAGACACAGCAAAATACATTTCCATGTTTCCGTGGCCATTTACAAGCACAGAAAATAGTTTAATGTTTTTATACATGTAATATCTTCATCACAATAAAAAATTAATAAATAATGGGCAAATAATCTGTTTACATACATTATAGTATGCAAATGTATACCTGGCAAAAAAAAAACCAAACAAAAAAAAAAACGGATTATTATTTATACTGGAATGTTCTAATATTGTATGGTAGAAAGATACTGTTCATATATTAAAAATTTGTATTTACTATATTTTTTTAATTATAAAGTTTATTAAATTTCCACTTGATATCAGTAGTGCAATTCTTTACTTTGATGCCATTATGTTATCCTGGAATATCTTAGTTTAACAAATTTTGTCCTCATGATTCTGGGATTTGGGGAAAATTTGCATCTGAAGCCTTCAGCTCTAAAATGAATATATACATACGTCATAAGGTGTATAAAATGTGCATAGAAAGTTCCGTATTAAATAAACTTTGCTGTATGTCTGTTTTCCAATTGCACTAGATGTCACTCAGGAGGTGGTTGAAGGACTTCTTTGTTATATACAAATGTTTTAAATATTTTTTGATGTATACATATTTGTAAAATAAAAAAAATTTATTAAGTTTTTTCCCCCTCTTTATATTGTTAAAAGGTAAATATCTATCAATACTCAGCACAATATAGCTGATACAGATTTCATTGTTGCGTTCATTATAATTCCAATGTGTTTGGTAGAAACTCACCATCCACCTTCTGTTGGTTGGAGCATGTTCATGTTTTTGCAAATGATGCAAATAAAAAAAGAACTGGAAAGTTCACACAACAGTATCCATGCAGAATGGTGAGAAAAACAAAAAAAAAACGTTGGCTGGTTGTGTGGATGGAAAACGACTTGCTGTGTTGACGATCCTTAAGGTCCACTTCAAGGTTTGATGCGTTAGTGTGCTCCTAAGTTACTATATCCTGCATGTCAAACCAATCTGGTCACGCTCAGGTGTTACAGTCTGCAGTCCCTCTGCTCACATGATGTTTCTATTTATTTATACCATTCTGCTTAAAATCTAGTGACTACCATTTGGTGCAAAAAGGGAAAACCACAGATCTCACACCCCCTCATTATGATGAATAAGCTAAACATTAGGTAAAGCTCCTGCATCTGCATGATTTCATGACTGGTTCTGCTGTCACCTTACTATACAGGTGGTCCTAATAAAGTGAACAGAGTGTATTTATTACAACATGTTATATTAAAAAAGATCAAATTAATATCATAATATATACAGTAAATTGCACCTTTGTACTGGGGTGACACTCTAACAATCCTTTAGTAAAATTTGTATACATCTTTTACCTTTAACTTGCATGCCAATTGTATAGCTCACGTAATTGCAAACATTTCCTAGTGTATTATAATGATAATGCTAATTATTAATATAATTATTATAACCCAGCCATTATGGTTGCACAAGCCAGTGCACTCTTAGTGCCGGTCCCAAGCCCAGATAAACGGGGAGGGTTGCGTTAGGAAGGGCATCCAGTGTAAAACGTGCCAAATCAAATATGCGGATCACGAATCAGAAATTCATACCGTATGGGTCGAGGCCGGGGTTACCAACGACCGCCACAGGTATCGTTAGCCAACAGGGTACCGGTGGAAATTGGGCTAATGTTGGCCGAAGGAGGAGAAGGAGAGGAGGAAGACGTCTACAGAGACAGCAGGAAAAGAAGTGTAGGAGAGTGAGGTTTTGGGTGGGTAAATGTAAATGTTGGTAGTATGACTGGTAAAGGGAGAGATTTAGCTGATATGATGTGTGTTCAGAAGACCAAGAGGAAAGGGAGTAAGGCCAGGAACATTAGAGGTGTACAGGTGATTCTGAAGGAACAGAAGAGTACAGTAAGAGTGTAGTGGGGGTGAATAGAGTTTCTGATAGGGTGATGAACGTGAAGCTGGAAAAAAATCTGGAGTGAGTTAGATGAAGTGGTAGAGTACCTAGGAATGAAAGATTGGTGATTGGGGCAGACTTTAATGGGCATGTAGGTGAAGGGAACAGAGGTGATGATGAGATGATGGGTAGGTATGGCTTTAAGGAGAGGAATGTGGAAGGGCAGATGGTGGTAGATTTTGCTAAAAGGATGGAAATGGCTGTGGTGAACACTTATTTTAAGAAGAAGAAGAAGCATAAAGTGACATATAAGAGTGGACTACACAGGTGGACTATATTCTAAGTAGGAGTTAAACCTGAAGGAGATTGGAGACTGTAAGTTGTTGGCCGGGGACAGTGTAGCTATACAGCATCAGATGGTGGTCTGTAGGATGGTTTTGGAGGTGAAGAAGAGGAGGAGAGTGAAGACTGGAAGAAAAATAAGATGGTGAAAACTAAAGGAGGAAGACTGTAGTGTGAGATTCAAGGAAGAGGTCAGACAGGGGCTCGGTGGTGGTGAAGAGGTGCAGGATGTTCGGGCAACTACTGCAGAAGTGATAAGGGACATAGTACTTGGTGTGACATCTGGAAATAGAAGGAAGACAAAAAGATGTGGCAGTGGAATGAGGAAGTGCAGGAAAGCATAAGGAGAAAGAGGTTGGCAAAACAGAATGTTTGAGTGATGAGAAAAGTAGGCAGGAGTACAAGGAGATGCGGCAGCAGGTAAAGAAAGATTCGGCAAAGCCCAAGGAAAAGGCATATGAAGAGCTGTATGAGAAGGTGAAGATTGAAGAGAGGGAAAAGGATTTATACTGATTGGCCAGACAGAGGGACCAAACTGGGAAGGATGTGCTGCAGATTAGAGCAATAAGGTTGTTCAACAAGATTTTGGAAGGTGAGAGGATGCCTGAGGAATGGAGAAGGAGTTTGCTGGTACCGATCTTTAAGAATAAGGGAGATGTGCAGACCTGCAGTTACTACAGGGGAATTAAGTTGATCAGTCACACCATGAAGTTATGGAAAAAAATAGTGGAAGCCAGGCTGAAAGAAAAGGTGACCATCTGTGAGCAACAGTATGAGAAGAGCACCACAGATGCCTTTTTTGCTTTGAGAATGTTGATGCAAAAGTATAGAGAGGGTCAGAAAGATTTGCATTGTGTGTTTGTGGATTTAGAGAATGCATATGACAGGGTGCTGAGAGAGGAGTTGTGGTATTGTATGAGGAAGTCAGGTGTATCAGAAGTATGTGAGGGTGGTGCAGGACATGTATGAGGACAGTGTGACAGCAGTGAAGTGTGCAGTAGGAAAGACAGAGTGGTTCAAGGTGGAGGTTGGACTGCATCAAGGATCGGCTCTGAGCCCTTTGCTGTTTGCAGTGGTGATAGACAGGTTGACGCACGAGGTCAGACAGGAGTCTCCGTGGACTATGATGTATTCGGATGATATTGTAATTTGTGGTTAGAGTACACCACAAAGAGCCTGGAGAGGTGGAGGTATATGCTGGAGACGGTACGGTTGCAGGGAGAAGAGGTGGAGAAGGTGGAGGAGTTCAGGTACCTGAGGTCAGCAGTGCAAAGTAATGGAGAGTGTGTTAGAGAAGTGAAGAAAAGAGTGCAGGCAGGGTGTGATAGAAGAGTATCTGCAAGAGTGAAGGGGAAGGTTTATAGGACTGCAATGTTGTATGGGAGGTGGTAGCTCAGTGGTTAAGGCATTTGACTTTGGATCGGAAGGTCACAGGTTCAAATCCCACCACCACCAAGCTGCCACTGCTGGGCCCCCCAACCATCCCCTGCTCAGTTGTAAGTCGCTCTGGATAAGGGCGTCTGCCAAATGCAGCAAATGTAAATGTAAATGTATGGATGAGAGACAGTGGCATTGCGTAAAAGACAGGAGGTGGAGCTGGAGGTAGCAGAGCTGAAAATGTTGAGGTTTTCATTCGCAGTGATGAGGATGGACAGGATTAAAAATGAGTTTATTAGAGGGACAACGCATGTAGGACGTTTTGAAGACAAGATGAGATTGAGGCGAGATTGAGATGGTTTGGACATGTGCAGAGGAGGGACATGGGGTATATCGGTAGGAGAATGCTGAGAATGGAGCCACCAGAAAGGAGGAAGACCAAGGAGGAGGTTTATGGATGTGGTGAGGGAAGACATGCAGGTAGTTGGTTTGAAAGAGGCAGATGTAGAGGACAGAGTAGTATAGAGACGGATGATCCGCTGTGGCGACCCCTAATGGGAGAAGGTGAAAAGATTAAAATACAGTAATTATTATAATTATAATAATTATCATTATTATAAGGATAAATAGTATTACCACAGTCACAGGGAAATTTGTTTTTTCGTCGTCTATTGGAGACAATTAGGTTTTTATTCATTCCTGTTGTTTTTTTACACTTCTCCGCCTCCCCCATGTATAATTACTCCGGTTCACATGTTCATCTCTTGCGTTTGATATAATAATGTTTTCGCTAGTGTCCATGTATTTTATTTTATTTAGTACTAATTTGATTTCGCTCTATCGCTACGCATTCGCGAGGAACTTTTGAACGACCACCTGCTCGTCACAGATTGCGGAAGTCTTTGCTTGCGTGTGGGAGGGCGTGGCTTATCTACCTGCGCGTTCAAACGTGCGTTCACGCCTGAAGCAAAACTGCTCCCAGTCTCTGGAGTTTTACTACCGCCGATGAAACAATGATCACGCCAAATAGCGCACACTGCGTTATAAGCCCGTCTTCCACGCTAATAACGAGGCGCGGAGAGAGATAGAAATAAATATACAGTACTAAATATACACAGAGAGAGAGAAGGAGAGAAAGAAAGAAAGAAAGAAAGAGAGGGAGGGAGGATCTTCAGCCTGAGACGCTCCGTTGTTTGAGTTGTTCTGTTTAGATCTCAGGAGCTTTGGACTTGTTTTTTTTTTGCTCTTGAACTCAAGCCCACAAGAAGCCCACAGCAAGGTACAGTGAACAGACATTTGTAAGTATTTCATACACTTTTGTTAACGTTGTTATTATAGTTGATCAAAACATGCTTTTACTGTATCCTCAATTTCATATAGAATCTATCAGTTTTTCTAGATTTAGGTAAATGATCCATGCATCCAGACTATATAATGATATGCTCTAAACTCTCGAATTGAGTGCAAAATATTGCATTAATGTATTGTAATTCGTCATTTTAACGATCGATCAAGCCCTTTAACCTGTAATCCTGTTGAGAGACTTGGTCAATCATTAATCTGAGATAGATAGAGTTTATCAGAGCGATTCCGTAACTGAGTTGGGACTTATTTACCTTCTTGATGTGACTCGATTGCTGCTCAAACACAAGCGGAGCTGCAGAGCAAACAGAGAAATGTCCACATGATGGTTAATATGCACTGTAAATGGTTACTGTAATGACGCTTAGTCTACACTATACTTACTCCATCATAGTAATAGGCAGTGTAGTCATTCTGCAGTGGGAACTTTTGCTTTGTTGCATTTGGGATAAGCTCTAAAATTTTTTTTTCGTTTGGCAAACGTTATTTTAAACCCAGATTGACCTTGATAGTGACATTATTTCCACTGGTCATGTTAAACCTGAATCTGGTGTTTGTCTGGTGAGCATCAGGTCGAAACAATCCAATGTGCTCTGTGACTCTTCAAGACTTCGCTGAGCACCATGTAGAGGACACTGGACTCTCTGGGTTCCAGAATTTTATTATTGATTAGGAAGACATTTTTATACAAAGTGATAAGCAAGGGATGTTAAATACTGTCCAAACTCTGAGCTGAACGTTACAGTTTTCGGATTTGGACTTGCAAACTTTCATGCTTTAACACTGCTTTGTAGTATTGTCTCGATTCAAATTGTAATAAATGCATATACAATAACATTTAAAAACACACCAGTCCATCTATCTTCCACTGACACTTAATACCAGTCAGGGTTTCAATGGATGCAGAGACTATCCCAGGAACAATGTGCGAGTTATAGGAATATGAGGACACCAGTTCAGCACACACACATGCACACACACACACAACAACTGTTCAATTTAGAGCTGCCAATTCAGGTGGGAGAGTCGGTAGAAACCCGAGAACCCAAAGGTAATACACACAGACATAGAGCAAACATTATGTGTGATTCCCCACACAGAGTGTAACCGGAGCTTGGGATTGAGCCCGGGACCTGAAGCTGTAAGGAAGCAACGCTATGTGCTGTGCCATCACGTCTTTCACACTTTTTTCCTGGTACAAAAACAAAACTCTGGGCCCTTTTTATGAGTTTCTTAGAATGTGCTCTTGTTACTTTCCCATTTCTATAAAACACTCTGAACTTTTAATTATGCTTGTTTAAGAGAGAGAGAATGAGTTAAAATTTGGATTTATATGGTTATGCTCACGGATGGTCAGTGTGTTTTGTGGACGGTGCATTTCAGGCATGAGCAGTTCAGGCTGGCCTGTGTTGGCATGTCATAGAATAGTTCCCAAACCCAATACCGGATGCCCATTGTTGTTTTCCTTGCTCTAGCACACCTAGTTGACCTCAGATGAGGCTTGGTAATACACCATGAATTAAATTAGGTGTGGTAAATATGCTTACAGCATAATAGCAGGCAATCTCTTATTACACTGCAGAACTGTGTGTCCACAGGATAATCACTGCAAAAACATTATTATTTAAGCAGTGCAGGAAAGCAGAGGGTTATTAGAAAAAATAATTATTTAGTTGCACTGAAATGATGTATAAAACCCACTTAAAAGGTAAAAAAAAAAAAATCAACACCTAAACCTTGTTTAGGTGGCTGTATAAGTATTGTGACTTTGAACATTTTAGGTTTTACTCATAGTTTTATGTGTTTATCAAAAACATAGCTGTCAAACAGCACTGCAGATGTCAAACACCACTGCAGCATTTTTTCCTGATTGTAAACCTTAGGATTGAACTTCATGTCAGAAGATAAATTTAGCAGGTTTTAGGTTTCCTTGACTAAATATCAGTTCATGCATCCTGACTTAAACTCAACATGCTCCAAAAAGTGACGTGAAGCAGCCCTGCTGTCTTGCTTTACACGAATGCTGCTCAAATTAGAAGCTTGTCATTTGTAGCTAGATAACTTCTTAAAACAACTAATGTCATTCTTTTTTAAACTGAACAGAACAAGGCTTTCTCGTGCTAATGCCACCACTATTTTCACACTCCGAGTTAATTAATTTTTTTTAACAAAGAGGACCTTTGTCTAACTAAATGGAAAAATTCCCAAATAACAACTAAGGGTTTATTAAAGATAATAAAGAAAATAAAGCTTTAGGTTTGGTGTTTTTAGCTTATGAGAGCACCATAGAGAGAAGGAGAAGCACATCGTTCTTATTTCTTTTGCCAAAGAACTGCGAATGTGACCTCTTTGTCTCTATTAATTCCATTTATAGCTCATGAGAATCCCTATTCTATTCCTCTATGGGAACAGGACAAGGCTTCCCATGCTCATCCAGTCAATAAATAAGCTTGTAAAAGTAAAAGACAAGCCATTTTTTTTATGTGCAAGAAAAGATTCTGTCAGAGACACAGTGCATTCATTAAAACACAATCCTGACTAATGAAGAAAGGCTTTATTAATTAATAATGTTCTAGTTTTAACATGTCAAAGCCACCCTTGAGTCGTTTCATTCACTGTTCTTGCTGATTCAGCAACATGGCTTTAGTTAGAGTAATTAGATATTCATTAAAGTAACAGAACTGAACTAAATTGTGCTGTTATAACAGACTTGAGTTTCTAAAAAGGAAATTAACATTATTGAAAGGATTTTATGAAGGATTCCACTGCCAGCATGTTGGTGTAGAGACTGAAGGGCAGCTGTGGTTAATATAAGCTTTTGCTGTATGAGTGATGGAGGACTCACCTTTCAGAAGTGTGGATGTAGGTATACAGTCTGACAGACAGCTGGTTAAACATACACACAGCTGAGCTTCTAACAGACCCCATTTGCTACATGTACAGTTTTTTTTATTCACCTGAATGCTTTGTGAGGCTTTTAAATTGTTAAATAATGCAGCACAGGTGATCATGTGATGGTATTTCATGACATTCAAATCAGGTTAAATCTTGAGGGGGAATGCATAGAAAATGATGGAGTTCTCGGGTTTAGAAAGAGCCACGTATCTTTCTTCCCAATCTGAAATGTCAGAATTGAATATGCTAGAATTGTGAAAGGAGTTGAGGTTTCCAAAACATTCTCCTTTGCACCTTTTCTGGGCAGAAGCGCGTGCTGAGGTTTTATTGCCCCGGGCATGAAACTGAATGTGTGCAGCCTTTTGTAATACTGACAACTGAATTTTCTTTTTCCTCCTCCACCCTATTTGAATCTCTTTTGACTCGCTTTTGAATTGTTTGAGAGTGTGGTGTGTGAGAGATGTCTGCTAGGTGCTGTGTTTGTAAATATCAGGAGTGGAATCCCTAATGACATTTCGAAGCAAAACGTTCTTCAGAATGTTCTCGTATTTTATTCGCAAAGTTTGTAAGGAAGTAATTGTGAAACTTTTTCGATTCTTTATACCTTTGCTTATGTTTTACACTGCACGTTTGCTTTCTATGGATATTCCGTAGCAGTTTTTGAATAAACACTGTGCAGGCAAAAATCTTACTGTAGCTTCAGTCAATACAGTTTTTTTTGTTAAAAATACAATCTATCTATTTATATTCTGTGAATAATTTAAAATAGAGTGTCCAAAATGTCAAGAACAAATCAGATTAAAATGATGTATGCTTTATTTTGTATTTGTTACATGCTATGAATGTTCTTAGTTACTATTTTATGTTGAAACATATATACAGTACAGACCAAAAGTTTGGACACACCTTCTCATTCAAAGAGTTTTCTTTATTTTCATGACTATGAAAATTGTAGAGTCACACTAAAGGCATCAAAACTATGAATTAACACATGTGGAATTATATACATAACAAAAAAGTGAACTGAAAATATGTCATATTGTAGGTTCTTCAAAGTAGGCATCAAGAGAATGCCAAGAGTGTGCAAAGCAGTAATCTAAGCAAAAGGTGGCTACTTTGAAGAACCTACAATATGACATATTTTCAGTTGTTTCACACTTTTTTGTTATGTATATAATTCCACATGTGTTAATTCATAGTTTTGATGCCTTTAGTGTGATTCTACAATTTTCATAGTCATGAAAATAAAGAAAACTCTTTGAATGAGCAGGTGTGTCCAAACTTTTGGTCTGTACTGTATATATATATATTTTTAAATCCACATTGTTCAAGTTCAAATTTTATTTGTCACATACATACAGAGTACAACATACAGTGAAATGCTTTATACAACTGTCCAACATTTAAGCATGAAAAAGAATAGAATATAAGGATGAAAAATAAAGTAGCTAAATAAAAAAAAGTATAAACTATAGAAAATATATGTATATACATGAATCTAGACGGGGATGGATCCGTATGGCAGACATTGACACTACAAATTAAAGTGATTTAGTGTGATTGTTCTTAAAGTGTCCATGTGCAGTTTGTGTGGTATAAAGTAATACTATGCTGTGCAAGTTCAGAGTTGAAGTGTCCAGAATTAAGGTGTCATATAATAGTGCAAAAAAGTTTTTAATAGAAAGAATTGTGCAGTCAAGGAAGAAAGTGAAGATGGAGAGAGAGAGGTCCAGTACTAGTTTCTAGGTGTTTCTGGTTTAAACTCCGAATGGCCTGCGGGAAGAAACTCCTCCTCATTCTCTCTGTGTTTGCTTTCAAGGAGCGGATGCGCTTCCCTGAACGCAACAAAGAAAAGAGTCCATTGTTGGGATGGCTGAGGTCCTTCAGTCTTTCTTTCCCTGGTGTGGCACTGCATGCAGTTTAAAGTTCCTTACGTGTCTCAGATGGTGACAGGACCAAGACAGGTCCTGTGTGATGTGAACACCTAGGTAATGGAAACTGTCCAATCTCTCCACTGGGGTCCCGTTGATGTTTAGCGGTTGGCATGACCGCCCCTGCTTCGTGCTGTTTCATGTTAAATACTTTTTTTTCTCTTGAGTTTTCTGACACCCTGTAGATATATAGTCTATATATTTTCTCATTTTTATTTCATTTAACAGTCACAATATGTTGTTCATTATGAAATCCTAAGCTGCATGTTCGTGTAAAATGTCCCATGCTTGTTTAACACAACATTCCGAAATCTTTGAAAAGGACGCAGGGATGTACAAATGTTTACAAAAAGTTAATTGCTTTCACGAATGCCTTGCAGTTTGTTTGCAGCAGACATGCGAGTTTTTTCAGTTTCACTTTTTTTTTAGTTTGTGCTTTCTAGTAAGGGATTAGATGTTTTGGCAGTGGTTGTAATTGTGCTCGAAATTCCTGGGCTCCTGTCACATACTGTTTTGCTTTTTGCTTGTGCAACAGCTTGTTATTAAAAGCTGGTTACACTGCACCTGTACAAGACACTCATAACCAGCTGTGACAGCCTATCGGTAGTCATGGAGACACAGAGCAGTCCTTGCTGAACCAACATAACTGTGTTCTGCATTGTGTGTTGCTGTGACTTGTAATGCAGCAGGTGTGTGTGAGAAAGAAAGAGAGAGAGAGAGAGAGAGAGGGAAAGAGAAAAAAAGAGAGTGACACAGATGCTTGTATTTAGCTGTGTGGGATTTTGGGAGCCTACTGGGTGCATGGCCTCTGAGGGAGCGATAGGGGTTAGCAAGGAAAAGAAAACAGCTCTCATCTGGTGCGTAAGCTTGTTTAATGGGAACAAGCGTGTGTTTATCTTAGACAGAGAGGGAGTGTTTTGGAGTGTTTATAGAAGCGAAGGACAGAGTGTGTTAGAATGAAGGGGAAAGAGGTGAAGGGAACAGTGGGAGTCTAGAACAACTGTCCCTCTAAATCACATCGTGCAGGATGTGTGTGTGTGTGTGTGTGTGTGTGTGTGTGTGTGTGTGTGTGTGTGTGTGTGTGTGTGTGTGTGTGTGTGTGTGTGTGTACTCTTGAGTAACCGTCAAGCATTTGTAGTCATGCTTCAAGGTTCCCTTAAAGTTTTTTTGGTTAAACAAGAAAGAAAAAACTATGGTGAATGAATCAAAGATGAAAAAATATTTCCTTTTTGCATATTCCGGAGCCATTTTTTAGTTGTCTTGACAATTCTGAATTGTAAATTGAAGTCAGAACAGTGTCATGGGTGCCAGACTGCAAACATCCAGAAATGTATGAGTACACTATATAGCACACAATTGTATAGGATGCCTTTAAATTTTTCTTTTTTAATTTCAACTCTTCCAGCATGATATTTAATCTTACTGCTATAGTGCTCTGACCCCACCCCTGCTACACTTATGGTATGAATTGGAACGCTGACTGCACCCCAGGCCTCCTCCCCTAAATCATTACCTGACTTTATTAAAGTGGCTGAGTGAGCACAAATCTCCACAAGCACACTAAAAATGGAAACGTCCCAGAAAAGTAGAGGATATTATAACAGAAAATGGTGATTAAATGTGCAATGAGATGTTCAAAAAGCTCATATAAATCTTATGGTCAGTTGTTACCTTTTGTCTTAATATATTGTGTATATGTTGCACACAGTCATGCCCTAACTTCAGGTACGGAAGAAGCATAATGAATGGCATTAGCTTTAGCCAATCAGGTGGGAGAACATGTAAGTCACATGTAAGTCAATTGAGAAAAGAATTTGGGGATGACTGCGTTTTAGCCTGTTTTTTTTATTTTTATTTTTTTTTTTTTTTTATTTTATTTTTTACTGAACAGGTAAGATATTTGTTTGTAGCTAGCTAGGTGACAAGATTATTCTTGCGGATATGTTCTGTTTATCATTCCAACATTGCAAAGAGTTATACCGCAGTATGGTGGTTGATCCATGGGCAATGCTGCACAATCAGGCACATTACCAGCTACCCAGCTGTGGACAAATAACTGCTTTTATTGAAAGAGTTTTTCTCTTTCATTTGATTTATAGTAACAGTCACACTTATAGATTTTTGTACAGTTATAATGCATTTAAAATGCTGAGCAGTTGTGAAGATTGAATACAGCTTACTGTAATACTAATGAGATCAGCACTACACCATTGGTGTCATTACCGTTTAGGTATTGTGCAATTTAAGACGGATACATCTATTTCTATGTAAATGTTTATACTTGCAGACAGGAAGAAGCAGAGCCTTTTTGTCAAAAATGTACCATGTTAGTATTCAAGCAGTTTTGAGGTTTGATCATTTTAGTCTTACCCCTGACTACTTGATTAATAAAACCATTGTTCTTTGTTAATAGATCTTGGGCTTTATGCATAGTTTATGGTAAATATTATATGCTATGGGTCACATTACAAAAAAACACAAAATTCTACTGTTTTAAACGGTTCATTTAATAATTTGCAATGCATTTTCTAACCCAGTGGCATATATCATTGCATAGTAACTGCATTCCTTCTAGAGCTGGACAATATATCATTTGGTTTATGTAATAAACAGCCAATATTGATGCAAATGACTTCATGAATGCAGGCCAGTCTTTAACCATGACATGCTGAGTTTTAATCTATTGCTACACAGTGTAAAACAGTAGTATATTAGGATGCCATTTTGTCTCTAATTCCCTTCTCTCCTAATATGCATGCTAAAATCATGTAAATTTTGACTTCAAAGATTTATACTGATCACTAATTGTCTTGATGATGTACATTCTGACTTAAAAAAAAAAATATGGAAAAATGTACACAACTTATAAGAAATGTGCAATAGATACAGGGCTGGATTATGTCAGAAGTATTAAAGCTGTGAAGGAATTGCATGGGAGGTGTAGGTAGGGGGTGTAAAATACTTCAAAATACTACAAAATACAATTTTTGCAAATGTCTTTATCAGCCATGTCAACCTTTAGAATATGTTACATTTTAGTGTCATTAAAGTATATAGCTAACATTGTGAGTTCAAGGAGGAGTGGCGCACGTTCTTGAAGCACTGGGAATTACAACATATTAGGAACATTTAATATAGACAGACAGACAGACACATTATATACACATATATACATGAATGTGAAATGTTAAGCAGAATGTACAGAAAGGATATAAAGATACACATAGATAAACTAGTGTAGATATTCGTAAAACACAATATGTGTGGAGAATGAAGAGTAAAAAAGATTTACTATGTAATATGTACATTGTATGTATAATTGTACAGAAGTTATATGCAGTGTTTATACAGTGATCTAACTGTGTAGTGTAGAGTTCAGTAGTGTGATGGTGGATGGAAAAACGCTGTCCCTATATCTGCTGGTTCTGGTGCGTATGTTCCTGTATCTTGTTCTTGATGGAAGGAGGTTAAACAGTTTATGACTGGGATGTGAAGAGTCCTTGATAATGTTGTGAGCTCTGCGCAGACATCTGCTGTGGTGAAGGTGTTCAATGGCAGGTAGTTGGGTGCCAGTGATGCGTCGGGCGGTTTTGACCACCCTTTGCTGCAGGGCTTTGCGTTCACACACAGTGAAGCCTCCATACCATACAGTGATGGAATTGGTCAGGATGCTCTCAATGATGCAGCGGTAGAAACCTGTTTAAATCCCTGGGGACAGATGAGCTTTCTTGAGACTTGTCAAGAAGTACAGGTATTGTTGTGTTCTGGTGCCGGGACAGATCCTCAGAGATGTGAACTTCCGAGAATTTAAAGCTGGAGACTCGCTCTACATCAGTTCCATTGATGTTGACTAGGAAATGTCTCCTGCTGTTGGATTTCCGAAAGTCCACGATGAGCTCTTTAGTCTTTGAGGCGTTGAGGGTCAGGTTGTTGGTGGCACACCATGCTGTCAGGCTTCTGATCTCTTTCCTGTAGGCCGATTTGTCATAGTTGCTGATCTGGCCGTCCACGGTGGTGTCATCTGCATACTTGATGATGATGTTGGAGTTATGCAGAGGAGCACAGTTGTGGGTAAACATGGAGTGTTTAGTGTTTGTAGAAGAGATGGAGATGAATTAAAGCTTCATCTGAAGCTCCCATTGACTCTTTGTCATCTATTACCCATCTATTGCCCATCCATTGCATTATGTAAAAACTAGTACATCAGACAGAGCTCAACACTCAGGGAAGTTTCTCCATGGATGTGTTTTTTTTTTACTTGTTTTTACTTTACTTCATCTCTGGTTGAAATTCTCAGCTGGCTATTTTTGTGAATCCTAGTTCCCACTGAGGTTTTATTTTCCCAGTTTCTAACACGGCCTCAGCAGTTCTTTTTCCTATTTTGCTGTCTATACTAAACTTTTGTTTTCTTGTTTGTTTTTAGGTCAGATGCACAGCCGAATGACGAGGTAGCTAGGATTGCTGGAACCTTGTTGTGGAGACAGGATACAAGAACACTGAGTGCATATTCGGTTTGAGTGTGTTGTGCTGAAGGAGGAAAAGCGAGGATTTGAGGTGCTCAAAGTTTCCTAGACGAAACGTGAGGCGATGAGGATGAGGAGCAGCGTAGCGTGGCTGTCCTGCCTTCACCTGCTCTATGCAGTGTCCACACTTAGGGCTAATCCTTTGATGCCTCCTCTGGAGCGGGACATATCTCCGAGAACTACTGTCCTTTTCAGTGGTATGAACCGCATTCACTCACACAAAACACAAGTCAACAAAAATGATATATATGTGCATTATATCCTAATCCTGTACTCATCAGAGGAATAGGTTTGCTTCAGATTCATAAAACTTTATCTGGACTGTAATTAACAGCACACCATAACAATAATACAACTATAATGAATGGACATTTGGTGCCACCCAGATAAGGACAGGCTTTCTTTAGAGTTTCTTCCTCATGCCATCTTAGGGAGTTTTTCCTTGCCCCAGTCAACACTGGCTCGCTTATTAGAGACAAACTTAATATTATAAGGAACAAACTTAAAAATTATTTTGTTACCGCTTTATCTTTGTAAATCTGCTTTAAGACAATGTTTGTTGTTCCAAAGAGCCATACAAATAAAAATGAATTGAATTTGCCGAGTTTAACGTAGAGCAGTGTTTCTTCTCAAGTGAATTTTTCAACTTGTACCTAGCACACCAGTATTCTTGCTTACTGCAAATTCCTCTCTAGAAGGGAAGGAGACATGTGAGGCCCATCATTTTCACATCTTTCAGAAGGAGAGCACTAGATGCTCAAGATTGGCTGGTGAAGACATGGTGTATAGGGTACAGAGTCACTCAAGCCAATCCAGACTCTCCTTTAATCTCCTACTTGGAGTTAAGCAAGCAGAGCTGTCAAAAGTCCCAAGGTGCATGGCAAGCATATGACAAGAACAAATCTTTCCTAGGCCTGCCGTGATCAGCCCTGGAACAACCGTCCAGAGTGTTAGAGCAGAAAGAACCTAGTGCACTGCAGCTCGGAGTCTGTCGGCATTTGTAGGTGCTCTCTTCTATTTCTGACATCGCAGCAGGAAAACTTATTATTTTGATCAACGGAAGGCTTAATAAACAAGCAGGCCAAAAGGAACGAAGCTGCATGTTTTTTAAACTGGTAAAAACTGGTGTTGTGACGCCAGTGCTGACGCAACCGATGCGTGTACACATATTATGCAAGTGCGTGCATGTAATCCTATCTTCCCATCATTCATCTTCTATCCACCCACATACTCTGCCTTTTTTTTCCCCTTTCCCTCAACTCTCCTCTGTATCTCTCCTTCTCCTGATGCCTGTATCTAGTCTTTTTATATCAGCCACTAACTTGTTGAGTTTCTTAGCAACTTGTAATATATATAGTATAAAAGTATCAGATGGTGCACAGGTCTCTCTCTCTCTTTCTCTATCTCTTTACCACACTCATTTATTCATTTTATTTACTCACACTGTGTTCTTAGATAGCAGACGCTCTGTGCTTAAAATGACATTATTTAAAATACCCGAGCACTTTAGACATAGAGAAAATTCCCAAAAATTCCCAAGAGAGAAATTAAAAGAATGAATACAGCGTTACAGGTTAGTCATATTACTGAATATATACTCAGTAACTGTTAGTTTGTTTTATTTAACTGCCTCCATGTTAACAAAAGCTCTTTAAAATCCTTTGTCAGACCTGTATCTTGGACACTTGTACCAAGAATATGAAAATAACATATAGGAAAAGGGGGTGGATTATTAGATCATTGAATAGTGAATGAATAAATGACTTTTCAATTAGATTAAAGAAGAGAAAACACGTTTAGGAGTTTGTGGCCCCTCTAAGCAATCTGAGTGGGTTACTCTCAATATTTGAAATTATTTTAGCTAGAACAAAACTGGCAAAGCAGTTGTAGATGGATGTCATCATCACTCAGCGCTCCTCCGCATGGTAAATCCTACACACAGGCAAACATGCAGATCTTGCAACACTACCATACCATACCATACCATACCATACCATACCAGTGTAGTCATCTGATGTACAAGAACCCAGCGAAATGATGTCAGTATCCTGTGGAAGGTTAAATGAGTATTTAAATGGCTCAATGTAAGAGTTGACAAGCCTGCATAAAAATGTACTTGTACTGTAGCCAGATAATCAGTTTTTGATATATTCAGATTGAACAGAGCTGTGTGGGAGGCAGTGACAGTTATTAATGTGAGAGTAAATTCAGGCTGTTTGCTGTTTTGTCTTGAGAAGCCTTCATGTTTACACAGGCATTTTGCTAACTGTGAGTCATTGTGGGAAAAAACGTGGTTCTGCGTGTAGTAATTAACAGACAGGGCTGAAAAGCAGCATTTGCGGATAAAGTTTTACGCAATAAACTCTTACGCAAGACTGAACGGGCAAGAGTTCATCTGGCACGCTCAGAGGATAGTCACACTAGCAATCAGAGAGCAATGCCAAATGAATACATGGTTCAGCACAGCATGTATACGATCTGACATGCGCCCAACATTTCCTCATGCATCAGTTTCTGGATGACGGAAAAGAGAAAATGTCACAGCAAGCAGTGTGTTCTGCCCTGTTCTGCTCCTCATGAGACCTTCAAAGATGTTTACTCAGAAAACATTCCTTTGTGCCGACACACACGCTCTGCTATCTCTCTCTCTCTTGTTCTCTGACTCTGTTTCTGACTCTCTGTTGTTGATTCATTTGGTGATCAATTTGGATAGAAAGCATGTGTCAGCGTTTGCTTTTGTTTTACTTCATTATCTCTCTTTCTATCTGTCTTTTTTTTTCTTATGGAAACTGGCATGTAATCGTAGCACAGTGATCTTGGATCTCATTGAAATCCTACAGGCTGGGCAGTCACGTTATGTGTATGATCGCTGGTCATATAATCATTGTATTCTTTAAAAATGTTATGACTTGTAACAATGTTATACCACTGATGGTGTGGCAGCTTTAGATCTACAGCAGTTTTTTTTTTTTTGGATCAGCATGCACCTCTCACTCCATGCTGAAGGCTGCACAGTGATTTAACACAGTCATCCAAACGTCAGGGAAAATAAATGTCTCTGCACGTGGATTTTTGCATGGGTGACATTAAAGCCTATTCTGCAGTTTTTGATGATGAAGTGAATTGTCACAGGGAGTTCCTTTCATTGTTGTGCTACATTTGACAAGAATTATTATTTTTTTTATTCTAAGCTACTAGCAAAATCGAATTGTATTGTGTTTTTGCTGTGCTTCCTCTCACATATCTGCAATGAATGTGAGTCATACGCTCTTCATTACGGTGACTGAGTGCCAGATGTTCAGGAGCAGGTTTGAGAATAGACTTGTCTGGACTGTCTTGAGTATGTGTGTGTTGTAGTTATTCTTGTGGTTGGATCAGGTGTACGTTCCTTCACCTCTCGCCATGCTTGTTTATACATTTTGTTCGCTTTACCTTGCCCTTTGTCAGGGTGTTGACAATGTGGAAGCCTTTTGCTTGTGCTCTTGTGGTTTGGACATCCTAGGGTATGTCACTGCATGTGACATACCTGTCTGTGTGATTTACTAAATAATCTGTAATGAATGACTACATGTGTGGGCATGCCACTTTGTAGCTGAGAGAATGCATGGATGTGGCATATATGCGAGCATGTATCTAAAGCATTATTTTTGAAAAGGTAGTGGCCTTGAAGCTCTTGAAGATTATACTCGATCTAAGTCAACTTGGCAAAGTAGCTGCATGACTGAAAACTTTAGTGCTCATTGTACTTTTTGCTCACCCACACAAACACACACACACAAGAGAGTGAGAAAGAGAGAGAAAGACAGAGAGGGGGGTGAATGCCCCTACAAGGATACCGCTCAAAGTTGTATGACTACTTCAAGACTCAAGGAAATGAGTTCTCTCATTAATGGAGCTGTCAAGGCCACAGTCATGCATTAGTCATACAGATGTTTTTCCCTTTTTTACGACTTACCAAGAAACGTGTCTGTGATACAGAGAATAAGGAAATAAGCATTATTATGGGTTAAATTTTTTTTTTTAAATCCCAGTCCTGGGACTGTTATTTAATCTGTAGAATGTTCTTGTGATGTAAGCACTGTGAATACATTAAGATTGAACAGATAGAAATACAATCTGTGCATTGTGAGCATTATTTGTGACTGGTCGAGGTTACTGTGATTTAGATTTTGCTACTAGTTCCCTATAACTAGTATATATTTGGAAATAGTTTCAAATATATTTTTTAACTAAATTATTTTAAAAACATTGCGAGCATGTACACACTAAATGAACGACAGTGTGACCATTTTAAGTTACCAGTTCTGAAATAGAGTACTAAAGAACGCAGAACATCCTGCCCCTCAGATTTTACATTGTTGGGTTTTTTTTTTTACAGCATAAGGAACAATATTTAAAGCACTAGACAGCTGTATAAAGATCATCGCTACACTATTTCTGTAAAGTTTGTTCTGACAAGAGCACTATATAAGACAGCGTTGGCAGAATTGCTGAATTCAGGCACTTGCTAATAAGCTCACTGGAAATACACCATCCTGACCTGCCTTTTATAGAAACTTTGTGGCCATTACAAATTGCTCAATCAAGTGAAAAGACTTTTAATGGTGAAGATTTTTCGGTATTAAATAAACAACGAAATGGTAGTTGGCTTTGAAAGCACTTAAACAATTATTTTTACTTCTATGTATATTAAAAGGCTGTTTGTGCCGGTATCCATCCTAACCTGTAAAAAAATAAAATAAATTAAAAGAAATTCACTATGGATTGTGGTGCTTAAGTGTGTTACTAAGATAGTTGTTCACTGAATTTATGGTGCATTTTTGTAATATGGTTAGAAACTAACCTGGAGTATAATTTGTCCGCAGAATTCAAAGATGATTACAGAATGTCGACAACATGAATAATGCAATGTATTGTAAAGAGGGAGCGAACTGAGTCACACTGAATGTCTGATCTCTGCCCATGTGCTGGGATATGATCACAGTGAACTTTGAATTTTTGAGCGCTAGTTGGAGATTGTGTTGCTGACTCAAATTTCTGAGGTGTTTTGTACAAGCGAAGTGATTGTGTGTGTTTGTGTGTATATTTGGATGTACTGATGGATTAAAAGACATTTTAAAGACATGGTACTTTGTAAATGTTAAGCCTTTTTCAGTAGTTATTAATGTTTGACCCAGTGTGTTTTTGTAGATGAGGTACGTGCAGGTACGCTAACACTGCACTTATAATAAGAGAAAGAAACATGAGTAATGGTTTAGTCTCAAATGATTCATAGGTAAAATTGAGAGCAATGAGCAGGGAGTCATAAAATCTCTCTCTCTCTCTCTCTCTCTCTCTCTCTTTCTCTCTCTCTCTCTCTCTCTCTCTCTCTCTCTCTAAAACTAACTTCACTCTGTCACTTTCTGACTTTGTTTGACATCTTTGTCTCCTTTAGTTTATTGCTAAAGCATAACACCACATAGAGTCTTTCCTGCTACTGCCTCAAAAGCACTTCCTGCCAGACACCCACACAGGAGAAAAGATCTCTGGATCTGCAGGTGTACAGTATTTATTTGAAATACTGCCACATAAGAACACTATTTAATTAAAATTCAATTCAGTTCATTTTTATCGGTATAGCACTTTTAACAATAGATACTGTCTCAAAGCAGATTTTCAGTGATAAAAGTATGTGCAAGTGTGTTTCTTAGAATTGTAAGTTTGTCCCTAATGAGCCAATGGTGATTGTGGCAAGGAAAAATCAAATGGCACGAGGAAGAAACCTTCAAAAGAACCAGACTCAAAAGGAACTCCGTCCTCATCTGGGTGCACCGAATTCTCTTTAATTACAGTCCATTGTTGTTAAGGTGTGCAGTGATAGGTGATTAAATGCAACCTATTGTCCTGAGCCATTGTAATAGACTGTTAACATTAAATACAGTCCAAATCCATCCTCAAAGTTCCTGTGTTGCTCCGTAATTTCATGGATCCCCAGGCTGTTGATGCAAAACCATCCCCAGAGAACCCCATTCAGAGGCAGGGCTGAACCAGGCAGATCCGAGGAAAGAACATGGTTGATTGATGTCCGGAAACAAACAAAAAAAAAGCAATCTTTGCACTTAATGTTTATATATATGAGGTGTGCTGTCAATATTTTACAGCATTTAGACACCCTTAGCCAGAGTGACTACAGAAGTCTCACTAGGTCAGGGACTAGGAATACCTTAGGAAAAATGTTGTTAAAAACACCCATTGTATATGATGATGTTTTAATAAAAGATAATGGGGGGAAAAATTAAGAAAGTGAGCCAACACAAACCCACAAATTACAATTAATAGGAATACGAAGGACTCATTCAACATTCTCTGGTGGTCTAGTGGTTAGGATGCGGCGCTCTCACCTCTGCGGCCTCTCTCGATCCCCAGTCAGGGAACCAACCCCAGCCATTAGGGTTGCACAAGCCAGTGCACTCTTAGTGCCGGTCCCAAGCCTGGATAAATGGGGAGGGTTGTGTAGGAAGGGCATCCAGCGTAAAAACATGTGCCAAATCAAACATGCGGATCATGAATACGGATGATCCGCTGTGGCGACCCCTAATGGGAGAAGCCGAAATAAAGTTTTAGTTTAAGAAGGACTCATTCATTTTTCTTTGTGTGCTTGAATAGTAATGGAAGTAGTTTCACCCTATTTACACTGGGCTTGTTTTCTTGCATTTACTACCTTTTTTGTGCAAAGCTCAAATGAATGCCATAATTTGAATATTAGTGTTTTTGTATGACGTGTGTTTCTGGGTGTGTGATGTGTGCATCAGAGCTTTGGGATGCAGACGCTTCAGTGGCTCTGCTCTAAACTACAGCACCCTGCTGTTGGAGGAGGAGCCAGGGTTGCTGTATGTGGGAGCTAGAGGAGCATTGTTTGCCCTACAGGCATCTAATATCTCCAGCTACAGTCAAACAGTGAGTACTCGCAGACCATGTCACAGATTTTAAGAGCACATACGTGAGACAACAAAGTAGTGAAAAAACAGCCTTGTAGATGATCTGCTGTCAGAAAGAAAATGACAGCTAGGGTTACAGAATACACTCTGATTTCATTAGGAGTGCTTGCACTCAGTTGTAAATTGTTGCACACGTAACCGCTGTATGTTTTGCTGTTCTCATTACTCTCTTATTAAAGTTCTGAAATACTCAAACCAGCCAATCTGGCACTAGCAACCATTCCATGGGCAAAATCACAGAGATTATATTCCCACATTCAGCTTTTTGATGCACTCTTACCTTTTAAATTTATAGCTTGACTTTTATATGGATAGTATTTAGTATTATAAGTTGCTCTGATCGGCTTATTGAATGATTGCATGAATGAGCAGGTGTCCAGCTGTTTTTATTTAATGTACGGTGAACAAACTTTGCCTATTAAATAAGAATGTTAATCTTTTCCGTATACAGATTGACTGGGAGGCGCCTGAAGACCAGAAGCAGCTCTGTCTGAACAAAGGGAAAGATAACAAGGTTAATATCATCATTACTCATCAAGATGAAACAGCTTTTATTTTTTATTTATTTATTTTATTTTTTTATCTTACCCCACTTTGCTGAAACATCTATTCTGTTACAGACGGAATGTTTTAACCACATTCGATTCCTGCAGAGATTCAACAGCACCCACTTGTATACTTGTGGAACTCATGCTTTTAGCCCACTGTGTGCATATATTGTGAGTAAAATATTTTAAAAAGTTACAGTCCACACCTGAAGTACCTTTTTTTTTTTTTTATGCTTAAAACTTTTATAGATTTATAGATCTTTTATAGATTGTTTAAATCTATTTTCTCCTTTTTTTTTTCTTGCAGGATAGTAGGGACTTTAAAATGTATCCTGTGTTTGAGGAGGGTCGAGAAAGGTGCCCTTATGACCCTGCTAAAGGTTATACAGGCCTGCTTATTGGTAAGAAGATAATCAGCACTAGTTTTTCTTAGTTTGGAGGTAGAGCTACAACTACAGAAACAAGGACAAGTCATTTAATGATTTATACAAAAAGTTATTCGTATAACTGCAAATAAAAATGATTGAACGTTAGAATCAGGCTGTGGTGCAGGATGTACAATGGTTAACCACATTTTTTATATTTCACTACTTATAGTTCTGAGTCCTCAGTATTTAAAACTGAAAAAAAGACATTGATCTTGTCTTGGTTTTTATTTCAATATAAAAGACACACAACAGAAACAACCTGGAGCAACACTAGTTTTAAGTTAATTTTAATAGAATAAAATATTGCTAATAAATGATAAAACTATATGCACGTAGCTACATAAAAGTACACAAATTCTGATGTGGAAATATTTTTTTTTTGTGGTATGTCTATAAACCATTTTGTGATCATTTATAATTGATAATATTATAATTAATAATCATAATTTTATATTCTTTATCTCAGAGGGCCAAATGTACACCGCTTCTCAGTATGAGTTCTGGAGTTCTCCAGATATTCGTAGGAACTCCCCGAACCCCACACTGAAAACAGAGGAAGCCCCGACTCGCTGGCTTTATGGTCCGTGCATTACAGCATATAGAAAATACATTTGTAAATCTGTATTTTACATCTGTGTTGTTATCAGTGTATTTATAAACTGATTCTTTCTAGTTTAATTACTTTCCCAAGATTTGTATTGTAATGTTTTCTATAAGTTTCTCTAGTAGGGATTTAAGGTAATTTTTCATCATATTAACAGAGAAATGTTCTGTCCTGCACAGAGGCTGATTTTGTGGAGTCAGTGCTGGTGAAGGAGAGTGTGAATAGCTCTGTCGGAGATGATGATAAAATCTATTTCTTCTTTACGGAGAAGAGTCAGGAACACAGTCTGTTCTCCAGCTACAGCAGGGTCGCTCGGGTGGCACGTGTGTGTAAGGTACAACATGAGCCACTCCTGTTCTCAGCACACATTATTTATCTACTCTTTCTCCATTGATATTTTATCATCCATGATCACGACATTTATGATCACGGCTCCATAGGTCTGCTAATGTATTAATTTGGGCACATGTAATACACTTAAGAAAAACCATGTTTAATTTACTCAAGATATTAAAACAATTAAGACATTCATGGCCTTATTTGTCAAAATGTGAACAGAATAAGTAACCTGTGCTCAAGACCAACCTATACATAATTTCTAAGTCTTACTGATTATAAATGAATGTGCTTCTGTGTAGCTGCACTCATTTGCATAAATAAACATTCTCATATTGCTTTGTATGGTAAACACATTTCTGTTAAAAAGCACAGGAGCCTGCTTGCACTGCTCCCTGTTTTAGATGACCTGGGACATGCCAAAGGTCTAAGAACTTCACTGACAGTAAAGATGCTGTTGCGTAAAGTAGCACAAAACAAAAATTGTTTGTTTAAAGTAGTTTTTAGAATAAATTTATAAATAAGTTGTAACTGGTTGAGAAATGCCAGAACAGTCTCCAATTTTCTCTGTGAAATGTATTTGCCCTATTTCTGTTTAGCCCTATAGCTTCACCCTATAATACAAATCAGATAAAACTAGAGTGTACAGACAAAATTGACCGATTATCTAGGCCTCAGTCTTAGCAGTGTTTCCAGTGGTGCTAAAAGCATTCGTTCCGCAAAGCTGCATGAGCCAACATTTTCAAACAAGGCATAATCCTAATAATGTTCTTTTTATGCAGTTCTACTTTTACATTTAATGTATTCCAATAGCTTCTAAACATCTAAATCACCAATCCTCTCTGTTATGCTCAAATGACCGAAAGGACATGATCTTGAAGCTCTGCATAGATTACACTGCTATTACACTTTTTTTTTCTTTCTAAGAATTCCTTCAAAGCATGACCAGGAATATACACACATCCATCAAAATTTATAAACCCCATTCAATGCATAGAAATGTTTGCATGCTTTATTCACAAAACTTTGCCTAATGGGTTGATAAATAAGGCTCCAGAGGTCTGTTTTTTATTCTGTGTTGTGAATTTTTTGTTCTGTCTTACATTCTTATTTTATGTCTGTCTGTCTCATTTAGGCACTGACTGAACCACACACACAAACACACAGACCCTTGTATGCAAGGCTTAATTTAAAGGGAATACAGCCCCCTCTAATTTTCAGCTTTAAAAATGACATCATTCATTTTGATCCCCTTTCCATTCCCTTTGAGTTATTTTGGATTGTTGTCAAAATCTGTGTTATAAATAATATAAATCATAGTAAAGATTAATTTTCCTTGTCTGAATCGAAATGTGCATATGTATAATTAATAAAGCAGTGGAGTGTTTTATAGATTGACTGTAGTTTAATAGGAAACAGAACATTAGCTGTGTTTTAAAAAAATGCTTTAGTTTAAAACCAAAAGAAAATTTAATATGACAAACATAATGTTTTATTTTTCAATCGCATTGTACTGCATTTTCATACATACAGACACGTGCACATCTCTGTCTGCATCAAACATTTTTCTTCACAACAGAAAGCCTTTTTAGTTCTCTTTTCTATGCAGCTTACCTCGTTTTTTAATAGACTTTTCACATCAGTGCAGTTGGTGTAGTTGCCAAGATACACACTCTCTCTCTCTCTCTCTCTCTCTCTCTCTCTCTCTCTCATGCTGTGCCCAACCCATACACTCCACTCAAAGTGGCAGTCTCCGATTACTGTAAGCTCATTGCTCTTACTCAGTGATTCTCAGCTTTGCAGTTCTTTCTTTGTAAGAATTTTATTCATCCATCACACTGTGGCTCTCCATCCTCAGCAATCACTGTGATGTACATGTTTTTCACCCTGGCGGAGCTTATTTAGGCAGGACTCTGATTACTCAGCCAGGCTATTCTGCCATGGTTCTTATTAGAAGTTTGGCAGTGTGTTGAAGGTTAGGATGCACTTGCCTAGATATTTGCTGCATTTGCAGTAGAGAGCACTGCAAATCGCATCAGCCTGCTATAACCTGTCACTGTGATTGTCTCAACTGTTGAATTGAAGGTCATCATCTAAACTTCATGGAGAGAATTATACAAGTTTCTACTCAATCTTTTCCATTGTTAAAAGTTTATTTAACAGTGTGACCAATGGGGCACTATTAATCTGAAATGCACTTAATGAAGACACACACACACACACACACACACACAGACAGACAGACTTTGTGTGGACTGTGCACAGACCCCTGATTTGTCTTTGCCAATCCGCACAGCAGGATCACTTTAATGAGAAGATTATCCTTTATTATCTTCATTCCAGCAGCAAAATGCGCTGCACACACAGATCAACTAAGGTTCTTCTTATGCAAAAACGAGTCTTTTACTGACCCACTGATAGCGCATGAATCGAAATAAAAGTGCTTCCCCTTCAATATTCTCTTAATGAGAATGCACGTGTACTATTTTTTCAAGTATGATTACAGTTTTTTCCAGCATTAAAAAGTTCACTGCTTCAAAAAATACTACATGGAGAGCACTTTTCTGAGGTGGAAGGCTACCCATTTTTAGATAAGGATACTATTGTGGTGGTGACTCAGAAGCTGATGATTGCTGTAGATGCAGTGTCTCTGCACTTTTCTCTGTTTATATTAGCCAGTATGTGTGTGTGTGTAGTGTATTTCAGCAGAGCTCAGTGTGCAGGGCCTGTTTAAACACTGGCTCAGGGGAGGCACCCAGCTGGGAAAAAAACTGCATGCAGAGGCATTTGGTGTAGTGTCCAATAAGAACTGTTTTGCTCAGGGGAGTTAGGGTGTAAATGAAATTTGCTAAATCCGCCCCACAGCATGTACAATATCTTTTTCCCACTCGGTCCAACCTGCTCTAATTTCCCACATAAGATGATAGTGATAGTACCAAGAGCAAATTTGCATTTGATTTCGGTCTTACTTTTCTGGAATTGAATTTGAATAAAAAATAATACTGTTGTTTTTCTCTAAATAATAATAATAAAAAAAAGTAGTATTGAGTAATAGCAAGATTGTCTTATTGATGGGCTTGTGCTAAATGTTTTATGTATATGTCTGTGTATTGACTTTCCCTGCAGAGTGACAGAGGAGGTCTCCTGACCCTGCAAAAAAAGTGGACGTCCTTCCTGAAGGCTCGGCTGGTTTGCTCACTGCCGGACTATGAGTTCCACTTCAATGTTTTACGCAGCATGTTTGTGCTGGAAGGCCCCACGGCTGAGGACACGATGCTGTACGGCATTTTTGGCTTGGAATGGTAAGCATATGAAGTTTGTAGAGTTTGATTTGATTTGGCATCTTGTTTATTGCCAAATAAACCCATCAAGTCCTGGTTATAATTCATTGTTATTTATTATTATTCATTTTCACTGGAGGCTTGATTGCCTTCTAGTGAAAACCAAAACTTTTTCACTGAAAACTTTTGATTGAATCAAGTAGACAGCTGAGGTATAGGCAAGTAGCTCACACATGACTCATTTCAGCAGTTATACAAGAAAGCTGCAGGGATTTGGATCCTGAGTTTGCTCGGATTGATGAGCTCCGGATAGAAGGCAATGACAGCCACTGCAGAGGATCATTCCTGTGAACAGTGAGGATTAATGAATGTATTAAGATGCCAGTCTGTTCACAAATGAGTGTCCATTTGTCCACGCACCTCATGCGTGATGTGTCTGCACTAGAGCTCCCACCTCAACCTCTCTCTGGCAGCTTAATTCCAGAAAAAAAATGGTTGACAGGTTTTCCGGCTGTGTGTAAATTCTGTAATCTTTTTTTCATAAGCAGGTCTAAAGAGCTTCTAAAGAGTTTTGAGGATGTACCATGGTGAATCTTTAAAGCTCTGCTCCTCTGTATTTTTGTGTATAAAAACACGTGTTAAATTTTGCATTCTATTAGAATCCTTTTGTACCTTACAATGAGAGCAGTTTTGAAGGGCTGTCAGGTTGGTGTGAAATGTGACATGTGAACTGCAAGCTGATGAATAAATGAAGGACAGATAATATGACAGAGAAAAGCTTGGCATCTGCTGACTCAGAAAGGTGAAAGAAAATGCTTGTCTTGCTGTCTTGCTATACATTAATTGTGGTGGTGACCTTCAAGTTCAGGTAGAATTGTTTTTGGGTTTTTTGATAGTCATGAACTTGACCAGAAAGTGTTTGCATGGATTTCATTGATTATGCAATGTTTGCTTTTGTAGATCTGGTGAGGAAAAACAAGGTCACCACTGGACAATCAGATTTCAGCACATGTCTGAGAGGAATTATTGAGCTATTATCATAAAACCTGTTCATGCACCTTAAAAAACATGTATCTTTTTTAAGATAAGGTCAAAATGATTTATTGGTGTGAATTGTAAACAACATGGCCATCACTTTTTAAATAAACCCCTGTAGAGTATGTCTTGGTTGCAAAAATAATGAAAACCATAGAACCTTTGAACTTTGATTTTATCAAGATTCTAATTAGATCCAAAGGCATCCAAAAAGGGGCAGGGTTTGTTTTAATAACTCTCTGGAAGCAAAAGTCTGTTTAAGTGATATTGGACATACAGGTGTTAATCATCTGCTTTCGTCCATCTCCACTTCCTGTCTTTTACTCAATGCCACTGTCTTTAAACCATACAACATTGCAGGTCTCACCACAGTCCTATAAAGTTCCCTTTCACTCCTGCAGATACTCTTCTATCACAAATCACTCCTGCCACTCTTCTCCACCCTGCCTGCACTCTTTTCTTCACTTTTCTAATACACTCTCCATAACTTTGCACTGTTGATCCCAGGTCCACTGTCCTTCCTCTCATTCACACAGATGTACTCTTTCTTACTCCTACTAACTTTCATTCCCCTTCTCTCCAGCGCATACCTCCACCTCTCCAGGCTCTTCTCTACCTGCTCCCTACTCTCACCACAAATATTAATATCTTTCGCAAACATCATAGTCCAGGGAGACTCCTGTCTGACCTCGTCCGTCAACCTGTCCATCACCACTGTAAACAGGAAAGGGCTCAGAGCCGATCCTTGATGCAATCCAACCTCCACCTTGAACCAGTCTGTCGTTCCTACTGCACACTTCACTGCTGTCACACTGTCCTCATACATGTCCTGCACCACCCTCACATACTTCTCTGACACACCTGACTTCCTATACAATACCACAACTCCTCTCTCTGCACTCTGTCGTACACTTTCTCTAAATCCACAAACACACAATGTTCCTTCTGACCTTCTCTATACTTCTCCATCAACATTCTCAAAGCAAATAATGCATCTGTGGTACTTTTTTCTTATTAATTTATAGTGAATAATTGATTAATTTCTAATTTCAATCGTCACCCAGTTATTCAGTGATTAACGCTGTGGGTTACTGATCAGAAATTTGGTGATTCAAGCCCTGGTATCGACCAAGCTGCTACTTTTGGGGCCCTTGAGCAAGGCCCTTATCCCTCTGCTCTCCAGGGACACTGTAACATGGCAGGCCCTTAAATCTGACCCCATAGTTTTATTGTGCTGTAAATTGCATTAAGCACCTTTTCTTTATTAAAAAAAAAAGTTGTGGTCGCAAAACTTAACAGTAGATCAATTTGTAATCTTTTCAGATTTCTATGCAACTTAGCATGAGCTGGTGACTGGGGACTTGTACCACTTATTTCTTTATTTTTTATCTTCTCTGGTAATATATGTTCATTTTCAACTTGTCCCCATACTGTTTCTATCCCGTTTGTCAGACGAATGTACTGCAGCTCTTTTTGCTCTCTCTCTCTCTCTCTCTCTCTCTCTCTCTCTCTCTCTCTCTCTCTCCATCCCTATACCTTTCTTTATATCTCTTTGATGGCTTTTTTTTATACTTCTGTAATCTATTTTCATGTTTCCATGGTTACACTGTGGGCTCATAGTGCTTCAGTGCCAACATGCCAAGACCTTGAGAAACAAAGAGATCAGCTTGAGGCTCAGAGGCAGAAAGCCTCTTACGCTGCTGAAGCAAGCCCACCCATTACAAACTGTAAAAATTTGGCTTGCACTGACAGATTCAAAACTTTGATTAAAAGCTTCCTAGCCTCTGTTGCCTAGAAACATTTTACTAATGATAGAACATGTTATTAATCTCCTCATTCACAGTTTCGGCTTTTTTTAAACTGATTTGGCACTTAAACCGCTTTGCTTTATGTTGCGTTAAATGCTGTTTTTGTTTTACAGGAAAAACGTCAAAGCTTCGGCCATCTGCCGCTACTCAATCAAAGACGTCCAGCAGGTCTTTGAAGGGCCCTACATGGAAAACCAGGAAGACGCTGGCACCAAACTGACTGAATACACGGGGAAGGTGCCTGATCCGAGACCTGGCTCGGTAAGCTTTGCAGCTCTGCAGTCTCCTCTTACTTGTGCCTGCTTATCTTGATCCATCCGGCTCCACCTGCTTGCTTTGTGCTCGTAAATGACAGAAACATCTTGAACAGAGAGTTGCAATTCGACTGAGGAGAGCAAAGTGAGCATGAAGCAAAGCTTCAGTGATGAAATGCTTACAGCTCATTTCCATGGAGATTAGAATCAAGAATAAAAAGACATGTCAAGATGCCAAGACTTTCATAATAAGTGCCTCTGCAGATGACATTTTATATATTAGTCTTCATACTTGTCAATATAAATAAATATTGGTCTTCAAACTTGTGAGAATTGAATTTTGTATGTGCTTGAAGCCTGTGAGCCATGTTTATTCCAACCTAAATAAAAACTTGTTGTTTGGAGGCTAATAATAGTGTAATATCTAATAGCACAGGACTAGATGCCCATTTTACTTCAGTGGGTTTGTCATATTTGCATGCCATGGAAAATGCAGTGGGTGGTGAATAGTGTAATGTTTGGCTTAAACATTTTTTTTTTGCCCTCAGTGCATAACAGATCGACTGAGGGAAAGAGGCATCAACTTCTCCACTGACCTGCCAGACGATGTGCTGCATTTCGTACGCCGTCATCCGCTAATGTCTCGGCAGATTTTCCCTCTAGGACAACGCCCCCTGCTGTTTCGGAGGACTGTGGACTACACCAAAATAGTAGTTCACAAAGTGACTGCTCTAGATGGCCAGATATACCACATGCTCTTTATCGGGACAGGTGTGTTTTAGTGCCCTTTGACAGCAAATAGCTCATTGTCCAGATCTGAATGAGAGAGAAATTTGGCTTGTTAATGATTTAGTTTGCTTTGGATTCTCATTGCACATTATTGAACAAAACCAGAAAGCATTTAAACAACTCATAAAACCTGTTTATTTACTCAGAAATAGAGTGCACATTGTACAGTAATTATCAGATACAGATATATGTTTAAATTATATAATGTTGTTTAACTTTTTTTGTGTGTGTGTGTCTCACATTTAGTATTTACTTCAGCTTTTTGTCCATTTGGCTAATGTGCATCTTGTGAATCATTTGAGCAGCTTGCGTCTACTATAAATATCATCCATAACTTAAAATACACGGCAGGTTTATCTCACTTCTCGCACTTGGACTGATTAAGGATCAAATAGCTTTCTCATTGGTCTCTGAGACAGGTTGTTTTGGTTTTCATGTGTGTGTCTGTGCTGTGTTCTCACCTGCTTGAATGACTCACACAGGGGGGAATCAGGTTTTTATTCAAACAGACTCAGCTCTGTATATCAGAAAGCACTCAAAGTTACTCATCTCTAATCAGTCTAAAGTGAAAAAGAGTATGAGTTGTCTTTGCAGACAATTACAAACTCATCACGATGGGGTACTGACACATAGGAAGTAGCCCAGGCCTGTGTGTAGTTGCATATGAATACGGTATATTGTTCCTCTGTATTCAATCGAGAATCTGCTTGATATTTGCATGATGCAGATCAAGGTTGGCTTCAGAGAGGAGTAGAAGTTAAAGGTCAGCTTCACATTATTGAAGAGCTGCAACTGTTTGAAGATCCACAACCTGTGGACAGCATAGTCATCTCTCAGAAACAGGTTGGTAAATAAACAAATGTCCTTTTTTAACAGAAGAATTCTACCAAAAAATTGATATGCCGTTTGAAATATGATGCTCCATATTTACGTTGTAGTGTCTCTCTGTGTTGTATCATTTCTAGATGAGTGTGTATGTAGGCTGTCCCTCTGGTGTTGTGCAGCTGCCCTTGTCCACATGTCACAAATATACCTCCTGCTTTGATTGCGTCTTAGCACGAGACCCTTTCTGTGCTTGGGATGGGGCTGAATGTGTGGAGATTACCTCACACACAAACAGGTAGTGCACATGTTTAGCTTTTGTTTGTACAAGTCCAGAACCCTCCAGGATATTTGTTCATACACTTGCATTCCTGAATCCGATGAACCAAATCTCGGTTTTGCTCTAAACTTTAATTCGAATCCAAAACTTGTGTCTTCAGAATTATTACTAGTCACTGAATAAATATACATACTTATGCGTTGACTAAGTTGGGGCTTTGATATATAGTAAGATTTCTCAAATGCTCTGGATAGATTCAACCAGAACTAATTGTTACTTTTTGTTTTTGATTATGTGCAGATTCAATCTGACTCAAGACATCCTTAATGGGAATGGAGGCTGTGAAAAATCTGCAGCAGATGGTATGCATATTGATTTACCAGATCCCCAAATCATAAGAGCAGTGTAACAGGAGAAGCGTGTGTTGCTTAACATGCACAATATCAGAAAGTTAAATTTAGTGCATGCTTCATACTAACGTATTTGATAGAGCACTTTTGTAATTTCCTCAGAAGAAAGGCATATGTTAAAATATAAATGGAAATCTATAATACAGAGTCATGCAGGGAAACAAAACATTTTGAAACTAGGAGTTGGAGTGCCTGGGGCATCAGCAGTTGTTTGGAACCAGTGCAACCTCTTTTAGAACCCCTTGCCATCAATTATAATGGAACAGTGAAGTGGTGCGCAACGAGCATTCGCTGTAAAAGCCTTTTATAAAAATGGTGAGAGTGTAAATTCTGTGCAAAGATTGGACATCGTGAATGTGTCCCGTTTGCCCATTAGATTACAACATGGGTGCATAATTTCGAAGAAACGTGTTCAGCCTTAAAAAAAGAAGTAGCGGAGCCCTCAGGACAACATGCATCATCAATGTGTTTCGGTTTATGTGTTTCTTTACATACCCATGTTATAATCACATGAGCAGATGAGACACAATCATGGCGTCCTAACTGTTAATAACACCAAAATTCCCTTTGTCTAGCACTCAAATGATCACCGTTTTTTATATAAGGCTTTTACAGCGAACGCTCATTGTGCATCACTACACTGGTTTAATATAACTAATGGCAAGGGGTTCTAATCGAGGTTGCACTAGTTCCCAACATTCATTTCATGGTCGCCAACTCCTAGTTCCAAAATGCCCCTTTGATCTGTGTGACCCAGTATTAAATTTTTTTTAATACATTGTGTACTTTTCAGATGCTGCACAGGCATGGATTGTAATTTAGAATCGATTTACCTTTTAAGATAGATAGGATCTCATATATTTATCTAAAGGGTCGGTCAATTTTCTGTTAAGCTTCTGCTGAATAAAATAATTTCTGTTGCCACTAATGTACAAATAAACTGCATGTGGTGCATGTCTAGATTCATAACCCTTTGTGTCGCACTCAACCTCGACATTAACCATACCTCCTTTAGATTACTCCCAGAAAAGCACATTTAATCATTAGCTCCTGTAGATGAAAGTATAACAGCTGTCTGCCATGATTACTATTTCAGAGCTGTCGCTCCATCGCATTCGCTCAGTGATGGCTGGAGATGACGTCCTTCTGCAATGCGAGCTCAGCTCTAATCTCGCAACCCCACAGTGGACAAGGAATAAGCAGCAGCTGCACGGCAATGGGCAGAACTCGGGCTATCGCATTGGCACTGATGGTTTGCTAGTGATTGAGGCAAGACCAGAGCAGAGTGGAAACTATAGCTGCTTCGCCCTGGAGAATGGCATCCGCATCCATGTAGTGATCTACACTTTGATTGTGCACAATTACCTACTGCCGCCACCCCACTCAACCAAACACCCCGACAGCAGCAATCTATCACCACAGCTGCCCAATCCCCTACCCCCAGAGTTCCAGTCCATGAGGAACATAGAGGCCATGTACATATCTCTGATCTCCATCCTTGGTGGATTGTGCCTGGTCCTGACTGTTGTGCTGCTGTATGTGGGTTTTTGTGTGCAAAGAAAACGGGGGAAGTACTCGCTCCGGACCGCAACCCAAACTGAGAGGAAGAGGAAGAGGAATGACCGCATGGAGCTGAAGACTATTTCCAGTCACTGCAACGGGAAAGCAAACACACGACGGACTGCTCCAGATTGTTCCCGGAGAGGCCCATGTTTCCTCCAATAAAGAGCTTCCGCCTGCACCCCCACTTCCTCCACCTTTACCAAACTCTGAGTTGGATTACACCAATGGGTTCTCAGCAACACTGCCGAGCGTCTTACGCAAAATGAATGGAAATAGTTACGTGTTACTCAGACAAACTGATGGAGACATGACATCTCCACTGTACTACTCTTTCACAGAGGAGCTCAACCGGACTCTGGAAAAAAGGAAGCACACACAGCTGTGTAGCAAACCTGATGAGAGTTCAGTATAACACTTTCGAAAAACAATACCTGTTTAAAGGTCAGAAAGGATATTGTTTCAGCTACAGTCTCTATTGCATACAAACTGAAATGGATAATAGGCTGACTGAAAAAAATATTCTGTTTCCTATTTTCTTGTCTAGTGACATTTTTTTTTTATCCACCTCTTATTTTGAAGAGAATGGATTCACTGAACATGAAAAAACAAAAACAAGAACAGAACAAAAGCAGTGACACAAACACATGATGTGTAATCTACCTCGGAAGATTGTTGCTATAATAATAGCACTGTGTTCCACTGGGAGTGTGAGATGGGAGTTGGTGAGGAACAGAAGGTACTTCAGCACAAAAGTTTGCCTGTGGGGTGGCAACATGAAAGCTTCACATAAAATACAGAGGAAACTGTGTGGACAGGAATTGTTTGTTTCGTTGGTATAAGAAACTGCAGGCTGGAGTCTAATAATTTCCGGAAAAAAAACTATAATCTGGATGTGGCTGCTTTTGAGCAATACTGCTGAACTGCACTAAATGTTTATATTTTCTATTGAGATAATCTGCTATTTATGTCACCTATGTCTACACTGATGACTCAACTAATTTGCATTTAATGCACCTATGAACACTGAAAGACACTAACAACAAATTTTGTTTTTGTAGCTTGCTGTTTGAGGGAGAAACCACAAGAATTGATCGTATTAACTACCGGGGTGCACTTTAAAAGCAAAAGACATTTGGTGTAAATGATGCTTGTTTTGCAAGAGATTGAGTGTTCTGTATATAGCAGAATGGAATTCCTGTTTGTGTAGGATAAAAATCAAGGATTTTTCACAAATTCATCACCATTGCTGAGTCAGAGTCAAGTGCTTTACTAACCACTACATGAATTTACATGTTTTTTTTGTTTTGTTAAAGAAGACAATAATAAGACATCCCACAACTCCTAAGCCAAAAAAAAGTTAATTGTAAACTGCAATTTTTCTGCGGTTCAGAGCCATTATGTGTTAGCTTATGAGCAGGTGTTGGTGCAAATTAGAACAAACCTGTAATGACAAACTGGACTCCATGCACAGGAATTATTAGTATTTCAAATTGCTGATAAACAAAAACTTGGACCACGATTCTGCACTAATCAGAGAGAGATAGGAGCAGCTCTATATTTCTGAGGAAATGCACAGATTGCAGTAATGCTAAGATGAAAACAGCAAGGCAATAAGATCAGGACACAGCTTTTTTTTTTTTATCCCCCACCCCCTTTTTTTATCTTCAGCATGTATGACTTTATCTTTAAAGTGTATTAAATCCAACATCAATTATTCCTCTAAACATCTCCTGTTTTCTCCTTCTATCAGACCCCCCAACACTCCTGATCTCTCCCTTAAAGCTCACATCTCACAACTTATCTCTCAAATTGCTCTTATTTTCTTCCAATGCTGTGATGACAGGAACAGATGTGTGCATGCACTACACTCCTTCTGAGGACAATGAGATCACATGCTGGTTGTTCAGGCACCACATTTGACATCCCCCAGGTCCAGTTTAGTTGTGTGAAAGATGTGTGAGATTGCATCTAGCATGCCAGGACATGACTGTATCGTAAATGTGGTCTTAATTTAAACCAAAGGCAGTAGAAACCAAGGCACATTAAAGGAAAAAAAAAAAAAAAAGAAAGAGGCAGAAAAAAGAGAGGAAGAAAAAAAAAAAGGAAATAGAGCAATTTAACCGTAGTTTGTTAATAATCTGGAACAGTGTTAAAGGAAATGTGAACAGTGAGTGGATATTCCCAAAGCATTTACTTTAACATATTCTGAGCACGATGTATAATATAATCCATCTTTGATTATTTTTAAATTATATATATAATCTGCTTTGCAGGTTTGAAAATCAGCTCGCTGCAGGCTCATGCTTTGCCACAATAGAGGGATAATCTGCTAAGCCAGTGTAAAAGTAGTGGTGCACTTAAAACAATAAACATTCAGCATCAAGTGATAACTTTATCCACACTAGATAAGTGTTTTTAAATAATTGAGTGAAAATATTCAGTTCTTCATCTTTGTACTACAATGCCTGCCTGAGTTTACAAAAGTGGTCGGAGTAAAGCAGTTTTATCTGTCGGATCTTTGCCCGTTATCCTTTTGCAGTGGATGTTCAACATGAGTCACTGTTTATAAAAAATTTTCTTTTATATATCATTATTTATTTTATTAAACATTTGTGCAAGCAAATATATATATACATGTCTAAAGGTGTTTTATTTATTTTTTTATTTAAGAAAAACTATTAATCCTAGTATCAGGTGTTCTCTTTATTATGAATGAAACAAGACATTAATCAAATGCAAAGTGTACATTAAATATTCAGATTTTTATTACTATTTCAGGCTCGCTTGAGAAAATAGTTATATGCCTTGTCAGTGGTAAGCAGAAGTGTAGAGAAATTACAGTCAGGGTGTAAAGTTCTGACATGCTCTTGTGCTCTCTCTGTGGGAAACACTCAATCACCCAGAGCTATGTGTGTCCAGACAGGCCTGCACTCAACTTCACAGGCTAAATATGGACGTGAATGTGACTCCAGAGAGAACCCAGAGCAGTGCTTTGTGTTTTAGCACTGAAAACGCAATTAACATGGTGAGAGCCGACGGATGTGAAAATTAAATTAAGTAATATTTACCTTTTTTTCTCAGTAAATCCTAATCACATCTCTGACACCTCCAAAAGTCTCTTCTTGTTTATTAGGGGAAAACTCATAAATGTCTGTTTAGCAATAAATGTCAGCAATGTTTTGGAATTTTCCGAAAATGCTCTCTGCCAGAAATGAGTTCTGCCATGCATTTCTTGTGCAAGAATGATTAATTTTGTTGCTCTTAATTATTTTCCTGCTCACAACTTTGTCAGTAGTAAACAGAGAGTTAAGAACACAATCTAGAATTTTTAAGGAAAAGGTGCTGGAAGATCTTGTTCTGCCTGTTTAGTGTTTTGTAGTCATGCTGTATTGGATTTGTTTACTGCCAAATTGCTGCAGGGAGAAATACACACTCAATACATTTCCCTTAACACAACTGCTCCTCTGCATAACAGGTTTGTTTCCAGCATGCTAATGTGTGCTGTGTATGTGTGCATATCTTAAATGTAAAAATCCCGGGTATATGTTTAAAAATAAACATTTTTACCAGCAGATTTTAAGATGGAAAGCAAATGACGAATTAATTATTTCTCTTTTGCATCATTTTTTAAATTTTTATCAGACACACCTCACTGCTGAATCTGTGCACATTCTGAGACTTGAGCTAGGAGGATTATGTAAGACCAGAAGTTCTACACCATATTACACCATCACACTGCACCACACTCTCACCATCCTCTGAGACCCAGACAGAAAAAGGCTGATGGTCTGCGTCACTGAAACCATAGTGAAATTGATGGTAAATAAGCCATAGGTTGTGCTTGTGTAAAAGGTTATGACTATCTAAGCTCATAAATACTCAGGATTACCTAATTAGAAAAGGGATGCTTAATTATCACCTGTGGTACCTGTGTAGTGTGACTCATTAATTGTAATTATAGAGTCACATTTAGCACGACAGGCTCAGTCACAACAAACATCAATCTTGTGCTGTCGCATTGTCATTCAAGCCTATGACTTATAGAAGGGTGTGTGCTATATTTTCCTGGCAGTGTTTCAAAAAAACTAGCTTTAAACAAAGGTTGCAAAATCTGAGCTGTGTGTGAAGATGCAGTGCACAGAGCGTCCGAAAACAGGGTCTCTCTCTCTCTCTCTCTCTCTCTCTCTCTCTCTCTCTCTCTTTCTCTCTGTCTCTCTCTTATCCTCGCTTTTTTCTCATTTGTCTAAAATGTTGTTCATACTTACAAACTATAAATGGTGGACAAATTACAATTTCATTAATTATGTCACTGGGCAAGTGACATCTCCATCGCTGCCAAGTCTTATCTGTTGTTTTCCTTGAAAACAAACTGATTACTTATCATTTAATAATGTCTGACCAGTTAATGAAGTCTGACAAAATGACTCACAAAAGTGTACACAATAACCTCTTCAAAGTTTCTAATGTAGCACATTGTATTTGTATCCTCAGCAAGAATAAACAAGTTGTTGTCCAGTAATTCTGTGATAATATTTGGTGTTCTATTCTTGTATTCTTGTGTTTTCTGTTAAAATGTTTAACCATCCAGTACTGCAGGTTCAGCAGGAGAGTTAAGGAGCAGATTTATTTGCTAGGTTTTGTCAGTCTTGTCACATAATGTTGAGGTCCTGATTTTAAATTGTTCTTGTGTCTATTATTAACGGTAAATTATCTAATAAATAGCATTTTTTTTAATCATACAAATAATCTTTCGGATGTTGTGTGCATGTGCTATAGTTACAGCATCAAAGTGCATCACACTGCTGTGGAACACATTAAACTAATTTGAACATACCAAAAAGTCACTAAAAACGATTATGTTTTGGTTGTTGAGCCTACATGATACATCTGGAGTAAATTCACTATTACAAAACATAAAATGCTGGGTTTCTGGAGTAAAAATGTGTTTTCTTGCCTTTTGTCTAACTGAAAACATGTGTGAAGTATAAAGACATATTGAAGTGCTAACAGTTTGGTCTGTTTCAGTGTTAACATTTGTCTTTGTAGTCACATACAGTATAGGGGTCATTTCACATTTAATTTAAACCAGAATGTGCAAAATAAGTAGGCACAGAGCATCAAAGAGCAATACAATACAATGCATACATTTTGCAATGTATATATAGCTTTAAATAATAAACTAATAGCCCAGGTACAAGATTTGTTTGTGTCGGACAGCTAGCTGTTTTGCCCTCCTTTTTCCTTCCTTTCCCTCCATTAGAATTTCCCCTTTTTCATGAGTTTTTCTGAGTAAAGTTCATGTGTCACTGTTTAAAGTTACAGTGCAGTGATGAGTCCCTGTAGCAATAAGCTCTCCCACATAGTGCTGCAAATGTCACCAGCACAGCTGCACTTCAGGTATCACCTTCTCATTTGGTTTTCAAGGTTCTGGCTGTGCCATGGAACAGGATTCAGGGCTGCCTTGCTGAGACAGGCAAAACACACACTCAGGAGGGAACTGCAGGGGCTCGTACTGTACAGACTAGTTGCTAAGCAACCTAGCTCTGAAAACTCATTTAGTTTAGAAATGTTGTGGTGTGCAGGTCCAAGTTTTGCTGGGCTCTGTATGAGTGGTTGGGCTTGAAGCCAAACAGGAGCAGATTTTCAACTGCACCGATCTGGGAGCATAAGGAAGCAAGACCATTGAAACATCCCAATGCTAAAATTTTAATTTGAGATTATACTTTTCCTCCTGCTTCTGTTCTGATGCTGTTTTGAATACTTTCACTGTTTGTTACTATGCAGTAGAAAACAATAGTGCTATGGCATTTTCCGTCGCAATGAACCATACAGAGTTTGCACGCAATACATGACTCCAGTAACTCCAGTTTGACAGTTTAAACCTTTTAACCCACTGTTTTAACACGTCACTACACACGTGCAATTTCTTATACATGTAAACACCCACAACTTAACTAGAAAAACCAGAACACCTCTGCTTTTTTTTTGCCTTTGCTTGACAGAATTGTGTCGAAACTACAAGGAACCTTTTTCTTTGAATACACTTTGGAGTACAGTGCTAAGGTTCCACATAATGGCAAGATAAGAAAAAATACAAGACTGAACTGGTTGAGTGCTTAAAAACCAATAATTTCCACAAGCATTAACTTAGATTTTAGAACAGTACACATTTAAAGCTTCATTAACTTTTTTTTCTTTGAGGTAAGAAATATAATTGTAGATTCAAAGAAAACATTTAGTAGTTTCAGAACAGTACATAATCATTACATGTATTCGGTGTATATATACAATACGAACACCATGATCAGCCCTAACATTAAAATAACCTGCCTGATATAATTTAGGCCCCTCCTTGTGTCACTAAAACACGTATGACCCTTAGAGGTTTGGACTCCACAAAATCTCTAAAGGTGTGCTGTGGTATCTGGCACCAATACAATAAAAGTAGATCTTTTAAGTCGTGTAAATTATGGCTGGGATTTGTCTGTCTAACTCAATCAGACCGAGATCTGGGGAAATCAGAGGCCAAGTCCACACCTTGAACTCTGTCATGATCCTCAAACCATTCCTGAACAATTTTTAGTGTGTCAGGGAGCATTATTCTGCTGAAAGAGGCCATTGTTGTTAGGGAATACTGTTGCCATGAATTACTTTGTCTGCAACATGTTTAGGGGTGCCTAGGGAAGGGGTGCCCAGAGCATTGCGCTGCCTCTCTGGCCTTCTTCCCATTGTGTATCCTGGTGCCATGGATGCACACTCACTCAGCCTTTCACATAATGTAAAACTAAATGGAATTTACTGTGTTGGATCAGATCACATTCCTACATTGCTCTAAATTACAAGCAATGCAGGAGCATTTGGCCATGTAAAGGGGTCACTAGTTAGAGCAGCTCAGATTCTTACTTTGCCATTTTACCTACTTCCAAAACATCATCATCTAAAACTGTCAGTTCACTTGTTACCTGTCGGTGGTATTAATTATTGGCTGTTCATTGTATAATTGTGCTGTGTACAAAAAAATTACTGTCAGTCATGGAAGTCTTTACAGAATGTCACAAAAGCATCAAGTTGGGACCAGCTTGTACACAATAAATTGTAAAGTTTCTGCTTTCAGTTTATACAAACACATGAAGAAAACTGATCCAAGTAGTTAGAGTAATATGTACCAGTGCTATTTCCACAAACTTAAGAAACTGTGGGATTGTTGTATAACTCTGTCACTTGTAGTTGTTGCCTTATGAGGACATAAATTGGTGTTTAAGGGATGAAGATGTCTGGTAATGCATGGTTTGTGGACATGGACAACCCCAAATCTTAGATCTTTTGGTCTAGTTCTGATGTAATGGTGAAAAGATCTAGGAACCCACAACTCTGTGGGCCATTTTTGCTGATTTAATTTTTAAAGTAATAACTTGATCACTTGTTTTAAATAATTGATGTCTACCTGAAACAATAAATATGTTTATATCTAGATATGTGTGATGTGCTTTGCAGTTTTAGTGCGTGTTTGTGTGCTGTTTCTTTTAGAAATTAGACTTTGACGCACAAGGGGGACACTGCACAGTGTTCATTTAATCTCGACCTTAAGTAATAACACAGCGATTCTGCTTTTAGCCCCTAAAAAGTGTAAAAAAGTGTAAGATCTTCTTTTCCCATCTACAATTTGTTCGTAAGTTCTTTATCATAATAATGAGAAAACCAATTTAGAAGTTGTAGGGAAAGCAGATGTTTGATTCAAAGTTGAAGATTTAATGCAGCAATAATTTGCAGGTTTTTTAGTTATGACAGAGGCTCAGACAGTAAATCTCCAAGCAAACAAAGTTAAAGCCTGACCTGTTTAAGCAAAAAATAATGGAAATGGTGAGAGAACTGAAACAAACTAAAGGACTAAATAGCTTCTGCATTGCACTATTTAGGTAGAGATGCCACTGGTGCCACTTTTAGCATGCAGTAAAAGTGCATTGGAAACTGCTAGCAAACTGAAAATAAACTTGCTAAAGAAAAAAAATGTGAACCAAAAAGATCAACTTCAAAGATCAAATGAAAGAACATTTCATTCTGGCAAAAAATGATGTACAGTGCATTCAGAAAGTATTCAGAACCTATTCACTTTTTTAAAATGTTATGTTGCCGTATGATACTACAATAATTTAAATGCATTTTTTCTCATTAATCCACACTCCTATAATGACAGTGAATTCTAGAAATGTTTGTAAATTTATGAAAAAGAAAAAACTGAAATATCAGATGTACATAAGTATTTAGACCCTTCACAACCACACTTAAAAATGAGCTCAGTTGCCTCCCATTTCTCTTGATCGTTGCTGAGATGTTTCTACACATTGCCTGGTGTCTATCTGTGGAAAATTGTATTGTTTGGACATGATTTGGAAAGGCAAAACCTCTCTATAAAAGACCTCACAGCTGACAATGTATATCAGAGCAAAAAAACAAGCCATAAGGTTAAAGAAACTGCCAGCAGAGCTCAGAGACAAGATTGTTGCAAAGCACAGATCTGGGGAAGGCTACAAAAATCGCTGTTGCACTGAGGATTCACAAGAGCACAGTGGTCTCCTTAATTCTCAAATGGAACATGATTGGCACAACCAGGACTCTTCAAGAGCTGGTCTCCTGACCACACTGAACAAATAGGGGAGAAGGGCCTTAGTAAGACAGGTGACCAAGAACCCAATGATCCCTATGACTGAATTCCAGAGCTCCAGTGTGGAGATGGAACAAAGTTCTAGATGGACAACCATCACTGCAGCCCTCTATCAATCTGGGCTTTACAACAGAGTGGCTACACAGAAGCCTCTCCTCAGTGCATAACACATGAAAGCCTGATTAAACCAAAATTGAACTGTTTGACTTTAATTCTAAACATTATGTCTGTCTTAGGGACAACTTTGTGAATGTTCTAGAGTGGTCCAGCCAGAGCCCTGACTTGAACCCTAGTGAACATCTCTGGAGAGAACTGAAAGTGACTGTCCACCATCCAACCAGACCCTGTTTAAGGAGATTTGCCATGAAGAGTGCAGAAAATCCCCCAACCCAGGTGTGCAAAGCTTGTTGTGTTATACCGAAAAAGACTCAAGGCTGTAATTGATGTCAAGGTGCTTCAACTAACTGAGTAAAGGGATTGAATACTGAACTGTAAACATGATATTTCAGTTTTTTACTTTTTAATAAACGTACAGACATTTCTAGAAATCTGTTTTCACTTTGTCATTATGGGGTACTGAGTGTAGATTAATGAGAAAGAAGAATTTGAACAATTGTAGTATCAGGCTGCAGACTAAAAATACAAAATAGAAAAACGTGGAGGTTTTCTAAATACTTTCTAAATGCACTGCAAAGGAAACAAAAATATGGGCAATTATTTTAACTTATAATTTTGAATATTCCAAAAATCATGAATATTGCCTTTTACAATATACTCTTATTATTACAAGCTATTTCTACAAGTTTTGTTTTATTGTTGTTTCATCCGTTTTCTTTTATGATATTGAGCTTTTCATTAGTGTTGAATGAAAAGTCACTGTATAAAGCTGTTATGATGCCTGTCTCAAATCTTTAATGAAAATCTCAATATTATAAAAGAAAAAGGATGAAACAACAATAAAACAAAACTTGTAGAAATAGCTTGTAAGGTCTTTGATAGAGAGGTGTGCCTATCCAAATCATGTCCAAACAATACAATTTTTCACAGATAGACACCAGGCAAGGTGTTGAAACATCTCAGCACGGATGCTCCCAGAAAACTAAATTCACAATATGGATTTTGTATTTCCTCAAGATAACCCAGAGGTGAACATCTACTTTATAAACAGGTTATAACATGTCAAGTGATATAGCTTTGCCAACAATTTTATTATCTATGACAGTTATACAGGGAAACTAATATAAAATGTTGTGCAAGAGGTGTTCCATGAGGGCTACCAATGACCTTTTTTAACATGCCAAACTCAGGTTATTTGTTTATTATTATTTTTTTAGAACTAAATCATTTTAATAAGCAAACGTATATGCTAAACTATAAATGCGTAAGGTTTGAATGCAAATTTCCAGAAACGCACCCAATAATCAGCAAACATCGCCATCTACTGGCGACATTTTTTTCTTGTATTGAAATAAATGAGCACTGAGCAGTAAGTGAGCAGAGGTGCACAAAATATTTTCTATGAAGGGGGAAAAATCTGACTTATAATACAACAGTAAATGTTGAATTATACCAAACTGTTTACATTGGAAAGTTTGCATGGTTATCTTCATTTATAATTTCATTATAAATAAACAAACAAAGCACTCTGTAATCTGCTTGACTAATTTAGTTTAATTTTTAAGTTTTCTATTTGACACGATGTTGGTCCTTATTTTTCTAAATTATTCCCAAATTGGGCAAATAACCATTCACTTATATTCTCTATATTTATTTTATATTTTCAAATGTTTAAATAAAATAAAATTAGTGTCTTTGTAAAAAATGTTTTTCCATTTCATAAATGTCAAATCAAAGGGCACCATGGGCCAACTTTTGCCTACAGGCCATCTCTGCTCTATATAAAAATGCTGACTTACAGTTTTCTTTTTATGTTTGTCACATGTTTCAGATCATATTAGTAAAATATAACACAAGTGAACACAACATGCAGTTTTTAAATGAAGGTTTTTATTTTTGAGGGAAAACTAAATCCAAAACTACATGGCCCTGTGTGAAAAAGTGTTTGCCGGTGTTGTGCCTAATTCAAACCCCCGGTCTGAAATCAACCCCCCTTCGCGTGCACGCGGACAGTACCGTCGTATTTCCTGTAGATGGCACTAAAAACACGGAAGGCAAGCTGAATGTAAACCCCCTGCCTGAATTCTACCCCCCTCTATTTCTTTTTCCTTCATACTCAGAGTTACCAAACTTGCTGTGATACAAATACACAAGTAATAATGTATGTGTAAAATACTACATTCAATCTAACAACATGGACAGCTGTATTATTTAGGGGGTATTATTTAGGCAAGCTGAATGTAAACCTCCTGCCTGAATTCTACCCCCTCTATTTCACACAAGCCTTTAGAATTCATTCTAATATTTTGATTTATATAAATTTTATATAGAAAATCTTTTTGTGGTTTTTTTTTTTTTTTTTTTTAAGAAAATACACTACAAGTTTGGGTCAGTGTTGAATTTTTCTTTTTTTGTTTTTGAAAATATAGCCTACTTTTTTCAGCAAGGACGTGTTTAACAAATAAAAAGTGATTGTAAAGGCTTATAATTTTAGAAAAGATTTCCATTTTAGATGAATACTGTTTTTTTACATTCTTAAATGAATCCTGAAAAAAATCATAGCAGCCTCTAAAAAAAGGAGCACAACTGTTCATGATCACCATTCAGCAGTAAGAATGCCTGCCTCTTCTACACTCTACATTTCCTCCCTAGTTATTAACTGCACATCCTTCTTAATCACCACACCTATCTGCCATCATCCTCACCAACTCATTTGACTACCTGCTTGTTTAGCAGAAATGTACCTGTACGTTTGGTTGAAATAGGATATATTTTCTTTTGCAATGTACATTTTGAATGTACATTCACTGACTGTACATTCAATGCAAATCATATAATCTTCTCACTTGAATTGGTTATTTTAGATGACCTGAGCCAGCTGTGCCATGTCTGTGAGGAGAAAAGTGGTGATAATATCTGGGTATTTACTGTTTTTTATGGGCAAGATTATTCACTATCTATCACAATTTATTTATTGGTTACAGTGTCTGTCTAGTGCCTTGAAGAAAATTATGTATTTTCTACATTTTAGACTGCCTGTGACTGCTGCAATCGGTGGTACCAGCAATCATGTATCCAGGCGACATCACAAGTGCACTTTTTGTGTCATGCCTGCCAAAAGTAGAAATAAAGGAGTAACACTTTTTATACACCTCTTCTATTCGTGGATTTTTATTTTGTATGGTTTTGTAAGTTTTACATGCATGAGCTCGAGATTTTCGGACATTTTGAAAAATAGAGCTGTCTGTATAAATCAAACAAAACTTTGTGCATTAAATATTATTACTTGTGTATTTGTATCACAGCAAGTTTGGTAACTCTTCATATGGAGGAAAAAGAAATAGAGGGGGGGTAGAATTCAGGAAGGGGGTTTACATTCAGCCTGCCTTCTGTGTTTTAGTGCCATCTACAGGGAATACGACGGTACTGTCCGCGTGCACGCGAAGGGGGGTTGATTTCAGACCGGGGGTTTGAATTAGGCACAACACCTGTTAAACCTAATAACTGGTTGGGCCACCCTTAGCAGCTACCTGTCAGCCCGCTTGAGCACTTCCGGCATTGCCGCCTCCATCACCAAGGAACCGCCCCCCTGCAACCTGCTACACGGAAATGGCGTCCATCTTTCAAACACATATAAGGACGCCAGAAACCTCCAAACGGTGCCAGCTTGTTCTCAAGGCTTGCCCTGATTACACTCCAGCGTTAATGCAAACATTAATTAGGCATTTTACTTTATTTTAGGATACAACAGTGATTAACCTAGTTAATAACACACATTAATGAGTAATGAAAGAATGTGCAGCTGAATTAACAACAGTTAAGTAGCATGGTGGTTAATAAAGTGCACTTACACAGAGCTGCGTAGAACAGTGGTTCTAGCACAAGCAAACATCAAAACAGAAAGCTATTTATAATTATAATCTCCTTAAAAAAAACTATTTCAATAAGTTCCATAGATCTAACCTGAGCCCAGGAGGAACTTAACCATTTCCATTGAAAATCAAAGTTTGTTTAGCAAAGACAATACTTAGTAATATAACGAGTCGACAAAGTTTCTTTTTGGTCATTATCCAATTTTTATTCAGTATTTTATTATATTAAATATTGAATCATTGCTGATGTTTGTAACAGGAAAGTGTTTAAAAACCCACAAAAAAAAGGCTTTTCACTTTATTAGATGAGCTCTTAAAGTGAACTAGCATGTTTTGTTATTAGCAGTAGCCTAGAACTGTAGTGTGCATATAAGCATACATGCTGGCTTTATAAATGGATACTTTATAAATGGAATCTTTTTTTTTTAAATATTAAGATTTTAAAGATTCTGTAATATGTATGTAAACTTATGATGTAAAATATTAAATGGAAATAATATGATACCTTTAAGCTTTTTAACTGTTAGCACATTCAAACAGTGTAACAGACTCTAATGTTCACAGAGTTCTGATTTTGCATGTTACCACTAATCACAGAAACACATACAGTACAAGACATTGTTGTATTTTCTTACATTCATTCATTCATTCACTCAGAGTCGAAGCCCAATTTATATCACACCATGAACATTGCCAACACTACAGCCTTTTTTGCTAGAACTTCTAATAAATTTTCTCTCATACTCTCCTTATAACAAGCATCAGTGACTTTTAATTTGCAGTATGGATCAGTGATTGCAAATTCTGTGTTATTTATATTTTGTATCCCATTATTTCACTGGTGACCTTTGAGTATTGCTTCAGATTAAAGTGGTATTTTTGTTTATTTGTGGAACCAATAGTTGGAAATGGTTGAAATATGGTCTGCCTTTGTATTACGTTATATTCATTCTTGGTTGTTATTACTGTCGTTATCATAGCATCATTTTTTGATTGTGCTCTAAATGGAAGCAGGGTCTCACAAAGGACAACCTTCTGGAAGCTAACTGTTCGAGGCTATACATCTCTTCCCATCAGTTTCCTTCTATCACTGAGTAAAAACTTATGAACAGACTTATGAACAAATAGAAAATGAAGCACTTGTGTCCTCTGAGTCTGCTTACAAACATACCAAGATGAGAAAAATCAATCACTCTCTGGTGATAGACATATTTAATAATCCTGGCTGTTGAAATGTTTTTGTACATGTTGCATGCTGAAGTAAATCAAGTTCCAGGCGTGCATGATTTGATGGGTTCGTTTAATGTATTTTATTTTCTCTCTCTGCTTACAAAAAGCCTTAACACACTTCATACTCTCTTCTTTCTTCATACTTAAGTCTTTGTTTTCAGTCCTCGCTTGCACCTTTTTCCCTGCTAGAGCCCCCCACAGTTAGATTGCTAGCACAACATGCCTTCTTGAGCATTTATCACAGCAGATTGAGCAGTTTCATGCATTTACACCAACATTGCTCCAAATCAGACTTTATGCATTAAACCCATCATAAATCCAAAACACAACAATCAAAATGGACTAATTAATGCAAAACAAAAAAAACATCTTGGGGGGTATTATTTTCCTTCACAACAGAAACATCACATTACATAAGCCCCACATACACGCTACTGTTATTGCTTCTAATAATTTTCTTATTGCATTAAATTTATTTTTTTCTGCTTCTTGTTTGTCATTAAAATTTAGTGTAGCTATGACATGGGAAAAATGAGAAATTAAATGTAGATATTAAATAATTTCCTGACTGCAAAATAATTTTATAGTTGTTTTACTTGACTTGTATGATCTAAAGTCTGATGTTTTATACACATTACGTGTAAATATATATGTAAAACGTGAAGTTTGTTTTTATGAAATTTTCTAGGGAACAATTCTACAGAATTACTATTAATTTCATAATAAAGCGAGAGTACTCTTTCACAATTTTAATAACTATGTTACAAAATGGCAGCATTTCTCAACTGGAAGACCTCTTAAAAGTGAGCCGATGGGAGTTTTACTCGAATAAGTTCTGGGGGCAGAAAGAAAAATGAAAGAAAATTATTGGTTTAAAGATTCAACCAATTAAATTGAAGGAGAGGCGGGGTCAGAGTGTTCAAACATGTGGATGGAACCCTTCAAACAGCTATATTACCATTGCATTCGCTGATAGCTTAAATATTAATAAAAGTAAGTTAAATTGTAAAAGTTTTATTCAAATTCTTAACATCTGATATTTACAGTGACAATTGGCTAACATTACAAACTTAAGGTGCTAAGAATCATTGTCTAAATAGCCTGTCGTATGCATTTGATTCGACTCCTTCATCAATCTCCCTGCTTACCTTGTAACTGGGATAAAACATGCACATTTCCAATGTTAGTCTGCTGTTAATAAAGCTGATATGAGCGACCAAAACTGGTTTAGATCTTTGTGTTATTTCGTTGGTCAAACTTCCACGCTAGTGCTGCTACTATTATTAGTCTATGTGCAGGAGTACTCAATATGCTCATATTACTGCTTCTATTAGTAGTGTATGTGCGCTGCTCCCAGAGCAGCAGTACTTAATGTGCTCATATTATTGCTTCTATTATTAGTGTATATGTGCTGCTCCCAGAGCAGCAGTACTTAATATGCTCATATTACTGCTTCTATTATTAGTGTGTTTGTGCTGCTCTCAGAGCAGCAGTACTCAATATGCTCTGAAACACTTTTAAAATGTGTGGACTGGGCAGAGCAGCATGGACATATGGACAAATACCATATTATGTTACACCAGAAGATATACGAATAATCAAGATAACCAAGAAGACTGTCAGTGCTCTCAGTTTACCTAATGTGAAAGACTGTGTTAGTGTGGACAAGATAGTCGCATTAGAGCTGCAGGGAAACATTTGTTACTACCAGCCATTAAACAAAAATCAACCATTATTAATTGTAGCCCAAACACCTTGCCAAAAAAAAATGCTTAGAGAACATCCACATGCCATGGTATTCAGAGATTCTACTTACTAAGCCATGACATCATATGGCTACTTCTTTTGATAAACAGTATTGGGAGAGCAGTCCCATTTACTTACTTTGTTGTCAGTCAGGAATCAGCAGAAATACTTGCTCGTTGCTTGAAAAAGCTTGCAATACACAACCATGGATTTCTTTCTAGGTCAAAAGTTAATGTCACAAAGTAGACAAACTATTAGATTTCAAAATAAAAATAAAAATTTAACCTTGGTGATGGCAGGCCTTTAACCCTCAAAATTGTGGGAAATAAATTTGCCTATATTTCAACACCATGTAACATATTAAAAGGCCTTTAAAAGTTTTTAAAAAAATACAAAGAAATAAAGCAATCTTTTAAACAGGTTTTTTTAAATTAACAAATAGATTTACAGTTTAATGTCACAAAGTAGACAAACTATTAGATTTCAAAAGAAAAAGAAAAAAGTTACCTCGACATTGCCAGGCCTTGAACCCCCAACCCTATGGGAACCTGCTGATTGGTAAACCAACACCTTACCCACTGAGCTATCTCTTCCCCGGTGTGGAAGCAGTCTATAGGCTTAATGAACCAACATGGCTTCTTTTTCTATACTCCTACACCATGTATTGCTTTAATTCTTTGTCCTTTTTAAAGACTTGTCCGTCTATTTTTTAAAAAGAGTTACATGGTGTTGAAGTATAGGAAAACAAGCCATGTTGGTTTATTAGGCCCATTGACTGCTTGCATATAGGGGAAGTGATAGCTCAGTGGGTAAGGTGTTGGTTTACCAATGATCAGGTTCTCCCAAGGTTGTGGGTTGAAGACCCAGCATTATCAAGGTAAAACTTTATTTTTAATTTGAAATTTAATAATTTTTCTACTTTGTGACATTAATCTGTAAATCTATTTATTAATTAAAGAGACCTGTTTAAAAAATTGCTTTATTTCTTTGTCTTTTTTGAAAGACTTGTTTGGCCTACTTTTAATATCAGTTACATGGTGTTGAAGTATAGGAAAAGAAGCCATGTTGGTTCATTAGGCCCAGTGACTGCTTGCACAGGTGATGTGGAAACTCAAACTTATAAAGGGGAACGGTAACAAGGGACAGGTGTCGGCGTTTAGCGCTGAGCATGGCACAGAGATGCAGTAGTGCAGTAATATGAACAATTTGAGTTCTGCTGCTCTGAGAGCAGGACATATACTTTAAAAATAGTACAGTAATATGAGCATATTGAGTACTTCTGCTTTGAGAGCAGCACATATACACTAATAATAGAAGCAGTAATATGAACATATTGAGTACTCCTGCTCTTAGAGCAGCACATATAACTTAATAATAGTACAGTAATATGAACATATAAAGGACTTCTGCTCTGAGAGCAGCACATATGCTATATATTGTACAAAGTTTTATAGTAAACTCTATATCATACCTGACACGCAATACCATGCACTCTCACACTTTAAGTACATTACTGATCTGTATCCCTGTTTATTACCCACACTGTCTATACTGTCTCACATTGTCTGTATTGCCTTGTATAGTCTGTTTTTGTCTTGTCTTGTCTGTTTTGTCATGTATAGGTATTTTTATATCTGTACTTTTGAAAGTCACTAAGAGCTGGAATCAAATTCCTTGTGTGTGTCAACACACTTGGCCAATAAACCTGATACCTGATTCTGTTTCTGATTCTGATTCTGATTTGGCATTTATGGCTTGTTGGCTTTTATCTGGACACAACTGGTTATTTTCTCATGGGGGTAGGTGGTGGAGTCTGTTCTTGTATTATAAAACTGAGGCTTACAATGATACTACTGTATATATATATATATATATATATATATATATATATATATATATATATATATATATATATATACACAGTGCCCTCCACAATTATTGGCACCCCTGTTTAAGATGTGGTCGTGGACTTCTAAAAATTCTCCTTTTTTTTAAAACAACATAGAACCCAAATGCAAAAAAGGAGAAAAATCCAACCTTTCATTTAAGTACATAACTTTGGTGGTAAAAAAAATCATACATTTAGAAAAAAAAAATAACTTGAAATCATGTGTCCCACAATTATTGGCACCCCTAACAATTCCTCTGAAAAATTTAATTGTTTTTTTTATTTTTTATATATTTTTCTGTAGTTGCTAAGGTTGGTCAGGGTATCTAGGGACTTTTAATTAGTAATTCATGATTTCCTGTTTCCCTGGGGTATAAATATGACGTGACACAGAGGCCTAATTCTCTTACCCATTTGTCAACATGGCAAAGACAAGAGAACACACCATTCAAGTAAGGCAGATGTGTGTCGACCTTCATAAGTCAGGCAATGGCTACAAGAAAATAGCCACGCACCTTAACTTGCCGGTATCTACAGTCAGAGGAATCATTAAGAAGTTTAAAACAACTGGAACAGTGACAAACAAGGCTGGAAGAGGTCCCAAGTTTATCTTGCCACAACGCACAGTGAGGAGGATGGTAAGAGAAGTAAAAAAATTTCCCAAGCTCACCGTCACAGAATTGCATCAAAGAGTGGCATCTTGGGGTCACAGAGTCTCCAAAACAACCATCAGACGCTCTCTACATGCCAACAAGCTGTTTGGGAGGCATGCAAGGAAAAAGCCTTTTCTCACTAACACTCACAAACGTAAACGTCTGGAGTTTGCTAAGCGGTACTGGGACTTCAACTGGGATCGTGTGCTTTGGTCAGATGAGACTAAGATTGAGCTTTTTGGCAACAAACACTCTAAGTGGGTCTGGCGTGAAACAAAAGATGAGTATGCCGAAAAGCACCTCATGCCCACCGTGAAGTATGGTGGAGGATCTGTGATGCTGTGGGCCTGTTTCTCTTCAAAGGCCCTGGGAACCTTGTTAGGGTGCATGGCATTATGAACGCTTTGAAGTACCAGGATATTTTAAATAAAAACCTGATGGCCTCTGCCAGAAAGCTGAAGATGGGTCGTCATTGGGTCTTTCAGCAGGATAATGATCCAAAACATGTGGCAAAATCTACACAAAAGTGGTTCAGCAGTCACAAACTCAAGGTCCTCCCATGGCCATCTCAGTCCCCAGACCTCAACCCAATCGAAAACCTGTGGCGCGAGCTAAAGAGAAGAGTGCATAAGAGAGGACCCAGGACACTGGATGATCTAGAAAGATTGTGCAAAGAAGAATGGTCAAAATCCTCTCTGTGTTCTCCAATCTTGTGAAATGTTATAGGAGGAGATTAAGTGCTGTCTTGTTGGCAAAAGGAGGTTGTACAAAGTATTAACATCAGGGTGCCAATAATTGTGGCACACATGATTTCAAGTTTTTTTTTTTTCTAAATGTGTGATTTTTACCACCAAAGTAATGTACTTAAATAAAAGGTTGGATTTTTCTTTTTTGCATTTGGGTTCTATGTTGTTTTAAAAAAAGGAGAATTTTTGAAGTCCACGACCACATCTTAAACAGGGGTGCCAATAATTGTGGAGGGCACTGTATATATATATATATATATATATATATATATATATATATATATATATATATATATATATATATATATATATATATATATACAGTGAGGAAAATAAGTATTTGAACACCCTGCTATTTTGCAAGTTCTCCCACTTAGAAATCATGGAGGGTCTGAAATTGTCATCGTAGGTGCATGTCCACTGTGAGAGACATAATCCAAAAAAAAAAATCCAGAAATCACAATATATGATTTTTAAACTATTTATTTGTATGATACAGCTGCAAATAAGTATTTGAACACCTGTCTATCAGCTAGAATTCTAAACCTCAAAATGTCCACCTCCACTACATTTATTATCCTAAATTAGATGCACCTGTTTGAGGTCGTTAGCTGCATAAAGACACCTGTCCACCCCATACAATCAGTAAGAATCCAACTACTAACATGGCCAAGACCAAAGAGCTGTCCAAAGACACTAGAGACAAAATTGTACACCTCCACAAGGCTGGAAAGGGCTACGGGGAAATTGCCAAGCAGCTTGGTGAAAAAAGGTCCACTGTTGGAGCAATCATTAGAAAATGGAAGAAGCTAAACATGACTGTCAATCTCCCTCGGACTGGGGCTCCATGCAAGAGCTCACCTCGTGGGGTCTCAATGATCCTAAGGAAGGTGAGAAATCAGCCCAGAACTACACGGGAGGAGCTGGTCAATGACCTGAAAAGAGCTGGGACCACCGCTTCCAAGGTTACTGTTGGTAATACACTAAGACGTCATGGTTTGAAATCATGCATGGCACGGAAGGTTCCCCTGCTTAAACCAGCACATGTCCAGGCACGTCTTAAGTTTGCCAATGACCATTTGGATGATCCAGAGGAGTCATGGGAGAAAGTCATGTGGTCAGATGAGACCAAAATAGAACTTTTGGGTCATAATTCCACTAAACGTGTTTGGAGGAAGAAGAATGATGAGTACCATCCCAAGAACACCATCCCTACTGTGAAGCATGGGGTGGTAGCATCATGCTTTGGGGTGTTTTTCTGCACATGGGACAGGGCGACTGCACTGTATTAAGGAGAGGATGACCAGGGCCATGTATTGCGAGATTTTGGGAACAACCTCCTTCCCTCAGTTAGAGCATTGAAGATGGGTCGAGGCTGGGTCTTCCAACATGACAATGACCAAGCACACAGCCAGGATAACCAAGGAGTGGCTCTGTAAGAAGCATATCAAGGTTCTGGCGTGGCCTAGCCAGTCTCCAGACCTAAACCCAATAGAGAATCTTTGGAGGGAGCTCAAACGCCGTGTTTCTCAGTGACAGGCCAGAAACCTGACTGATCTAGAGAAGATCTGTGTGGAGGAGTGGGCCAAAATCCCTCCTGCAGTGTGTGCAAACCTGGTGAAAAACTACAGGAAACGTTTGATCTCTGTAATTGCAAACAAAGGCTTCTGCACCAAATATTAACATTGACTTTCTCAGGTGTTCAAATACTTATTTGCAGCTGTATCATACAAATAAATAGTTAAAAAATCATACATTGTGATTTCTGGATTTTTTTTTTAGATTATGTCTCTCACAGTGGACATGCACCTACGATGACAATTTCAGACCCCTTCATGATTTCTAAGTGGGAGAACTTGCAAAATAGCAGGGTGTTTAAATACTTATTTTCCTCACTGTATATACGAAGATGAATTCATGTTACTGGAATTGACTCAGGTTTATTTGTGCAGCTTGAATTAATGAAATGACTGGCCAAAGATTGTGTTACAGAAAACCATTTTGCCTGTCATTGGTGATAACAATGAGAACGTCTCAATAAAATTATGTCGCTATTTTAGCTTGCACCTGTGTGTCTATCAACGTGTAAATTAAGTTTTTAGCTTTGAGAGCTTATGAATAAAATATGTTACAAAGCATTCCCATACTAAGAAGTTTCTTGACCCAATGGCCTTAACAAATAGAAACATTGCACAATACATAATTGAACATTTTAATGCTGTAGATTGAAAGTCTTGCATGCATGCTTATGAATAAAGTTAACAGCATAACTTTTGAAAAGCTTTTATATATAAAAAATATTAAACGTCTGTGTATGTAGAACAGAGAGAGAGAGAGAGAGAGAGAGGGAGAGAGAGAGGGGGAGAGAGAGAGAGAGAGTTTCAGCAATCATCCTATAATTAAAATGAACTTAATTCACAATTTTACAAATCTCCAGTCCAGTTCCAGGCAAAAGAAACAGTGAAGCATAGACTGAAATCATTTGGAAGATTAAGTCCTAAATAATTAGCCCTAGTGACACCCCCTATTTTCCCTGTGATCCTGGGCAGGATAATAGTCTAGAACAGGGGTGCTCACATTTATTCGGCTTGCGAAATGCCCTTTAAAAATTGCAAAATTATCTTCCTACTTTAAATAAAACTAAATAGATAATTATTTGTATATATATTTAGAATATTTTTTATATTTAATATATGTTGGCTTACCTTGCATAACTGCATGAACCCTTATGGTACAATGAACACTTTGGGGGCGCTACCTTACTCTGAACACTTGCAATGAATTAAGTCAGCCAGGGTTGTATAGTCCAGAAAGTCTGGATTTAATAATCCTAATTTGTGAAAAGGTTAATTTATATTAATAAGTGGAGTCACTTAGCTCGCTGGAGTTTTGCAGGAGCTTGCTAATGTGTGACCATTGCGTTAGAAGATAATTTTTTTTAATAGCATGCAATCTACCGCAATTGGGTACCCCCGGTATAGAACAATAATGCTACCTGAATAGGAAAAATAGTACCGTTATACCGTTGAACAACCTTTATGTAGTCGATCCCTGGTCAGGGAACCAACCCTAGCCATTAGGGTTGCACAAGCCTTAGTGCCGGTCCCAAACCTGGATAAATGGGGAGGATTGTGTTAGGAAGAGCATCCAGTGTAAAAACATGCGGATGGTCTGCAGTGGATGAAACGGATCATCCTTCTCCATACTACTCTGTCCTCTACACGTGAATCTTTTTTGGTTCGAAAGAGACAGATGTAGAGGACACAGT